>NW_016690286.1:2733934-2801540 GCF_001604755.1 Lepidothrix coronata | reverse complement strand
CAGTGAGATGTCATTGCAAATCTCCAGTGGTTCACTTCACACCACGAAAAGGACTTGGGCTTAGTCACTCAAAAACATGTCACTGTTAGTTGTGGGCAATTTCTTTGAAAAGTTAGTATTACTATGACTCAGCCAGGCACCAGTCTATTGCATTGTAAATATGTTGTATTCCTGATAAATTGATTTTAATTACACACATTTTAACAGTTTACAGACTTCTTAGTATTGATGAGTTTCCATATTAAGGTTTTTTACTACATCTGGAAAAGGCCTTTTCCATGCACACATTTTTAGAACACCAGCAATTTTTTAGTCAGGCCAGTGTTTACCTTTTATATCCCATTACTCTGGTTTGGGTGTCTACTTTCAAGGTTAAAAGTGTCAGTGTTCCTTTCCACTGGGCGGTGAGCTTTGGAGTGCTTTTGTATCAGCTGAGAAATCTTTGGAGGAAAACGGTAATTGTATGACAATGTTGTTTTTATCTCTTGTATTACAAAAGCAAAGAAATGTATAAAATTCACATGATCCAACATCATCTCTAGCCCAGGAAATTCAGACTGCTTTAAATAAGTAGCAGTGGCATGGATGAGACAGAACAAATGACAACGCACCATGGATCTGGGAACTGGGGTTTACTTAACAACTAACAAGATTAGAACTGTTACCCTTCTTAATTATTTCATGCACTCTCTCATTCTTGCCACCACCCCGGTGTTATGTCTCAACTTCTCTTCACAGCAGAAACATCACTGTTCATCCAGGAAGGCCATCCCCTAGCATTCAGCAACGCACAGCCCTCAGGACTCTAGGATCTTCCTCCACTTTCAGGACCTTTCCTCTAGCCAAGATCTCCACCTTTCTTTTTCCAGGCCACCTTCTTTTTACTGAGACCACTTCTTTTTGGGAACCCTTCATTTTGTCACTAGCTCTTCTTTCCAAAATTCAAGGACCCCATTTTCCCTAGTTTCAACAGTCTGAAGCACATACATATGATCAGCCTTGTAATTGGTGGCTCTGGCTCATGTCTCTTCATTAATTGAAGGATTCAGGACGTGCTGCTTTTGTGTAGTCCAGGCGTTACCAAAATTCACTACCAGCCTGTACAAGTTGCAGTTAGTAAGCAGGAGGCTTCTAGGCTGAGCTTGACAGTTCAGGAGTTCAGCTTCAGACATTCTCCCCCCATACACATGCACACAACTATCTGTCCCCTGTAGCTTTCACAATTCAAGCCATTTTTTACCTAGGGCAGGCAGGTGTTAGGATAAGCTAGACAAGACAATAACAAAGTTAATAAAAACAGTGGTAAAACTTGACATCAGCACCTGCAAATAGTAGATAACTCTGCAGTACAGGGCTGTCCAAACTAGCATAAGCTCAACCCAGTGAGTCCTAGAGAGAATCCACCCGAGAGCATGGGTATACTGCTTCCAGATTCAACCTGGCTCACAAGAAGCCCATGTGAAAATCTCCACACTGAGAGCAGAGTTACTATGCCACCTAGTTAATTCTCCACCAGCTAGCTAGGAGAAGACTGTCATTATTTTGGTTTTGGATGGATTAATATAAACTAAAGCTCACTCGCCTATTTCATACAAGCTAAAAAAAGACAAGAATGACTGAATCTGGTGGCCAGGATGATATTTTTTTACCAGAAGCCTGCTCAATACTTGCAGTGCTTCAACCCAGATTTTATTAGAGATTCTTTTGCCTTTTTCATCTTTTGTATTTCTAGGAGCTGATTTCCATTTACAAAGTTATTTCAGCTGGATCACATATCTCGGCTTCATTTAAAATGGCTGAGATTATTTAATTCTATTCATTGTGAAAAGAGGCTCTAGAGTGTTGGGCGTTCACAACGGAAAACTATTTTTAGTCTGTTTTCATATGAAAGCAATGCCTGCTCACCCAGGTTGTTTGTTCACCCATCTATCAATTTAGTTCTACTAACTATGAACTTCAGACTGATTTCAGGCATATTTGGCAAATTCGCAAAGTTCCTGCAAATTATGTAAAAAACCTGTGGTTTGGTAAAAAAAATCATATTATTTCCTTTGTGATGCAGGAAAAGGAGGAAATACTCAGCCATTGTTCTTTTGGGAGAGAACGGGCTGACCTGTTAGCCTGTGCTACTAATGGACCAGCTGCAGAGCTTGAATTCAGCTAGAGCACATCTGGCCTCTTCCCTGCCTGGTAATTAGAGGATCTGCAGTGAGGTGAGAATATTGTAGGAGACCTGAGGGACATGTAGGTAAACTGGGAAAGATGAGGGGAAATCCATGGTTATTGAGTGGAGCTTTGTAGGAAAAAATACGTAGGGAAACAAATATGTAGGAGATCAAACTTCATTAGTTCTGCTACCGATGTAATACTGTCTTCTCTTTCCCTTTGAAGTTTCTTACTCTGAGTTGTTTTTTGCCATTTATATTCAGAAATCTCACCCGAATGACTCAGGTCTTTTCAGCTGGCAGTTTGAAGATGTCTGTCACTGCCATTCAGCCTACATTTGCTGAATAGAAAGAGTCACCTTTCCAGGCATCTCCTCCCTGAGCTGCTTGGGCTCACAGAAGCCCGAGCAGCACACTGCATTCTTCCCCCAATACATTCTGTTACTTTCCTTCTTTTTATTCTTTTTCAGACCGGATACTGAATATACAACTCACATTGCCACTGGAGACCTTTTATGATGACAGTGATGATTTGTGAAAGTGTCAGCTGGTTATGTCTGAATCATTTTCTTTTAAGTGGGAGATTTCAAGAATTGAAAGCATAGAGATTTTTAGAAAAAAAAGATTCTTTTCAAATTCAAGTTATTCTCAATCTCAAATATATACTGAAGTGATAGGATGGCTGCCTGAGGAGGTGAGAGGAGGAAAAAAAGGAAAAATAATAGACGGAGTGTTTGGGTCTGAACTTAAGGTACATGTGAGTCTGGTGAAGGAATGAAAGAGAAAAGAGGTAGATGAAATGAGGCAGTAGGAATGAAAAAAGCCACACAAGAAAGCAATGTGGGATGTCTTTGAAAAACGCCTTTAAGTTTCGAGGGCTCAGCCTGTTGTTAACTGACAAAGTGAAGACCAGAAGAACACTGTACGGTATCACATTGTTTTGTTTACTACCTTTCATTTTCTTCTTACAAATGCTAATACTTTACTCACTTCTTGACAATTACTGAACACTCAGCAGATGTCTTGTTTGAGCTGACAACATGCACTTGCATCTTGAGCACCACAAATTGATTTGACAGCTAAACTGGACAATTTAAACAAAAATTGGTTACAATCAAGACTACAGTCTATATTCTCCTTGTCAAAATAAACCATGAAAAACACTGGTTTATTTGACACAAATATTCCATTCAGCCTCAGAGAAATACTTTGCTTAGAATAAAAGCAGAGCAAAATATAGTCTAACCCTCCAACTTTACTGTTCCTGCTTCTTCAGTGAGTAAGCATGAAGTGGGAGCCCTAACGTCCTGTCTAAAGCATTTTTTGGGATAGCTGGAAGGAATCAAATTTTTGGGGGGGATGCAACTAATGCAACACACTAGATAGGTAAAGTCATTAAAGCATTGTATCTTCCTGGGAATTGTTTAATCACTGCCAAAGTCAAGGATTCGTTCTTTTCCTTTTTTTTCTCCAAGTAAATGAAAGCCCTCAACCCACACCCTCTGGCATAGCTTCTGCTGTGGTAGCCCTGTGGCATTACCCCATGAGATACAGACTTCCCTCACGGGGAGGAAGGCAAACTGATTCTCACACATCTTCTCCAAGTCCTCCAGTTACTACCTCACTTTTTTGAATCTGGCCCTGTACATTTTTGGAGTCTTTGACTAATCATATTTGCAAACAGGCTCGAGATGACAGCAACCACAGTGGTAGTTTTACTGGCGTTTTTCTAATGGTCTTCTTGCCAGTTGTGCTCAGACCTGTCCTTGGATGTTGCAGTTCAGTCAGAGCCCACTGCACACAAGTGTGCCACAGCCTACATTTCTTTCAACAACCCTTACCTTGAATTTTGTCTGTTGGTGTCCTGATTTCAGCTGGGGTAGTGTTAATTTTTCTCCTAGTAGCTATAAGTGCAGTGCTATGTTTTGTATTAAGTATGAGAATAATGTTGATAACACACTGACGTTTAGTTGTTGCTAAGTAGTACTTTCTCTAAACCAAGGACTTTAGATTTTCCATGCTCTGCCAGTGAGGAGGTGCACAACAAGCTGGGAGGAAGCAGCACAGCCAGGAAAGCTGATTCGAACTGGCCAAAGGGATATTCCACACCACAGAACATCATGCTGAGTAGATGAACTGGGGGGGAATTGGCTGGGAAGAGTGACCACCACTCAGGGATGGGATGGGCATCATTTGTGCTTGGTGAGCAACTGTATTGTGAATCACTAGGGGGTTTTTTGTCCTTGAGTTTTATTTCTCTCTCTCTTTTTGTTACCTCCCTTTTCATTACTATTAGTAGTAGTAGTATCAGTATCATACTTGACTTTATTCCAATTATGAAACTGTTATTAGCTCAAACCATTGCATTTCCAGTTCTGCTCCATGCCCCACTGGGGAGGGGGAGTGTGTGAGTGGCAGCATGGTACTTAGTTGCTGCTGGGGTTAAACCATGGCGGTTGATGCTTCATTTACAATTATATTGCTTCCAGACATTTACAGTAGCTTTATTAGATCCATCTGGTATTCTTCATAATCCTCCCAAACTGTGCCAAACCCAAATAATCTGTATCTACAAGCAAATATTACTACCAGACCATTCATCCTTCCAGACTCTGAATAATATACAGAACGGTGGCTCCAATCAGGGTCCTTGGGGCACCGTGCTATTAACCTTTTTCCATTTTAAGAGGCAGTAATTTATTCTAGCTCTGCATAGTCTCTCTCTCAGCTAGTTTTTAACTCATGATATGACTTTACCTTTCACTTCTGATTCTGAAGTTCCTTTACAGCCTCTTTGAAAAAGATTTTATTGACAGCATTTCAAGGCTCTAAATCAACATCATCTCTCATCCTTCCTTAGCCAATATTTTAATATTGAAAGAACATTTACATCTTGGAAAATAAATGGTTTTCCCACCATTATTAAGTGACTTCATTTTGGCTTATCAAAGCCAGTGCATGGGAGGCATATTTGCTTGTTTTTCTCCCCCTATTGTTATGACCGTCTGCTTCCAGCCTACAACAGTCCTTCAGCTGCCTCAGAAATACACCATTAATTCTTTACCTTATACTAAGCTAAAAATCTATAACCCAGATGATTCCTAAAATCAACATGAGTTCCACTTTAAAGAGTGAATATTGTGTTTTTTCATTTTCTCCTTGCAAAGAAATGTTTGCCATAACACATTGCCTTAGCTCTCTAAGGTCAAATAAACAACCCATTTAATTCAAGAGCCATTTTTCATTTTGTGGGATGGATTTTTCAAATTCAGCTGCTTCTTATTTTAGTTCTCACTAGACATTCTTATATCACTTGCTTCCAGCTATGTTTAATTTCATCTTTTCAAAGATGTCTCTGGGACATGTCTGTCGCCTTTATTACTTGAAAAAACAAGGATAACCCTGAATTCCCCACAGGTAGTTATTTCCTGCCATTCCATTATACTAATAACTGTGACAGTCATAGAATTTGTAGGTTGGAGAAGACCTTTAAGATCAACCATTAATCCAGCTCTGCCAGGTCTACCTATAAACTATGTCCCGAAGTGCCACATCTACATGTTTTTTAAGTACCTCCAACGATGGTGATTCCACCACTTCCCTGGGCAGCCTGTTTCAATGCCTCACCACCCTTTTGGTGGACAAATTTTTCCCAATATCCAATCTAAATCTTCCCTGGGAGAACTTGAGGTTGTTTATTCTCATTATAAACTATGTTACTTGGGAGAAGAGACTGACACCCTCCTGGCTACAGCCTCCTTTCAGGCACTTGTAGAGAGTGATAAGGTCACACCTGAGCCTCCTGCAAGCTAAACACCCCC
This sequence comes from Lepidothrix coronata, assembly GCF_001604755.1. Classification (NCBI taxonomy): domain Eukaryota; kingdom Metazoa; phylum Chordata; class Aves; order Passeriformes; family Pipridae; genus Lepidothrix; species Lepidothrix coronata. The sequence continues at coordinate 2,795,554 of NW_016690286.1, read as the reverse complement.
AGCTTCCTCAGTGTAGTGGGTTGACCCTGGCCAGATGCCAGGTACCCACTAAAACCTCTCCCTCTGCAGCTGGACAGAGGAGAGGAAAAAAAACAGCTTCATGAGTTAAGATAACAGCTGGGAGAGGTCAGTGACTGATTACCTTCACAGGCAAAACAGACTCAAAGTGGGGATAGTACTTAAATTTATTACTAACAGGATAAGAGCCAAAGAACAAGAAATAAAACAGTCTTAAAACCACCTTCCTTCCACCCCTCCTTCCTTCCATGTTCTCCCTCCTCCCCCCCAGTGGTGCAGGGGGATGGGGAACGGGGGGTTGCAGTCAGTTCTTGTTTCTACCTCTGCTCAGGGAGAGGAGTCCTTCCCCTGCTCCCATGTGGTCCCTCCCACGAGAGACAGTCCTTGATGGACCTGTCCGGTGTGAGTCCATCCCTTGGGCAGCAGTTCTTCCCAAACTGCTGTCCTGTGGGTCACTCCTCCATGGGGTGCAGTCCTTCACGAATGAGCTGTACTGGCGTGGGTCCCCACAGGGGCCACAAGTCCTACCTGGGATAAACCTGCTCCAGTGTGGGCTTCCCTCTCCACGGGCTGCAGGTCTCCAGCAGGACTCTGCTCCATCCTGGGCTTCCCACGGGGTCACAGCCTCCTTCATGCATCCACCTGCTCCAGCAGGGGCTCCTCCATGGGTTGCAGGTGGGTCTCTGCACCCCAATGGTCCCCCATGGGCTGCAGGGGCACAACTGCCCCACCATGGTCTGCACCATGGGCTGCAGGGCCTCAGCTCTGGCACCTGGAGCACCTCCTGTCCCTCCTTCTGCACTGACCTTGGTGTGTGCATTGTTGTTCCCATGTTCTCACTCTGCTCTTCCCTGGCTGGAATTCTTTCTGCGCAACAACCTTCTGTTCTCAAATATGTTGTCACAGAGGTGTTACTATCACTCCAAGTTGGCTCGGCCTTGGCCAGTGGCAGGAAGTCTGTCCTGGAGCCGGCTGGCATTGGCTCCACCGGACAGGGGAAGCTTCTAGCAGCTTCTAACAAAAGCCACTCCGGTAGCTGCCCCCCCACTCCCTGCTACCAAAACCCAGCCACAGAAACCCACTACACTCAGCCACTCCTAATATGACTTATGCTCCAGACCCTTCACTAGTTTCATTGCCCTTCTCTCCAGCACCTCAATGCCTTTGTTATCATGAGGGGCCCAAAACTGAACACAGGATTCAAATTGCAGCCTCCTCAGTGCCAAGTACAGAGGAACAATCACTGCCCTCGTCCTGCTGGCCACGCTATTTCTGATACAAGCCAGGATGCTGTTGGCCTTTATGGCCACCTGGGCACACTACTGGCTCATGTTCAACTGCTGTCAACCAGCACTTCCAAGTCTTTTTCCACTCTTTCCCAAGCCTGTAGCGCTGTTGCGACCCAGGTGGAAGATTTGGCATTCAACCTGTTGCATCTCATACAAGGGACTACTTGCCTAATCAGCAACTGACTGGATTTGAGGTGGTCGTGATGAACTGGCTATACCTGGCTTGCAGGTGAGTAAACTTCCTTTCATGTCTTTTGCTATTGACCTCTATATTTGTGCCTTACCCAGCATAGGCTGTATGGGAAGTTCGCTTTTCCTCTACTTTATCAGCCAGTCATGTCAAACTGTAGCACTAATGCCATAAATACTATTGTTTTTCTCTTTCTCAGCAATCACCTTTGACTTCAATTAAAAGCTCTCATTGCTTTATCATTTTCAAAACTTGCTTAACCACAGAGATCCATTCCTGAGCAGTAAACCCTTAGAAAAACAGCATGGATGAAAGGATACATTGAGCAATAGACTGGGTGGCCAATCTTGCCTCAATTATCATGAAGAAATTGTGGGGGATGGAGAAGGTTGTCTTTCCACAGCTGCCTGGATTCTCATTAATATCTTGAAAGGCAAAGGCAAATCACAGCCACTCAACATTTTCTTCCATTAGGTGAGGCATCTGACACACAACTCATTGAACTTAAAGAATGAGTTTTCCATTGATTTCAACAGCTCTAGATGTGGTCTGATGCTGCTGCCTGGAACAGTAATGCTTCTTCAAACAAAGCAGAAGATTTCATTTCTTGGCTGTCCCTCCTGCCTGGAACCACTGCTGGCCTCTGGCAAAAAAAAAAAAAATCTGTCTGGACTTACTGACTTGTTTGTGTGGAGCCAGTGTTATGATGTCTGGAAAGATGTATTATTCTGTCAAATAAGGTCTGCTGGCAGCCCTGAAAATGTGAAGTAAGCTTACTAGTATGCATCTGAACCATTTTAAAATTCAGGCCATGACAGTAATGGCTGCAATACAGAAAGAGGACAGGCTACTACTGTACATCAGCAGAACTAACCTATCTTAGTTTTTTCCCCAGGTAACGGCAACTCGGCAGTCAGAATGAACAGTTTTCCTGTTGGAAACCTCCTGTTGCAAAATTAGTAGTTAATTCACCACAGCAACAAGTGTGCTTTCTACTGTCCTCTGGTGAAACTCTTAGCTCAGTACAGGCACCTAATGGCTATGGCAGTGGATGGATCTGCTACATTAACCTATTACTGAAGTGCAGGTCTGGGGGTGTGTGCTGGTTTTGGCTAGAGTAGAGTTAATTTTCTTCACAGTAGCTAGACTGGGGCTGTCTTTTGGATTTGGGCTGAACAGTGTCAACTATATAGAAACGTTTTTATTATTGCTGAGCAGTGCTTACACAGAGCCAAGGTTTTCTCTGCCTTTCATACTGTAACACAAGCAAGGAGGCTGGGAATGCTTGGTAAGCTGGGAGAAAGCACAGATGAAACAGGTGACTCCAACTGACCAAAAGGGATATTCCGTACAATATGACATCATGCTCAGTATAAAAAGGAGGTGGAAGGAGAAAGAAGGGGACATTTGGAGTTTATGTTCCCAAGTAACCGTTACATGTGATGGGACCCTGCTTTCCTGAGTTGGATGAACACCTGCCTGCCCATGGGAAGCAGTGATTTAATTCCTTGTTTTGCTTTGCTTGCATGCACAGCTTTTGTTTTTCCTGTTAAGCTGTCTTTATCTCAACCTACAAGTTTTCTTTTCCCCCTGCAATTCTCTCCCCAGTCCCACTGGTGAGGGAGTGAGCGAGAGGCTGTGTGGTACTTGGTTTCCGGCTGTAGTTAAACCACAACAGGGTGTGTAGAATCAATAGGCACAAACTGGATGTAACTGTGCTCAGTCTGAGAACTAGGAGACTGTCTGATCACTGGAGCAGGGAGGCTCTGGAACAGCTCTTTGGTTGGAGGCCAGAAGCGTAACTTTCAAGTGAGTATGAGGAGAGTTGACTCTCTGCTCTTTCATTCTAACACCAGTCAGGAATAACTGTTCACTAACAAGTTTAATGTTTGCAGCTGGACATGCACACATTGTCAGGGTCATGCTCATTACTGCTATTATTGACACTTGCTGAGTATCACATGCACTCAAATGAAGTACTAACAACCTTAAGGTTCACACAATGGAAAACTTTTTTCATGCTGGCAGGAAACATACTTTGTAGGTCTAATTTACAAGGTTTGAACAATATAATTTATTTTAATTTGAAGTTAAGTGCAAGGGCATCTATCCCATGGCCTTCCAGATATAAATTCGGTGTCTTATTCTTACTTTTTGTTCATGGTCCCAAAAGAATGAAGTAATTTGACATCAGCAGTTTTTGTGCATTACTGTTTCCATGTTTTTACCTGTTGTGTGTATTCAAAGGAAAAGAATAGGAAAGCTAGTCCTAATAAGAGAAACTGGGATCCTATTCTCACTGCAGAAAACATGACAGTAATTGAAGATTAAAGAGTCTGTGTTAGGATCCTCTGAGAAAAGGAGAGCAGAGCCCTAACCTCTGGATTTGAAGTGCTCCAGGCTGTGTGCAATAGTTAAGGAAAAAGAATAACACAGGAGGTATGCCTGGGCCTCACCCAGAGCCCAGTGAAGTAAGCAGAAACTTTGGTTGCTTTAAGTCTTGATAGATAAGTCTTCCATCTGCATCTAGCTCAGACTCCAGAAAGCCAAAGGACCCTTGGGTGTGGAGTATCTCCACTAAGTCTTTGTGCTCCACAGGAGGTTTCTGTCTCTCCTACTCCAGATAGAACCCTTCGCTAGCAATTGCAAGAACCAGGCCTGCATCAGTAGGGAGGGATAATCTGGCCCACAGTGCACTGAATTACACTGTTGCCTAATAGCTGTATTGCTTTCTGCCAGCTGAATGGCATCTGGATGCCAGATTCTGCAGAGACCTGTATCACATATCTGTAAACATGCTTTCTGAATACAGTAAACCTCCATGCACTCTGATACTTTCTGCCTTAAGTAACATGGAAAAAAATAGGACTATTTTTTTTTCCATCTGACTGCATTTTAGACAAATACTAAAATCCCAGAACACTTGGACAAATGAGTAATAGTCACCAATGAGGGGGAGGAGGATAAATGTTATAAAACAGCATCTGGTATGTATGAAACCAGCACAAGACTGAGAAATCCAGAATATTCAATTGCCAGTTTGCTAGCTTTTCATCTTAAAGGAAGGTGCTACTATTAAAAAAAAATTAAAAATCAGAATTACTTCCTCTTGGAAACCTTGGGGTTGCCTCTCATTTCCAAGGCAGTATTAAAGTTACTGCTTGGAAAAATATCCTCATCTGTGTGAAGAATAAGAAACTCAGAGATTCTTAATTCTCTGTTTTTCTAGAGGTCTGGATGTTAGGTTGGGCCATTCCCCACACAGTGACCACTTAACATTCAGAAGTTGGCCCTCAAATGCAGTAAGCCCGGGAGCCAGACAGAATACAACTGGGACCTCCCAGTTTCCCTGGAGCTAAGTAAAATAGACAAATAAAACTCAAATCAAAAGCAAGGAAAGTACTTCTAGCAGCAGTGATTAATATTACTGTTTGTAATTTAGTGATTTCCAAGTCCACATATCCTACTGTGGCAAATAATGCACAAACGGAGGCACACACGAAAGACAGAGTTCTGCAGAGACTGCATTTTTGGCTTTTGGGTCTTTTTTAAGCCATATATGTTGCATGCCTTCTCTATTTCTCTGGTGTGCACTGGCACCTTCTGGGATGCATCAGCAGTGCTGTGGAAAGAGGCTGTTAAGCTGTGTTATGTTATCATGTCGTTACATGTCATGTCATGTTGCGTATATCACGTTAAGCAGCAGGTATACACTATGTATGGTCATGGCAGACACGGTAAATCTGTGCATCTTTTTAATGTTTGCTGTCCAGTTCCTTGTATTCCAGCTTTGTAAATTTTGGGCTAGAGCAAACTCCTTTTGACTATTTGGTACATGGACCCTCTCGCTGAGTGCCAGGCTGGTGGATATTCATTCCTTTTCAGTTTCTCACCTTTCCATTTTCTGGTCACACATCTGCTTTGCCAACATGGAAAGACGTGAGCATTGCAGCTCTCTACTCTCACCTAAATAAGTAAATGACAATCAGTTTAGCAGCTTGTAAGGGGAAGAAAAGTAAACGGTGCTGTGACAGCAGGTCTGCTTTCCCCCACAGCTATAGAGCTCTGACCACCACACAAATTGAAGGGCACAGTCAAGACTGCTTGAAGTATTGAACAATTAATGAATTTTGCAACAGATATGTTTTTACCTCAGAGGTATCCAGAAGGGCTCCAAAGGGAATTTAACATGGATAATTCTAGTTAGGAAGCCAGACAGGCCACGGAAGAAAACCCAGTAACTATGGTAATGTGAAAAGAGGCCTGGGCAGCCTGGGGAGATAGGCAACATTTAGAAGTACCAGCAAGAAAGATACAGGAAAAGTAGTGCCAGTAGCTTCCATAAGACCAGCCAGTAAGTGCAACAGGACAACAGCAATGTTTGTCAAGGCACTGTCAGAGGGATAGAGGCTTCTCAGCACTGACTGAGAATAAAATCAAAGGTACTGGCATAAGGACAGAAATTACATGATGGGGATGCCTGATAGCAAGAGAAAAGGTACCAAAGACAGATTTATTTTTGTGCCCAAAGATGTTTCTGAATTTCAAGACAGATAACTCCTGCACCGGACTGAAGATATATATGCATAGTCATCAGAAGAGAAAGACAGATGAATCCAATAACTTTGCAATGTGCAGAACTCTCCTGCAGCTCACACCTTCTCAGCCACAAGGATACTGATAAATATATCCATCTGCTGTAAATGTAGAAGCTCTTCACAAGTCTTATTTGTCAGTTGTTCAGCTCAAACCACAGGACATTACTTGTGTCTCATAACAAACCTTTGTCTTTGTGGTCCATATACATGGTAGAGAAGCTTGCTTACTCACGAGACTAAGATTGCTTAAACATGAAACATCATTGCATGTCTTTGAGTTCAATAGAGTTGCAGTAATTATTTTCACCTAATAATTAAAGGACAAAAAAATCAAGCTGGAAATCAAAAGACAATCCCTTTCATTGCACCACTGGAAACATTATTTTGAACTATCTTTACAAAACCACAGGAAAGAGCAAGCTAAAAGGACACATGTATTAGTAGAGTTTTAATTCAGACCATATAATTTAATTCTGAATTATAATAGATCAAAGGGAAACTGAAATAAAAAAAATACCTGTTGGATTATGTAGAATGGAGTTCCTCTTCTTAATAACTCTGAAAAGATTACAGTGTCATGAGGCTCCATCAATCAGAACAGAAAACCCAAAGAACAAGGATAAATCAAAGGTTAAGTGCATAGTGCTGAGGAACACTCTAGCCACCTTCCTTTTACAATTATAAACCGGATGAGTTTGTGTTGGTGGATCTATTTAGAAGGAAAAACAGCAGTCTATATTCACACAGAGACTTTCTGCCCATGCATTTCCCCTGATGTTTACAACCACCTTGTATTTTGCCATCTCAGTTAATGAACTGTCGCTATTTCTCTGTGTGTATTCTTAAAAGGCTTGTTATTAATTTATTTTTAAACTTCTCTTCAGCCCAGGAAAAGAGAGCACTACAATATTCATTGTTTCTATTCACCACAAGGGAAGAAAAAAGGAAAGGAAACAAAGCCCTAGATCCATAGAAAGATCAAACTCCTTTCTGCTGTAACTCCAGTGAAATAATTTAATATAGCCCAGAGATGTGCTTAGTCCATGTTTTTTACACAAGAACAGTAAAGGTCCTAAATATTTCAGGAACCTCAAACAGGGATTGCCTAGGGATTGTCTATTTGGCAGGACTCAAGATGGAGATTTTGGTCTCAAAGAGAATTTTATTTTTACATTGTTTTTTTCCTTTCTGTTGCAGAGCTTTGAGACTGTACATCCTCAGGGAGACATCCAGTTACTTTTAAATCAAGAGGTGGTCTAAGTTTGGTTTCAGTGGAAGCTGGAACAGGCTGCACATGCATAGGAAACATGCTGTTATCTAACAGTGTGCTGTTATATCATGTGATCACTAGAAAGGTGTATCATCAACATATTCCAGATGTCTAATTTTTCCTTAACCGATTTGCTGCTGCAGGCTATTTGAGGCCCTTAGTTCAACAACTGTGCTCTTTAAAATGACAGTGAGTGCTAATTTTGTCCTAAAACCTGGATTTATAAAAGCAAACTTTTATAAAACCTGAAACCTAAGGAATTGCCATATGTTATTGTTAAATTGCAGTTGTTTGCATGCTGATATATACCCTCCAGGAATGCCTGAATTCCCATACAGCAGCAACTTGGAGCTACATTAAACAATATAATGAAAACTAAAACTGCTTCTGTAGCTTTTCATTGACTTCCATGTTTGATGCTGACCAAGAAGTCATTGCTTGAGTTTTCATTGTGTAGGCAGCACCTTCTTAAGCTATCATCAGGCTGTATGGCGTCAGTCAGCAGCAGAGGCAACAGAATCCCTCACCACTGTAGTATCATTGTAGGCCAGCTCTGAAAGCAGCTTTCATGGTGTTGGGTCACTCTGGTGCCTATGGTTTGGGAAGCCTCCACCGGATAGTGTTCTTAATAAAAGTGATACTCTGTGGTGTCTCTCACGCCCTTTCAAGGTTTCACTCAAAGTGCAAGGTACTACTCTACTCCTGGGTTATGCTACTACAAGTTCTCATCTGTTAATACCCTCTCTACCTTTTTGGAATGTCACTCGAGCTTGCTTTTCCAAATGCTTTTGTTTTTTAATGCTGTATGAATAGTATACATGAAGAAAAGGGTTTCTCTTTCTCTCCAGCTGAGAAAAGCATTGAGTTCTGAATGGAATCAAAAAGCAGCTGATCAGTTTTGGGCACATGAGGCTGAGTAAGGAAACCGGGGGTTCTTCCCGCCCCCCTCCCTTTCTCCTAAGTGTGGATTAAATCGCACTTTGTAAATAAAAACGGGGTGAATGGTGCGCTAGGTCACATCCCGTCTACATCCTCGCAAGCAGTAACAATTTCTGAAAGATTTAGCACAGATATTCAGAGTTCGTGGAAGCCGTCCAGCGCACTTCTAACGGCCTGTATCTAATTTGTCATTCAAGTTGTTTCTTTTTAAATAAGGCGCAGAGGAACACGCTAATTTTAGGATGCCGGTGCTGGGCGGGGGGAGTGGGGGAAGGCGGGGAGGGGTGGTTCTCTCTCACGGAGGAGCTCTTCCCGAGGCGGCGGGCAAGGACAGGCGTGGGAAGGGCTCCCAGTGAGCGGGAAGTGATGCCCTCGGGCTGCCGCGGGTGCGGCGAGCCCCCGACAAGCCCTCTCTGCCGGCACCCGCTCGCACTTCGCCTCTACGGCGTGGTAAGCCGCTCCCTCGGGACGAGGCGGCTCAGGGAGCCATCGCTTCCTCGGTTCCGAGTCTCCCGCAGGGCCGCTGCGGATTAGCTCCGCGCCCGCCCTGCCTTGCCCTGCCGTGCCCGCAGCCCGCCCTGCCCCGGCTGCTTAAGGCCGACTCGCGGGCTCAGCTCCGGCTTAGCCCGGGAGTCCTGTCCCCGCGTCCCCTCGGGGACCGCTCCCCACCTGTCCGCGGGCGCTGCCCGTGACGTCATGGAAACACCCCCTTCCCCCGCCCCGCCGGCCAGGAAGGCGGGCGGGAGCAGCGGCTCCTGCGGGCGGCGAGGCGGGGGCAGCGCGGTGGCTCCTCCTGTTGGCCGGCGGGGCCGTCAGTCGAGCGCGGCGGTCCCGACGCCGGTCCCGCTCGTGGGCGCTCCCCGGCAGTCGGAGCGAGCACTCCCGCCCGAACCGGCGCAGGTGGAGCGGCCCTTTATGGTGGCGGCTGTCGCTGCTTTCAGGCTCCGTCCTCCCTCCCTCCCTCGCTCCTGCCTGCGGGGCGCCGCTGCCCGGGGGCCATGGCGGGGGCGCCCGGCGGGCCGTAGGTGAGGAGCTCAGGTGGGTGTCCGCCGAAGGGACGGGGCGGTGTAGCGGGGCGCACCCCCGGGCGGGCTGGGGCTGGGGCAGGGGCTGTGGCGCTGCCCTCGCTGAAGGGCCGCGGGGCGAGCCAGGCTGGGGGGCGGCGGCGGCGAACTGGGCACGCGAGGAGAGTGGCGTTTTAGCGCACGGAAAGCACCTTTCTCGCCCGGCTGGCAGCGAGGGCGCCCAGGGCTGACGGCCGGGGCTGCTGCCGGTGCAGCGCCTTCTCCCGCCTGCCCCGCCGAGCCCCTCTTCAGCCACCTCCTGTGGCCCTCGTGGCTCCTGTGGCCCTCGTGGTCCCCGGCCGCGCTGTCACAGCCCCACGCGGCTGTTCTGGAGCGGCAGCCAACTTAGACATCTTTCCCTGCTCCAGGAGGGTGCCGCTGACGGGGTTATTTGACTCCTGGTGCGCTCCGTGTGGCACCGAGGTGGAGCGCATTCCGGGCGGGCTGTGACACACCGGGCTGGCGCTGCCCGGGGAGCGGTGGCCGTTCCCGGCGTGGGCTGGGACAGGTCTCCTCGCCTGCTGCGGGCTCTGGGGAATCGCCCGGCAGCCGGCTGGCTGTGAAATGGAACTTCAGAATTCTTGGAGGTGTTTGCAAAGCCGTCACTCTCCTCTAATTCTGTGTTTCTGTGTGCGCTCGTAAAATAAAATAATAATAAAAAAAGAAAAAGCCACCATTACTATTATTTTTATTTCTCCCCTGCATCTTAAAGAAAATAGGTTAATTAAATCCGTCTTCGGTTTCCAGGTTGATTTAAATTCCATTTGAGGACCAATTAAGCAATATGAGCTTTTAAATACGCCATTACTTGAAAACTGTTTGGTGTACACCTCAGTGACAGTGAAGTGCTCTTCACTGAGACTTTTATTTTTACTAGGAGGATATCTGGAATGGCTAGTCTGGAACGGCATTTAATAAATGTAAGGTAATTTGTCTCCTTTACAGTTTTGTCCTAGGTCTCTAATGATGGTAACAGTGTTCTTCTTTCTGTTTTCTTGAGAAAGGACACAGGGAGTAGTTGCTTCATCCCTTGACTTTCATCGATTAATTATAGGGTTCACAGTGTTTCACTCATAGAGTTCAGAGCATTTTACTCTACTTAATTTCAACAGAGCTTTGTAAGCCTAGTTTGGTTATTTAAAGCATGTGTTTTCATTAACAGTTTCTGTAAAGCCATGGGTAACAAGAGTTTTAATTTTCATGAGCTTTTATTTTTATTGTTGAAAATATTTTAAAAAAGGTATCTTAAATAATACTCCCTCACCTGTATTCGCAATAGATTAAGCTAACTACTTTTCCACTGTGGCTCTTAGGCCATTTTCAAAACAGTGGCATTCACAAGTCTTTACTATCTTTACTCTTATATTGCCTTCCCCATACATTGCTTTAGGCCGATTTATGCCCTCTCTTTTATCATTTTGTGTAATATCTTGGTTTGCATGCAGGAAAGGTGGGAGAGGACTTTTAGGTATTGGAGATGTTCTCTGTGTGTGCACTGGACAATTGTGGTTGTGCTGAAATTCCTAGGGTGTTCACTCAGGACAGGAAGTGATGGTGGGACTCAGCTGGAGTCTGCTTGTTGCAACACTGTCTGGCTAGCTCATTCACTGTTGCAAATGTAAGTATTCTGTATTTTATACAGAACCTTATTTGTTTTTTTTTTAAGCAGACATGGGCACATAGTCATAAAGAATTGGGTCTTGTTCAAACCACATCTGTTATAAACAGATGCATGTCAGCCTAATGGCTATTCCTTCATTTGTTGCATTCTCTAGGTCTTGTTACACACTGCGGAGGAAGTAGAGTCAAACAGGGAATTTCCTGTATCTTATGGTTTCTAACTCTAAAACCGAGTTTTCAGTTGCTACAAATGGTTCTCTTAGCTACAAAATGAGAAAAGCCTTTCTGTTGAAAAGGTAATTCATACACTAAGTGCTAATATGTTTTAGATTTAAACTGGATATGCTGTAAGGTGCATTTCAAAACCATGCAGTGATGAAGGAGGCAGCAGAATGAGTATGTGACTGTGCAGTCATAGGGTACTTTTATAGGTCAGAAGCAGCGTAGTATCTGTATCAGCATATTTTGATCTTATTGAATTCAATCTTTACTTCAGTTAAGATTTGACTTGCCAAAGTTGCGAAGTTTTGCTGCTAAAGGGCTGAGGGGTAGATACTGTGATACACTGCAACTAATGTAGCCAAAGAAACTTCTGGGAGAATCTAATTGCTTTTTCCGGTATCAAATTTCGGATAATAGGATGCAGATATTGTGACATCTGACAAACAACTATCCAGATAGGGACTAATGTGTTACCAAATTTACTTTGCTCCGCTTTTTGAGATGCTGGATTTATGTGTCTGTCTTCTGCATTAATGGTTATGGTAAAGTGTTATACTTTATGGGGCGCTGTTTTTAGGCTCCTGCAGCTATCACTTTTAAGTCTTTGAATATTGTGGTTTGAAATACATGTTTCATTGCTTTAGTTTTTCATTTATCTGAAGGACAAGGAGGTTTTGTGTATGTAACATTGTCCTTTTGTGGGTATTTGTCCTTATTCTGCTAACATAAAATATATCTCTGTGTTATCTAATTACCTTAGAGCGAAGTTTTCTGTCTGCCTTCAAGGTTGAGTGATGTGGGTGTTGATGCTAATGAATATGACAGTCTACATAAAGTCGAAGACATAATAGCTAAGAAAAGCACAGCTGTGGGTCTGACCCTGGGAGGCACGATATCTGTAACTCCTTCTCCTTTCAATCTGTTCTAGCTCGTTGTTCATGCAAAGTTCTTGAAGATGCTTGTGACTTTCACATGGTGCATATGTTCAGAAATAGATTCTATTATGTATAAAGTTATGGCATGAATGAATACAGCGTTGGAGTTGTAGTTTTGGAGCTCTGTCATCATGAAACTCATGGCCTGCTGTTGCAAGTTACCTGAAACATTTAGACATAGAGTTAAGGACTGCCCCAGCCAGGGCAGAAAACAAAAACCACGAACAAATTCTTTCTGGTTTTCTGTATTCAGCTGTCCCAACTGAGATAATTGTTAAATGATCAGAGCTGTTGGTACTGTTGGGGTTTTTTTTTTGTTTGGTTTGCGGCATTGCTTTGTTTTGTTTTTCTAAAATATAAAATCAATGGCAATTCTGGTACCTGCGTTCTTAGTAAAAGCAGTGAGGACTCTAAGAATGCTGGCTGAAACCGAGAAATGTATTTGGCCATTGCAGCTCAGCCCGTGCTGTCCTGCCTGTCTGGTGTGCCAGAAGAGCACTGACTCAGTGCAAGCTCCTTAGGGTATAAGTCACGTGTCAGTGTGTAGCACTGAGCACAGCAGGGCTTAATCCTATTTCGGTGTCTGGGTGCTCCGTGATGTTAACCACAAAAGTAAAGAAATATAGTTGAGCTGCTTTCAATGAGGCAACTGCTGAGCAGTTTTTGCAATGCTTGTTTGCTATTTGCTAATGATTCCCAGTGTTTGGATGAAGGCTATTCTAGACATGCCTCTTGAATTGTTTTCTGTGGAAAATAGGTACTGATAAGCAAAACTTGACAGGAATCCCTGTTATGTGCAACAGGAGGGAGGAATAAGAGAGAGAACTGACTTTCATTGACCTCTAAGCCCCAAGCTGAAGTAGTGCATTGAGAATTGCTATGTGCATCTAGGTCTTAGACATATCTCTAAACTAAACAATTGTATATCTGGCTGTAAGACAGCCTGACATGAAGATAGGGGCTGCCTAATAGCATTTGGTAAGTCACAGAAGGAAGGCTGCAATTATGATGCTTTATGTGCATATATCTATGTTTCTAGATTTCTCACCTTCAAGTCCAGTTGTTAAATTACAAGTACTTGAACCGAACATTTCCTCTTTAGCCTTTAAGTTGTGGGGTTTTGATGCCTGAGTCATATTTCAGTTGGCAAACACAGCTGCTGCCATGTCAACATATAATTATTCCCTTCTGAACATTTTCTTTGGCACTTATGTTAACACGAGTGTGCAAACAAATCTTCCTTTCCTCTGCCTTCCACTGTAATGTAGGGATTGACAATTAAAGAGATTTTTCTTTTGATTCATCTTTCCATAACAGTAACTTTTTAAGTGATAGCTTCAGATTCTGCCTGCATGTTGGTTGAATTGAAACCTAAAAACCATGATACTATGTGGTGCTACAGTTGTCATGCAGCATTTGTATTTAGTTGCTGCTCTTAGAATGAAGACAGTAACAATACAGAATAGTGAAGGTGAGAAACCCATCCCCGTTTGTAACAGTGTTTCTAACTATTCTGTGTTTACTGTGGTGATGTCTGTTGAATTTCAGCAATGATTTTTTTATTATTAATTATTATTAATAATAATAATAAAGTAATGGGCTTTCTGGCCATTTGCTGTATCCTCTGATAAATGTTTTCTGGATAGAAGTCTGAAATGTTCCCTCACTGAATGCATTCATACTCTTCCCTCATTTTAATTGCACTCAATTCTGTTATTACTGCTTGTGATGATACTGCAAAGATTCTCTTATCACAAGTGTAATCTCTTATCTGTTCTACCAGTTGCTTAGGTCATTTTTAGGTCACTAATGTGACACCACTTTTTTTCATGATTTTGGTGGGTTTTCTTAGTAGCAGCATCCGCAGTTTTACTCTTCTGACTTAAGTCTGTTCCACTTTCATATAGGTGCCAGTGAAAATGAATGAAGCTCCTGTTCCTAATGGTTCTGATACATACAGCTGTGTGGGTGTACTCCATTTGCCTCACATGTATACTTTTCTCTGCCCAGAGAGTAGATGAAATCACTGAAGAGACAATTTCTGAACAGCTTGTCAATCAGCAAAAGAACCATGTGTGCAGGAGACTTTATCCTTCTCAGTGCACAAGCCCATCTGTGTCACTATTTATTCTACTTGTTACAGAAGATTAAGTCTTGCCCTTCAAGTTTTCATGGGAGCAGAGTAGGATATAGGTCTCTGGTACTTTCTTCCATCTTGCCAGCCACATATGTTAAAAACGTTTTGTTGCAATGTCTCCCTCTTCTCCAAGATAATTGCTTTGTCAGTGTGCCTAGAAAAATAGCCTTGAGGAGGAATAGAGTTACTTCATACTCCTAGTTGCTGAAGTGAAATGTACAATTCTTATTTTTACAGAACTTTTTCTGTCCTATCTTCAGTGAAAACATATGACTTTGAAACCAGTCTTGGTAAGTTTTTTTGTCAAAAGGCTTCTGGTGCTGTCTCAGGCTGCAAGGCAGAACCGTGGCATCTCCCTTGAATACGATGTGGAACACATGTTGCTCGTGCTGGCATCTGAGACTACATTGGCTGTAATTGTATTGCTACAAAAAAAAAGCTTGTTTAATAGTCTTATAAAATATTGTATTCTGAAGGAGTGTGAATGATTCTTTTTTTTGTGTCTTTTGCTTGTGACAAATACGAGTGCAGAGATCCCCTAGACAAAGCTTTGACAGCATAAACTGTGAATTTAAGTGCAATTATTAACGAGGGGGAGGAGGAAGTTTCAATATGAACATGATGCTGTCTTGTATACCTTAAAAAAAGAAACAGCAAGTGTCAATCTTCTGTGGTTCTGCTTGAATGATTTAAAATAACAATGTGTAAATCATCAGTAGCAACGGTCATCCTGAAGATGTGCAAGTGATTACTGTCTGCCTACTTGGGAGCAGATGAAGCTGACTCCAGAGGATGTGGGCTGCTGAGTCTCTACGAGTTTGTTAAGATGCCTGTGGTTAGGAGTTTGTGGTGGCTTTCTGAAGTTTACTCCCTGATACTTTGCTGCTCACCAAAGGAAGGCAGGCTGGTACTTGCTGTGTGATGGTACTTCTCACAGTTTGGTAACTGTGTGGGGTTTTCCCCCAATTGGATGTATCTGCATTTGTGCAGCTTAGAGGCACATGAGCTCTCAGTTCTTGGGAACTATGCATCAATTTAGGTAGCAGATGTTTTAAGAACTTGGTAGCCTATTTTTTTAGCAATGATTTTGCCAAGTCAAAAGAAGCAGGCCACCTAGCATGCATCAGGCTATTTGGAGCTGGCATAATTGCTAAAGGATTACAGGTGTTTGCTTTTTAAATAAGCAATATTGGAATAAAGAAACAAACAAACAAAAATAATAAGGAAAAGGTTTTAAGACTATGCCTGAGGAGCAGACTTCTCCCTAACTTTTTTTTTTTGCTAGTAAGAGTGATTAATAAGGCTCTATGGTCTACCCTGGAAACTTCTCAGAACTCCATCTTACTTGCTGTTACTGTTAAATAGGGTTAGCTGAATCACTTGGAACAGCCTTGTTTAGTTTCCTTAAAAGATACCATTCTGATAATGGTTTTGTCACTTGTTAAGATATGTGACAGGACCAGAGGCAATGGGCATTGAAACACAGGAGTTTCCCTCTGAACATCATGAAGTATTTTCTTCACTGCGAAGGTGATTGAGCAATGGCACAGGTTGCCCAGAGATGTTTTGGAGTCTCCCTCGCTTGGAGATATTCAAAAGCTGTTGGGACATCATCCTGGGTAACCTGTTCCAGCTGACCCTGCTTGAGCAGGGGGCGGGGGGGGGGACATGACCAGATGTCCTCAAAAGATCCCTTCCAACTTCAACCATTCTGTGATAACTTTACTAGTATATTTTGAATCTTAGTATAGTGCAGCTCTGCTCGTCAAACTCTTAGATCTATAAATTATCTTTTAAAAACCCAGTCAGAGTTGGGTTTTTTTCTGGCCTTGCCCGGGCCTTACCTAAGCCAGTAAGCAACCTTGTGGTTTGGATAGAGGTCATCTTTCTTACAGCAGGGTGTTGTACAACATTATTGTAGTAGGCTTCCTAAGGAGGATTGCTGGTGTCTGTCTGAGAGAATTTGACTTTTAGAAAGAGGAGAACTAGAACTAATGGGATTTTCTAATTTGCTGATACTGAAGTCAAATAACAACAATATGTATATGAAGAAAGGAGAATCTAGGCTAGATCTAGTCTTGTTATTGAACTCTAGTAGCAACCATGTTAGGAAAGAAGACTTAATATTTCCTGTTTGCTTTTTGAATATGCAAAGGTTTGGGGGTTTGTCATAACTTGGCAAGAAAGATACTGGTTTTTTAACATGTGAATTCAGTAGCTGTGCCCTTACTGGTATCACCAAATACTATTTACTGAATAAAATGATAGGCAACAAAGATGTATCATGAACCCTCATTTGCCTACAACTGTAATATCTGTACCACTTCTAGGTTGAGGAGGCAGCCAGCTGGGTTTAGGGTAATGTTTTGCTATGTTATTCTTAACTTTCCATCCCAAAATACAGATCCACAGAAAAGGAAATCCAAAATTTGTGTGCCAAAAATGTTGAGCCAAAGTATTATAATTGATTCTTGTTTTCCTTAACTGCACGATACTGATATTTTTAACTGGGTGACATAACTAGGAAGTAACAATTCATAGCCCTTACACTACTGCCACAGCTGCTGAATTCAGGAAGTATAAAACCCATTCATTCTTTCCTGTTTTGTTTTTTTTTTTTTTAAGTGATATCACTGAGTTCATTTGCAGATTTCTTACTGTCTTTCAAATCTACCTATTTCAATTGCAAGACATTAAAACCAGAAGCACTTAAAACTATGATAAGTTTATAAACCTTATAAAACTAAGGCTGACTTATTTAATATCTCCCAGTGCTTAGAGGATAACAAATTGTTGAGGAAGGAGAACTTGCTGAGGTAGGGAACTGCAGTTGTGGATAAAATAAGTTGTAGCCTTTTGGTTGATATCCAGTTTGTTTTGTTGAAACAAGCTTTTTAACATCCTATTTCTTAGAATAAGTATACAAATGCACTGCTGAAATCATGTTTTTTCATTCACTGAATAAATATGGAACTTCATTTCAGATTCGGACATAAGAGGTTATAATTTTCCACAGGATGGCTGAATCATAGTCTTCTCTCCACACACACGCATGCACACAATTTAACAGCTTATTTTCCTATGTACAGTACTATTTTGTACTTTACTTCTTGAAGTTCAGCAGGATCAACACTTCTACTTGAAAATCAACAGCAGAGCCATTATCAGGATATCACTTTGGTCAAGGAGACTTGCTGGCTGTTTACTTGTTTTTACTTTTTTTCCCTTTTTCTTCTTTTAATGTCAGGCTTTGATAAAATGGCATATTTGATAAGGGTGACTTGTAAATTTTTTTCCTTTATTGCAGGAGCACATAAGTATACAAGGTCATTTTCTTCTGCCGTGTTGTGTGCATGCAGTTGTTGGTGTACTGAAGATCCCTTACAGGTGATATTACATTTTGAAAGACCAAATTTCAAGTAATGGGACTTGAATAAAAATACCATTGGGTATTTTTAAATGCATACAAAGTAATTGTTTTCATCAGAAAGGTTTAATAATTTGCTTTTAGTCCTAGTTCATTAGTTTGATAAGCTGAGCAAGGAAAATGCAACTTTCCATTTATTTCTGGTTGTATTGTCTGCCATCTCTGTTTTTAAACAAGTAGTTTCCTTAATTTCATAGTAATACAGTGGTATAACAGTGGCTGTATCTCAGTGACATGAATTGACTGAGTGTTCTCACTTGGGGAAGGGCTTGCGGGACTTGTTTAGGGTGGTAACCACTTCCTACTTGAAAAGGCTAAGGAAATCTTGGTTTCTGAGGCATGACTCAGCATTTGAAAACATCCATGTTTTTCTAACTGGGGATACCATTTCTGTCTTGACATTTCAGACATGACAGTTCACACTGAACTACAAAACGTTCCTTGTCAAGTGAGCTTGCATTATTTACTTTAATATGACTAGAATGCATGGTTAGCATAAGCACACCCTCTGTTCAGTGCCAGATGAGAATTGTTTGCTTATAGTTTTCTCAAATTAAACTCTTAAATAGTAGTTCAGTCTCCAGAGCTGTTCTACAAAAGGATCATCTTTGGTTGCTGTTCTAAACTAAAAAAAAAAAAAGAAAAAAAAAAGAAAAAAGTTTGTCTCTTGACTATTAAAGAGATGTAATGCCTTTCTCACTGTAGACTCTCTTCTAGTACTCACATCTTGCAGAACTAGAATTCTTGAGTGTTTATCATTCTTAATATCATTGCTCAACAGTCTGCAGGTGCATTGCTACTTGATCCACCTTGTGATGGGTTACTTAAGAAGAGAGAAGGTGTAGGCTGTGCGTCTGTTGTGCATTAATTTATTGACCAAATCATATCTTCTATATTAGCCTAGCATAATGCACTTACAGCTGAGAGGAAGGGTAGTGTTTGGGGTAAGGGAACTAGGGATGAAGGGCAGGAAAACAGATTTTTTTTTTTTTATGTATTAGTGTACATAACTTTAATTCTCACTTCTTATTTTGACTGACCAAACTGCTTTTTTATTTCCTTGTGCATTTCTTTGGTCCTTGAAAGTCATGAGGGTGTTTTAAGTAAATACAGCCAAGTCATCTTATGAAGCTCTTTTGCCCAGTCTGTTAATGCCACTGAAACATTTGCATGCAAAAATGCTTTGTGAAATGTAGGAGGAGTGCAAACAAAAATTACAAGGCATAAATGGGGTAGATTTGTGCTGGGATTGACTTTGAGGAAGGGAATTATTCTGATCTCCTGCTTCCTCTTTGCACTGATATTCTGAAGCACTTGTTTCTCTGTGTCTGAGTCCCAGAACTCTTGAGAACTGCAGTTGTTGTCTTTGGAAAGGCCAGGACATGCAAAGTATTGACATCAAGTCAAGAAGAAAATATCCACAAATTTCATTTTCAGAACTGACATAGTTGAAGCTTCCTATGTCTAGTTGCCTAAACATAGATTCTAAAAAGTAGTTTCCTTGATCTGCCACTTTTAAAAATTATATTCCTTAAAAAAACCCCCACAAAACCACACTAAAACTTTGTTCACAAAAGAAATACTTAAAAGTGAGTAAAGCTGAAGTAATTTCTGTTTATTAGTGGAACCTTAAGAATATTAAGACAAGGTCAGTTTTGCAGCCCAGATTAAATCAGCGATAATAACTTTGGCAAGTGGTATATAAAGACTTCCGTGCTGAAAGTGGCTGTACTGACATATCACAGGACTGGAAGAGAATTCCTGGTTACTCAGGTTCAGTATTTGTGGCGGTCAATGCATTTGTATATTCCCTTTTTTAAAGTGACCAAGCATCATTTTAAACTTTGCCCCACTAACAAATTATTTCAAAGCTTCCCTGTTTGGACTAAAACTTTATTCCAGTATTCGGCCTAAACGTACCTACAACCAGTTAGTACGCCCGAATACAACTGGTATTTTTTCTTGGTATTTATAAAAGCATCTGCATTTCATCTAAACCTTTGTAAAGCAGTAACTTTTTGTTCTGTTCGTGTGAGTGAGGCTCTCTCCCCCAGTCAGTTTAGGAGTCTTGCATTTAGACTTGAAGAGATGCAGGGAATCTTGTAATGTGGGTGACTAGGTATGCTCATTTCAGGACAATATTCTGCTGTCAATCTTCCTTGCATAAACTTACATTGATCTCATGTGTGTCTTAGGTGCTATTCTTTGTTTTCTGACCAGATTAGGTGCTGGCAGTGCCTTGCACAGTGACTTTTTTTTGACGCTTCCCTGTACAGATCTGTAGGAAATGCCTTAGTTTATGTCAAGGGTAGCTTTTTTTTCTCTTTTCTTAACTTCATCAGTTTGGTCATGAGTTGATTAGACATTCACTCCGTGCATGTGAATACCTTGCTTTCCTTGTTCACTTCCAATTGT
Source organism: Lepidothrix coronata (assembly GCF_001604755.1). Classification (NCBI taxonomy): domain Eukaryota; kingdom Metazoa; phylum Chordata; class Aves; order Passeriformes; family Pipridae; genus Lepidothrix; species Lepidothrix coronata. The sequence continues at coordinate 2,775,430 of NW_016690286.1, read as the reverse complement.
CACAGCAGTCTTACTCCTGGGGTCCTGACCTTGCCTTCAGGGCTGATGAACTGCATTTCCTGTCACTGCTTCTGTTCATATGGTTCCTCTCACCTGGTGTTCTAGTTGTTTAATGCATCAGAGGTGCCTGTATACTTTTTGTCAGCAGCAACTTTTACTAGACATCTCAATTCCCTTGCCACTAGTAGGACTGTTAAATAAAACTAGCCCCAAGGTAATTCTTGGCAACCTCTTCTGGTGATCCCTGTCCAGCGTGATAATTGGTTTTATTGTCTTCTGTGGTCAGTTGATCACTTTGCAGTTCTTCTACCAAAAAGGACCATTACTAGGTTTTTTTAATGCAGCTGTTGTCAGGTCCAGATAAGATCTAAGATTTCTTGTCTGTTTTTTTGGGTTTTTTTGTTGTTTTTTTTTTGGTAAAAAATAACTCTTACTATTGACTAGGTGTTAATGATTGTAGTAGGGCTGATTTCTTTCTACTTTTTTCCCTCTCATCTTTAGCTCTAAAGACAGGTATTCTGTTTGCTCTCCTGTCATCATAGAGTACCTCCCACTGTTTTTTTGGTCTGCTTTAGAAGTATAGACTAGAGTTTTTAAATTTTTCTATTGACTAGAGGTGAAGTAGGCATAATAACTTGGGAATGCATGGAAGTTTTATTTGCAACTCTATATGCAATTTAATCTGCCTTTTCTTGCAGAAATCTGTAGTGGTTTCATGTGGTTTTCTCCACATGTGCTCAAGAAGCTGTTCCCTGTGATTCTGTGCTGGTTTTGATGGTTTCCAGGTCTGTTTCATAGAAGACATCCTGTCTTTCTTTCTTTACTAAGAAATTTTCACTTCCAGGTTACTACTTCACATAGTTTCTTTGAATTGTTGAAGAACTCTTTTTTTTAATATCTTTTAAATCAAATTTTTTGAAAGCTATAACTTTATTCCTGTACTTTGACATACAAGATGCAACTTCTTGAATCAACTTCTTCCCTGCCTTTTGGGGAGGTGTGGGGAAGCTATTTACCTCGTTGGGCCTATTTCATCTTTCAAGTTGTCTACTGCATGCAGCATCCCATGAGGCATTTCCAGATTTGTTTCTGCACATCTAATGAAGCAGCAGCTCAGCATTTTCAATTTAGAGAGTCTGAACTCCTCAATCTACCTGACTACTTAAACTTCGCTTGAATCAGAAGCTAATCTTCCGTAATGCCCAACTCACTGTGATGTTTTTCTTCTAATAAAATAAAGCCTGTAGCAAGGCTGGTTTCTTTGAATCTGCTGCAGACTCTGAGCAACATTGTGCTTTTTTGGTGTTGTTTGTTGTTTGTTTTTTTGGTTTTGTTTTGTTTTGGTTTGGTTTTTTTTTTTACTTAGCTTCTATTAGTTCTTTTGCAGTGATGTGGGGGGGGGGAGTTTTGTGGGGATTTTTGGTGGGTTTTTGTTTGTTTGTTTTGTGGTTTGTTTTTTTTTATTTGTTTTAGATCTATCACAATTATGTACTATCCCAACTTCTACTGGCTTGAATAGTGTGTGAACTTGTCTGATTAGTGTGTGCATTTCAATATATGTTTTAGCCATTCAGATGCTGTTGTCCCTGTGATATTTAATCTTGTATTTAATTCAAGTTCATTAGTTTTGCAGTGGAGGCCTCTTTTTTTTTTTTATATGTACACAAATACTTTAGAATGTTTTATCTGGTCATGCCTGTTTATCAGGGCAGACTACTCGTCTGACTGAACCCTGTTCTCAGATGAGTGTTAATACTTTCAGCCCTTTATCAAATGATCAGAGTCCTTCTTGGTCACATTCTCCTTTTCCTTTGTTTGTGCTGCAAGGTTAGATGTGAAGATTGCATGGGTGCCCAACAACTTCTCATTTTCATCTGTAAATCCCTTTCTGGGTGTGTCACTTTGTCCTTGGTCAATGTCCTTGTCTCATAATTGAGAGTCCTTGAGCAGATGAGGCCTGCTGAGGGACTCTGAATGCTGTAGTCTTTCACCCATCCTTCTCTCTCCTCATTATTTTAATGCTCTTTATCAACTCGCTTGAGATATAGCTGGATCAATTGTTTGAAGTCCTGCCATATAAATAACCTCTAGATTCTGTCTCTCTGCCTTCTGTTCTTAGTAACCTTGAACACCTAGATACAGTTTCAAGTCAGCAGGGAAATACATGAAGTGGAAGGGAGAAGAGGAAGGGCAGTATATATGAATCATTTGCTCGGATTGTGAAAGTATTCACTTAAATGTGACTTTATATATTCTATAAACATAAAAAAACCTTAAGTTGCATTTAAGTGAATATACATATTTAACTGAAAATACTTATATGTAACTCCCCATAAAGTCACACATACAGTAGTAGTAGTAGTAGTAGTAGTAGCTGTTGCCAAGGTTTTTCAGGAGCTATTGCTACAGCTGAGGCAAATTTGCAGGTCACCAGGTGTAGAGAAAAACATCTGGTAAATAAATTCTGAAATTTGTAGGCATTGTTACTTGCCACATCTATTTGTTTGTTTGGGTTTTTTGTGCAGGAAAACTTCTCTGCGTAAACTTACTGTGATTAAGTTGCAGCTTCTGCAGGATGACATTTATTTATTCTGGTGGATGTTATATATTTACTCTGATGGATCTTATTGTTTTAACGTAATTGCTTTTGAATTAATGCTTCTGTGACAGTTTTGTGAACATTTAGGCCTCAATTGTCCTGACCTGAGGCTGATAGTGCTTCTTTTTTTTGTGGGTTTCTGGGTATACACATGACTCTAAGAGGGGAAGAAGGAGTTATACTTAGGTAGGTGTTCTAATTTTGGAGAGGAAAGCAAAATCTTTCTAGTATTATAGGTGGCAAGAAAACAAATCACCTTTTTCTGGTATCTTTTCTCTCCTGCTAATCTCCAGATCCAGATTTCGTACCATTATGTGACTATCCATTGTAGCTGCATGCTTTCTTTCCCAGATTAATGCCATAGTTGCTTTGGCTGATCTTCACTGTTCTTCCCTCCTGTCACCTGTGTGGGTTTCTCTACTGATTTCATAAAGGGCAGCATGTGCACCTTACATGCTGATTTTAAATGTGGGGAGAGGGTGAGAGGCTGTTTGGTGCTCGAGATTTGTGCAGCCCCAGTTGCCTGCCCTGTCTCTGTCTGGTTGCTGCTGCTCAAGAGTGAAACAGTTCAACTCAGAAGGACTGCATGGAGTTCTGGGGCACTCAGCTCTGATTCGTGATCGTTAAACACATAGCTGTAAGATTATCCGTGGTACCTGCATGATGCTTTGTACATTTTGGGGTATTTTTTTAAACATTCATCTGTACTAAATAGTCTGTTGTGATTGGTAGAATTTTAAAATAAAAATGCCTTCTTTGATGGTTCTAGTTAGTATATAAAGTGCTTCCAGTACTTATCCCTATTTTTTTATGCTCTTTATCCACACTTCAGTCTGTTACTTCAGAAAGAAAAATCTTCATGGCAATGACTGTCATGATTTTGTGCTTTATCAGAAGTTGGTAAATGAAGTCTGTACCTGCACTGACCGTAGGGAGCCTTTCTGTTGTGAGGCAGCTCAGCTAGCAGTAGAGTATGGATGTCCCCGTGCAGAACATGCATGTCAGGAGGCTCGCTTTAAAATCTCTCGTAAGCAACAAACAGACATAGTTCCTTTGACCTGTTTTCTCCAGGCTGATCTGCACCTCAGAAATGGTGAGTCAGAGAGCAGAGCTGTGGCATACTACCTTTGGTCTTGTTTAGTGTAGTAGGTACTTCTTGGCAACCCTCCAGTTGGTCCTCGTGTAGTGCATGCACAGCTCTAACACAGTCAGACCTCTGGAGCCTTACAGCTAAAGAGATGGGCCAGGTAATGTAGCATTTGGTAATTCATGTGATCTGATAAGTATTTTCTTTTCCATAAGTAACATTATTCTTCTTTTCCCTACTCACCAAAGACAGGGATGAAGAAGATCATACCTCTTAACTTTTAAGAGTTCAGCTCAGTAAAGAAGAGAGAAGAGGATAGATGAAGCCAGAGAGAAAATAGGTAGAGGGCCAGGTCACGGGTTTTGGGGGAGGGAAGAGAGTTTGGAGTTATGGCCTGAGGGGAAGTGAAAAGACGACTTATTGCAGAAGTGGCTACTTTTTCTTTTAATTTAATTCCATGAATTGTAGATAAATCGTAGTGCTTTAATTACATAATGACCTCTAAAATGAAGGTGAACAGGAATGCTGAATCCGTAGAATGCATTTCTAGCTGTCAGCCAAATTTTCTGCTTGAAACCCCTTATCAGCTCAGAGAGGGAAAATGAAGCCTGCCATATAGAACTCTTTCTTAAACTTTTGAAATCCTTATTGGGTATAAGAAGGCAGAAGAGAGAATTCGTTTCATGCCTTTATCAGAGCGCTGCAGTCTCTGCTGCCATAGCAGATTTTGGACCACCTCGTGTATGTTATGCCAGTACAATGGTTGCAGGAAAGGGTCAGGCTGCATGTGTGTGCAGACTTGCTCATCTTCTTCCTCCCCTGTGGTGCCTATCTGGGTGGCATAGCAAGAAGTGTGTGGGTAGCAGGGCAGCTTGCCGGTAAAGGCAACATCTTGACTGCAAACATGGGGCAAGCGAGATTTAGAGTCTGGTAATAAAGCAACAAAATGACTTGGTTTGAAAAGGTGCAGGTATGCATGCTTCCATCGCCTGCTGTAACTGGAACCAGAGTAGTGGAATAGGGAGGCAGTTGGTGTCTTGAAAAACAGGAGTTCTCAATGAGTGTTGGAGACTCTAATGTAATCATCCTAATGGTTTGCTTCCTGCTTTGCTGTAGTAACGCCACTGTGTATGCCTGTGTGCTTTTATTAACGAAAAGGTTTTTTCCCTCCTTGAAAGACAGAAAAGCTGAGGGGGAGCTGCTAAATTCTGAAAGCTATATTTAGCTCGGAGCAATTAAAGCTAGCACTGCATAATAACACTTGAGACTAGCTCATCCATCATGCAAACCGTAAGATTTTAATGTTTGGTTTCAGTCAGACTTGACATTACTGTTAGCTTTTGCTTACATTCATTAAACTCTGCTTTTTAGAAGGTGTGTCTGTTGCACGTTGTTTTGGACAAGTTACCTGCTTTCTTACTAGTCCATGCTACTTTGTTCCTAGTTCCATTTTCAGTCTAAACCACCATAATCCTATGTTGCTTTCAAAAGGGATAGTTCTATTCTACCCTACCCTTCTATTGGCAGCTGCCTGGTTTGTTCTTTTCATCATCTTTATTCTTGCAGCATGTTCATGCAGTGAAATGACTCTGAAAACATTATTGCTAAAAATCTGGCTTTTTTCCTCTTTAGTTACTAATTCGATTAATTTTCCACTCTCATTTCACTATGTAGTCATGTTGCTACTGGTTTTAGTAGAAGTTGCTGTGGAAATAAATTGCTGACTTTGAGAAGGGAGAGAATTGGGTGGTTCCTCCCCAAGGGGCCAGCTGTGTTTGATGCAGACTTAAACCAAATTGCACTCTATTGCGAGATTAGGTCTTTGTTACACTCCTGGTAGGCTCTTCCAGGAATTTGTAGCTTCTTTAGGACTAATACAGTACAAACCAACCTAATTAATTGCTACAAAGTTATTAAAAGGTCAGTTACTGCATGTTCATTCTTTTTTTTTCCTTGGGTACCAAATAATTAATTTTCTCAGTTCTGGATTAGATGACATCTCTCTATGATGCTCACATGAGCTGTAGTCACCCACTGTGAGATATGTTTACTGTTCAATTTATCCTTCTATTCCAGTGCATCAGGCTCTAGAATTCTTCTAATGTCTACTGTTTGTGAGTATGTCTGTACAAGTGCAGATTATTTTTCATTACACAGACACAAAAAAAAGTTATAAATCAATCAACAGTGCAGTTAAGCTGATCTCGATTTCCCAAATGATTTTAGAAAATATGTACCTGTATTGCAAAATATTCAGAAACAATATCACATGACTGCTTCTCAATGCTCACTGTCAGAATAGACCACTGCAGTACAATGTTTTGGGGAGAAACTGGGAACATGGGACCTTTTTTGGACCAGCAGATTGTGGAGAAAATTTCATTCTAGAAGAAGGAAAACTTGCTGTCTGTGCAAAAATGTGGAAAGATTGTGAAACAACGAAGTCATCCGTTGTCTTTGTGGAGTGACTGAGTGATTGATACATCAACAGATATCTGAGACTTCTCAGATACCATTAGAAACATTTTTCAGACTTAAGGCTCCTGCATTTGGCTTGTCCTGAGTGGCATGCAGTTTGTGAATTCTGCTGTTGTGAAGACAATATTGAAGTCTTACAGAGGGTGCTGTATAATAAAGTGGAAAATTCTAGATCTTGTTTTGGGTGACTCATAGCTAAATAAAGGCTTTGAGATTGAAATGGTGGAAATGGCAAGTCTCCTGTCCTGTCCCTTGACCCATGGAGTTGTTGCATAAGGTCTGACCTCGTGGGCTGTGCTGAAAAGCTCTGTTATTTTTCTTGGGTTTTGGGGGATATTTTTTCATTAGGCTATCACTTGTTTTGGAAGTTAGCACAGAACTGCTGATGGCCTCATGTGCCCAGTGGGGGTTGCTTAGGTCGTGTTTCCTTACATCTATCATTTTCCTTTAGGGTCCTTTTAAGGTCCCTGTTACTTCAGTATATGTAATAATGGCCAGTCTTCGTGAGCGAAGATTTGGGAAAGGTCATTAACCCTTCGAGCCTGCGCAGTGGATTTTTTAGGTGAGACACAGCGTGCGCTGAACTGAGCCCACCCTTTAATCCTGAGGTTCATCTGCCAGGGCCGAGCAAACTTGGACAGTGGCAGTGAGGGTCTCAGGACGTAGGTTTGTTTAGAGTGACCTTCTCTTAGATGGATTACCTCACAGGGCTAATGAGCTCCATCTGCCCGGGGGGCCGGGAATCGAACCCGGGTCGCAGCGGTGAGAGTCCTGCACCCTAACCACTAGTAATATACTCCTAATAACTAAGATAATTATTTGTAATATATATATAAAATTATTTTTCCTGTTTCTCTTACATTGTTGATGCAAATAGCACAGAGAATTAAAGGTGCTAATCTTCAGGTCTAGTAATTTTGTTTGTTTTTTTTTTCACAAAGGCTTTTTATAAGGTTAATCTGTTGCCTTAACCATGAGATATTTTTAATATATGATTTGTTGGAAGTTTCAAATGTAGAACAGCTTAATTTTTGAGTTACTGGGAAAAATGCCAGCCACAGATTTGGAAGAGCCTGAGTAATAAAATCATAAAGCTGGTTCATCACTCAAATATGTTATTATTTCAGCTGCCTCTGCCCACTGCATGCTCCTACAGGCTAAAATGTCAATAGGCTCTTATATTAATAGCTATTTTAGGACTCTAATATTAAAAGGTTGTAAAAATGAAAGAACCTTAGATTAAACTAAAATATCAAAATTAACACATTGATTGTTCTTTCTTACTCTAGTTTAAAAAATGTTCGCCCTTAATATTTGGACTACTTAAAAATGCACAAGTTCGTGTGTTAAATAATCCTAAAGTTAAATCACAAATTTAGACTCCAAACCAGCTGGGGATGGTGGCATTTTAGGAACTTAACAAATAGAAGAACCAAGAAATTGAGTGTAAATGTGAAATTAGAAAATATTAAATGTAGACAACCAATAGGAGAAGGCAAAAGCATTGCTTAAAACTTCGAGTTGAAAACAGGAAATCCTTTTCCCTTGGAAAATATGCTAACACTGTAAGAATAATATTAAATAAGGGTAGTAATGTCAATTCAAGAAAGGCAGAAGCATTTATTTTCATTCCTGAAATAAAGCTGTAGTCTATGGCAGCATGTGGAAATAATAGCTAAGGAAAAAAAGTTAAATTGTAGCAGTAATCTAGATTCAAAACTGTTATCACAAATAACTTGAGGAATTCTGTTTCTCCTATTGATTTTGAAGAAAGATGAGGAAAGCAGCAGAGGAAGTTTAATGATATGCTAGGTTTTATAAATTGTATATGGTACCCAGACACTGGTTTGTCCGGTGTTGATTGCTTGTAGGCTTTTGGAAAGATTATCATCATTTTGATATGGGAACTGACTCAGTATAATAGAAACTCAAATCTAATAATTGGAAAGGTTACCCATACATTCTGTGAGTATAAAGGCAGCCTAAACCATTGTTCCTTATTAGCTCAAACTGAACACATTAAAGTGTGTCATAAGCAGTGTCTGTTTGGTGGTGTTCACGTTGTACAGAGAAGTCCTGCAGGCTGCTAAAACTGTAAAATTGGATTTTCTTCAGAAAAAGTGCATTTGACTAATGGTCAAAACTGTGCGTTAGTTACTTCAAAGCAACAAGTTTGTCAAAAAGTAGTACCCCTGGTATCTATTTCTATGCAGGATTCTTCTTTCTTGTTTTGCGCTGACAAGATGTTTGGGTGAGTTCCCCACAGCCTCAGTAGAGTTACACATGTGTGCAGAGTTCTGGATCCTTGGGGCAAGAAAGATTTCTGTTATGAAATGCATTGTTCTGTTAGTGTGTTATTAGACTAAAACTCAGGTTTCTTACTTGTATGGGAGAATGTGGCTAACTCAGACTTCTAATACATATCTTTCAGAAAGCTGTAGATGTTGTTGTTGTATTTTAGGGAAATATTTTGGGATGGTGGAACGCATAAAAAACTAGGTAGAAAATTTTTCAGATATTCATATATTGTACTTATCTCCCTCATGCTTCCAAGGTATGAAAAGACAATGCAGCAGGAAGTGTATTTCTCATCTGATTTTTGCTTGTTTTTCAGATCCAACACAAGACTCATGTGAGCTTGCCACATCTTGCCTAATGGAATTGCTCATACTTTCACTTCTGTAAAAGAAGATACTTAGATTTTTTTTCGTGGTTGGCACTGAGCCTACCTACTCACTGTAAGTCAGTCTTTCTTGTCTCATGGATATGTTGCCCTTCCTATAGGAAAGTAGAGGTTAAATTGGTGTGGAGCCTGTTTTAGCCTAGAGGGAACATCATCAAAGAAGCTGTGTAAGAAGCTTCTTGCTATGGAGAATTGTGCAGTCAGTGGAGAATGGGAGAGGACTGTAGTATAGCTGGCAAAGAGGCAGCTCCTCAGTCCTCTTTTGGGATAATACATTGTACTTAATTTTATATCTAAAAGAATTGAAGGATTTATCAAAGAAATGGAACATGTAAAGCGGAAGTGGTGCTAATGTAACCTTTTATTCTGCTGAGATAAGAATAAATGTTCAAAAATACCTCAAAGGTGTGTTACATTTGTGGGAACTGGGAAAAAAATTACCATTTGTAGGATTGTATGATGTTTGGGTTCCCTTTAGCCTTAGGCTTTGGGGTTTCCACTGATCACCCACTAGGTCAGAAGGAGGACTCTCACCCATAGCACAGTTGGACTCTGTGGTTTGTATCTCATTCTGAAATGCTCTTTATAGTCTGCAGCCAAAGACAGGACTTTGGCAAGGTTAAGATTATGTTATCGGTGACATTGAAAAACTTCTTGTGTTGCTGGTGAGGTTTTTGCCTGAGTGTTCATTAGTTGTGAGATTTATCATTAGGAGGAAATTCTGTCCCAAATCACATTTCCAGTCATGGCTCTTGTGCATTTTATCTTCTCTAATAGTATGTAAATATAGTCACAGTGCATTCTGAATACTTAACAATTTCTCTTTTGGTGTAGGGACATTGATAATGCGTTTGAACTTCCTGACCAGCTGCTTGTGCTGCATTTTAACTTTATGTATGTGTATGTGTGTGTGTATATATATATATATATGTGTGTGTGTGTGTGTGTGTGTGTGTTTTCTTGGCCTTTTAAACGTGTAGGCATTAGATTAGTATTTTAGGGCACATAGGACAGGTAGGATGTTGTAGGCCTTACATGCATATAATTTACGCATTTGCTTGCAGTTGTGGAAGGCTGGATATTCTGAACTGTGCAGTTCTTACAGTCCTATATATAAACTAATGTTTTGAAATCTGTCTTAACAGGCTTACATGGATCTTACACTTGTAAACCAGAATATAGTATTGCTGTTCTGCACTAATTTCCTATTATACTTGCATCTGTGTTTGTGTAGGCTTAATCACTACTTTAAGCTTGGTGAATTTTTAGGCTAGATCTTTCAGTTTTGCTTGTGAGCATGTAAAAGGTATCTCTAAATGTATGTTGCTCAGTAGGAACTTGCTTTCCTCTGGAAAGCTGGAGATGAGTCATGGAAACTGAAGTAGGTAGCAGGCACGAGGGTTGAATCTTTGCTAGAAGTATGTGGCTACTGGAAAGCACATTAACAGCCGTGTATGTTTTCAGCTTCTATAAATTAGAAACTGAAAAGGTGTCAGAGGAGAGAAAGGAGTGGAAAATACTTCTGCATGGTTTATTTTTTTTGGTAGGTACTGCCATACTGCTCCAGTGGGAGGTGCCCAATTGCTATAGCATCCTTTTACCTGTGAAGATAGAGGTGTTTATCAGTACTATTACAAAATAGTTAGCTGATAATGTTGGGAAGCTTTATGTTTAAGTAGCAAACCAATGTTGCATGATTGCCTAATGACTTTCAAAAGGTTTCAGTAAGTGGCAGAAATGAATGTAGACCTGCCCCACCCCAGTGTGCAACACATGGCAATTTTATTTACTGAGGGGGTTCCTGTTGAACAGATATGTTTGTGACTTCGTGTGAAGTCATGCAGGAAACCTGTGAAAAACTCTGGGCAAGACCTTGTTTTGCTTATCCTAATCTTTTCAGTGCAAGAGTGTGCTCCATTGAAAGACAACTTTGATAGTTGCTGAAAGGAAGGGTGGTAGATTTACAGGGATACAAAACAAACAAGAGTTTGAACAGTTACAAAAAGGGAATTCTTCATGGTTCCTCTAATATCTGTAGCAGAAGGCTGCAATGAGAACTAGGATTTATCTTAACGATAATATTTTCATTCTGACATAGTACAATATTGTTGGCATGTGCTCTTGGAATGCATTAATACTTTGTAAAACCTTTTTATTTTAAGATATATTAATTGTATAGCTCTGTATTTTTGAAAATGGAAAGAAACAGTACCTGGTGCTCAAAGTGAATTCACTTTGAAGTGAAGTTATCTTAAATTCATTTTCATAAACTTGAAAACTAAATCTATAGCTGTTATAGAAGCAGCTGCCATGTGTTACTGAGCCTTCAGAGGAATTCTTTACTGCTCTTTTGAACATAGGAAAATATAGTGAAGGAAGTGATCCTTATTTCTTAATCCTCATAAATTGCATTAAAGAAATTTCATGGAACCCCTGTGTATTACTTCGCTGGTATTTTCTCTTAGTTTTGCCAACCTAAAATTCCAAGCTGAATTCTTCAATACAAATATTATGTAAGTTGGTGGCTTTTTTTTTGTTTTATCTCACTTGTGAAAAGTATTTAATTTTACTTTGTAACCTGAAAAGATTATGTTAAGAATATTGGCAGCTTGACATTGTCTGCTGGCTCTTTACTAATAGTCTTACAGGAAAAAGAATTAGAAATAGAACTAAATTCTTTGTTAAAATGTCATTCAGTACTTCCTTCGAAGAAAAAGGAGGTGAAGTCTTAGTGTTCTTATGGTGGTAAATGCAAAAATAACCCATGTACACAACTCTAGCTCTTCTTTGTGTACAGCTCATGACTATGAATTTAAGCCACTTTTCTTAGATCAATTCCAAAGTGTTTCTTTTGGAATTAGCTATGAATAGATGGACTAACTTGTTCAATGGTTAGTAGCACAGATAGATGTCCTGCAAAAAAAAAAAAAATGGAGAAGGGAAGAAAAACAGTGTTTGTTAACTTACTGTTTTACTAGTTGCTATTGAAACAAGTTATTTTTGTGTTATTGTTTAAGAACAAAATAAGCTATACATCTGAGTATCATGGATAGCATCGGAAGGGAAGGGTGAAGAAGGATAAACTACCTCATGGAAGAATGATTTGTATTTTTTTTAGTTTTAGTCATAGATACTTTGTTCTAAAACAGATAATACCTGCTTAGGCAGAGGAGCTGTTTGAAACAAGTGGACTGCTGTTAAAGCAGGACTTTATTTTGTAATCATGTTAAATTATGATTACAGAATAAAGTAATTTTTAGGATTTGTTTCCGTAGAAAATAAATGTTTGTGAAATTATGAAAAGGTGGATCAAATATACAGGCACATTTTCATTCATACAGTGCTATAAATCAGTCATAGTTTAAATGTATCTTTTTAGGGCAAGTTGTTGCTTGTAAATGCCAAATGTGTCAGGCTGATGTTTGACTTGAAGTGGTGTGACAAGGCTGTGAACTCCTCTGCCCAGTGGTGTTCCCCCTGTGGCTATTCAAGGCCACAGACTGTTCTACCTGCATTAGGGACACAGTGGGTCTCAGGCATGGAAATGCAGGTCTTTATAGTAGTTACTGCTTCCTACTCTGGGAGAGACTATGAACTTAAGTGCTTGAAATAGGTAATTAGCATAGCCAAAAGTAACTTAGATCATGAGCCTTGCCTCCTGTTATTCAAACTTGTTATTCCTTATGCTTATATGCAGAGAAAAGTAGCAACTGCTGTGTGTCAGGTTGTTCCAGAGACAGTCAGGTGGGTCACCCTTCACTTCAGTGATGGGAACAAGTTGCCTTCTTACTGACATTACAGTGAGGATTTTACAAAGTGAGATTCTGCATTTCACTCACAGAAAGTGATGCAGATAGTTCAGATTCTTACCACTGAAAATGTTTTCATCGCACCCTCACTGAGCGGAAGCACACACTTTTCATCTGGAGATCATGAGCTCGGTCTGTTGATGTACCTAATTTTTGTGCTTGGAGAAGCCATAAAAACTTGCTCCTTGTTTTAAGAGTAGCTCTAAGAGACCATCTCTGTCTTTCAATATATGTTGGAAAATGTGCTTCTATCAGCCTTATCTTTCTTAGAAAAGACAGGATATCTGTTCCTGTCTTTGCCTATGTAAATTCTGGTAAATCCTTAATTTGACCACCAGGTGAAGAATAAAAATAATGCTTCAGATACATCAGAAGGCAGAAGATTTGTCACGTTTCAAGGTAGGCCTTAGAAGTTCATTCATGAAGAGAAACAGTTGTATAGCTTCAGGGCCCCTCACTTTCCAGTTGTGCAACAGCAAAGGTTTGTGTGCAAGCTAATTGCAGGAGAGCTGAAGAGATGGTTGCAGTTGTTGGTGAACTCCTCTGATATGGTAATGAGGATATGTGGCTGAATCTCCAATCCTAGCATGTGTAATAGTGAATGTGGTGTGTTTTTGGTCTCTAGTGACTCCTTTGCTCATTCACTGACTACTAGTATAAATGCTTTACACTCCCATTTCCTTTTGGAAAAGGTCATATGCTTGTTTTAATTCATAAGGCAGGTTCTTGTAGCACTAGGTATTTGAAGAAGAAATGAAAATTACATTGTTATTTTAGGCTGGAAGAAACCTCCAACTAAGCAGAAAATATTGTGATTATTAAAGTAGTTACTTCTCAAGGAGAAATAAAGATTACTTTTTAAAGACTGAGTAAAATGTTAACAGTATAATTTATTTTGAGCCATCTGTGTAAAGTTCACAATCAGTGGGCTTCTGTATTAATGCGTTTTAATCTTGTTTTATCCTCATGTTCTTGTCCAAGCATGTAATCCATTGTAGATTTCTTTTGGTTGCACTTCTTATCAAGGCGTATATGAGGGATGAAAAACGGTCAAACCTAACCAAGGACAACTATCCGTAGTGATTAACAAACAGAAATGTGTTTATGAAAATGTAACATTTGCAGTATTTATTTAATGACTTGTTTACACTTGCTGACTTTATTCATGTCTTACACACAAAACAAAGTATCTGTTGTGGACACACATGCCTTTTAGTTACAAAACCATAGCAAGAACTTTTCAGAAGAAAAATATGTTCTCAGGCCAACTGAAGTTATATTGCAAGAACTAGAAGATCCTGACAGAAAACTGGGAAAAGTCTTATCTGATGGGGAGTTAAACATGCAAGCTGCTAACTTGCAGATGCAATAGTGAGCACAGAACTATACAGTATAAAATTATTTTTAAAAAGCTTTAAGAAGGCTTTAATGCAGCAGCATGCTTTACTGTAACTTTCACTGGTCTTCCCTTCTGTCCAGGTGACTTCTGTACTTCCATATGTCCTGGAGGAGGCCTGGGCTCTGCTGCTGTATTTTTGGAGGATGGCAAGTTATTAAAGAAAAGTTCTTGTTCTAAGACCAGATTTCATATGATGATTACCTGAAAAAGTACTAAAAATTTTCCTTATCTTTTTTTTCCCCTTGAGTTTTGTCCATGTTTGTTTGTCTCCTGGAGGTTTTTTTTTACTTCCAGTAAATATATATCTGAACAATTTGACAGCTGTTCATAGGTGTGTTTGAATGTACTGTAAGTAGTACCTTATTTTAAATAGCAGGAATTGTTCTCTAAAAAAAAAATCAAAGAAATTTATATTAATATTCTATTTTGAAGTCTAATACTAAATGATTAATGAAAATTTTGACACTAGAAAATTGTCTTTCTGTAGCACATCTGTTTGGAACTGCTAACAAGTTGTCAAGTGCTACAAAATGAAATAATTTTAATTCTTGGGGGCTCATTGGTTAAAAGCTAGATACTGTCAGCTACCTGAATAGACCAGAGACAGCAGTACTCACTGTGTTGACAGTGAAAAAAATGAGACTGCTTCTGATTGAGAGACACCAATAGAATTCGGTGTAGGTGCTGAGAAGTATAAGGAGGACCGCAGAAATGCCCTGTCCCTTTCTGCGTGACTTTTTAATGGCAGCTTTTATTAGGCAGCAACTATTTGCTTCTAAAGGTTTAAACTGTTAATGTAGTTCACACATTAAAAACTGTTAATGTAGCTTTTAACACATTGTGATGTGTGAGTGAAATGCCACTCCCTAGCTGCTGATTTTATTTTGGGCGTCACTGGTCAAAATGATATGAACGAGTGGTTAGCAAGGTAAAATGTACCCTAAGAAAAGCTAGTTTATAGTTTTACCCTTAATATGGTCCAGCATCTGGCCAGTAGCTTTTGAGGGAAAACATTTGGTTCAGGAGAATTGGAAAAAGCATTCATTGTTTAGCTCAAGCTTTGGGACTCCGAAATTGGATTTTCCACTGTATGGAGTGAGATGGGCTGCAAAGTTAAGAACTTAAAAGTACAGTGGATTTTTATTTGTCATGAGGGTAGTACAAAGTCACAAATTTTCTATGCCTGTACTTGGCTTTCTGTTCTCTCTGGTCAAATTGTAGTTTGTACTTCACCTTTAACATTTTTATATATGGCTTATGTTTTGGGTTTGAATTATCTGTTGGGGGGGGTTGTTGCTTTGTTTTAGTTTTTTTTTTCTCAGTGCCATGCAGTTATCAACGAAATCTAAAACAAACACTAATTAAGAGGTGGTGATAGCTAAGTAACAGCTGTTAAAGGTGTGATTCAGCATCTCCCTCTGCAACTAGCTTCCCCTGCAAGTTGTGAAATTTCAATCTACCCTGTATTTGCAAAGTCCTTGATGAAGAAATGAAGGTGACCAGGGCGCAGGGGCTGCCACAGTGGATGTTGTGGTGGGTTGACCCTGGCTGGACACCAGGTGCCCACCAAAGCCACTCTATCACTCCCCTTAGCTGAACAGAGCAGAGAAAATATAAAGAAAGGCTTGTGAGTCAAGATAGTGACATGGAGAGATCACTCAGCAATTACTGTCATGGGCAAAACAGCCTTGACTTGGGAAAATTAATTTAATTTCTTACCAGTCAAATATAGGGTAGTGAGGAACAAAACCAAATCTTAAAACACCTTCTCTCCACCCTTCCCTTCTTCCTGAGCTCAACCTCCAAATTATCTATTTCCTTCCTCACAGTGATGCAGGGTTTGGGGAATGGTGGCTGTGGTCATATCATCACACTTTGCCTCTGCTGTTCCTCCCTCCTCAGCGGAAGGACTCCTCACTCTCTTGCCCTGGTCCAATGTGAGATCCCTCCCATGGGAACCAGTTCTCCATTAATTCCTCCAATGTGAGCCATTCCCCTGGGCCAGAGTTTTTTCATTAACTGCTCCAGTGTACATCCCCTGTGGGGTCACAAGTCTTGCTAGCAAACATGCTTCAGCATGGGCTCCTCTCTCCACGAGTCCACTGCTCCTGACAGAAATGCACTCCATCATGGGCTTCCCACAGGGTCCCAGCCTTCTTCCAGCATCCACCTGTTCCACCATGGACCTCCATGGGCTGCAGTGGGACAGCCTGCCTCACCATGGTCTTCACCACAGGCTCTGCTCCTCCCTTCTCCTTCACTGACTCTGATGTCTGTGGAGTTCTTTCTTCTGCATATTCTCACTCTTCTCTCAAATTGCAACTGTAGAGGGTTTTTTTCCCCTTTTAAAATCTATCCCAGAGGTGCTTCTGCTGTTGCTGATGGGGTCTACCGTGGCCAGTGGCTGGTCCATCTTGGAGCCCACTGACATTGGCTCTGTCTAACACAGGGGAAGCTTCTGGCAGCTTCTCACAGAAGCCACCCCTGTACCCTCCCTCCTACCAGAATGTTGCCATGCAAGCACAATAGAGTCGTACTCTGTGTTTCTCTTTGTCTGTGATACTGTCCAGTACCAGATGCCACAGAGGGAAGTATGTCCATCCTTACCCTGTGTTGTTATAGAACATATATCCTTTTGTCAGACCCTTTCTAGAATCTTCATCAGCATCACTTATCATCTGGTGTGAGAAAGGCTGTCTTTAAATAATTTCAGAGTTTATAGAAATTACATATCCTAATACGTGTATATCTTGATCCACACAACATTTATGTTGTAGGGGTTGACTTTGGATATATTTGGCAAAAATAAGCCTGTATTCAAGGGTTTTGTATATTACTTCTACTGGCAACAATTGCCATGACCTAATGTATTAACTTGAAAAATAATGCTCATTTCATTTAAATAAGAAAGTGAAACTACAAACTCCACAAGCACCAAGCTGAAGGAATGACTGTAGTGAACTGTAACAGTTGCAATAACAGTTTGCCCTTGAAATGAAAGGAAGGAAGGGGAGAGAATAAACACCTCATCCCCAGTGAAGTAGCTTTACACTATATCATTAAATCTCACTCGACAAAATTGAGGTGTCTTGTTAAAGACACAATGAGGAACTTCACTTTTCATTTGAGGCTGTTCTCTTCCCACCTCCAGATATGCCTGCAAGCTCTCACTGTTCTTGGCTATGGTGTTCTTAAATTTGTTTTCTCCCTGCTCTAGTATTTCAGATGAAAGATTTGTGAACAATATCAGAGTATTTGTTAAGAGAAGAAATGTGTAACGTTCCTGAATATTGAGTATATTTCAGACAGTCTGTATACCAAAACTGTATCACTGAAATGAGCTGTGCTTTAATAAAGTAGGGGTAGGAGAGTGGCACCACATATCAATAGTCATCATCTCTGTAGGCTGTGGCAAGTACAGAGGGCGGTGACTACAGGCTTTAAGGAAATATAAGGAATGAAAGGAAGAAAGAAAAGAGTGATAGGAATTTCTTGTAACTTTGCATTTCTGCATTTAAGATATTGGGCTTCGTATAATACGTGTATTCAAAGCAGAAGTAGAAAGGCATTTTCAAATGAAGAGCAGATTTCATAACCACGCTAAAATCTTATTTCAAAATGTATTTTTATTCCTGTCAGTGTTGCCTTACCTTTTTTTTATGTTTGAAAAAGCAAATGTAAAGATTTTTAAAACCTCCATTAAGACTGAAATGCAATTCAATGTACGTGACTATTACATGACTTCTTTTCTCTGAAACCCTAATGGAGTGGGATATAAATACCTCTGTGAGGTTATGTTGGTCAAGCCACAGATTGTTTAGTGTGCATCTGCAGATTTGAATATTTGGGGATTTATCTTGTTAGCATCTTCAGACTGGGTTAATTGATGACTACCAGTACAGAATTTGAGAAATACTTCTGAAGTGGGATCTTTGACTTTAAGCTGGAGGCCCTTTTAACAGTGGCTTGAAAGGGATAAGGCACCACTAATACCATCTTTTTCCTGGTGTCTGGCTGTGTATGGGGTGCTCTAGCTGTGCTGTATAGGCCATTCACTTAAGAGTTGGACTCGATGATCCTTGTGACTCCCTTCCAACTGAGAATATTCCATGATTCTATGATTTTTGTTGTCACTTGTGGGAATATAATTTCATGTTTTTCAGCTACATAACTATGCACCACATTTTATTTAACTTATAGCCCAAAAATCTGACCATAACACGCTGGATATGATGTATGCATTTAAAGCACAAAGGCATTGTCATAGAAAAAAATAAATGTGCATACTAAGACTTGATTAGAAAAGGATCATTAACACTTGAACAAGGTGCTAGTATCACTGCAGATGTGATATATAGAGAGCATGAATATCAATATGCATATACTTTGCATATGTATTGGAAATAAAGCAGCTTTATGACCAACAAGAATTATGGAGTTTGCCATGGAAAATGGTGCAGAAGTTCTTAGCCTGATTAATGGAATACAGCTGCTGAAGGTGTATTCAGTAGAGAGGAAACTTGCAGTCCACCTGAGTCTCCACCTGATGCGTGTGGCACACTGATGGATCCGAGTACAGTGGCCAGCTCAGAAAGCCCACAGGATGCAGGTGTTGAGTGAAATGTCCAGATCTGTTGAGATTCTGTGGTGAATTGGAGCTAAGGGGCTTCTGCCTTGGCTTCCAAATGCTCTCTGTCATGAGTGTACTCTAATAGGCAGTGATCTCTAGTTGCCTTTTGGCTTTGCAGCATCAAGCTGCCACTGCTACAAATGACAGTTAGTAAAATTCCTCTCATTAGACTGGAGTTTGAGAACAAGGGATAACATGATAGAAAGTGCAGGCCAAGGAGGACGTATTTTCCTTTATAAAGACTATTTTATTGGACTGCATGTGTGTGCATTTCAGAGTACTCTGAAATGATTGTGAAAACCAGCATTGCTGCTATTTATTTATTTAAGTTAGCACTGGAAAAGAAGTTCTGGCTCAGTATGTTACAGGCAAGATCAAATGGAAGGCTGTTTAGTGGTTTTGGACAAACCATGGTAATGCAATTTAAACTGCTTGCTTTTACGTGATTTATTTAATTTGCTACCTGTGAAATACCCTGTTTCAGTGCATGTGGACGTGAAGGCTGATTACTCTAAGTGGATGCTGTTGAAATATCTTGCTGCTTGCTTAGGTGAGGAGAAGTCAAGCCTGTAGCCCCTGGAATTGGTTCTGAGTATAAAAAAACCTGGTTGTTTATGTACAAAATATTAATTGTTACTCTGCTCTGTTCAGACATAACTAATGTGTGACTTAATTTAGATACATTAGCTGAGAATCATTGCATTCACATGGAAAGTAATGCATTTGTCACATGTATTTACTTTCTCATGCTTAATGCATAATGTCCAACTTGACAATTCCTGCATTTGTTGGTGACTTTAAGCTTCTTAGATTTGCTGTGTAAGGTGGTTAAACTGCTGCTTTTAGCTTCTAAGTGCCTCATCCTTTTTCCATGTCCTTGTCTAGCTCTAGCAAAGTATCCAGGCAAGAGGAATGGGGCAGGAAGGAAGACATAGAGAAATTGAGCTGTGAACGTTTGAAGTGGCAACAGGAGATGTGAACTCTGTTCAAGTAGTTTGTGAAGTTCCCAAGCAAAATTCATACAACAAAATTCAGACTCCTCTGCACAAGGCAGCAAAAGCAGTGCGTTGCAGCATTTATTGAAAGCTCAAATTATTTTAAAGCCCTGTGTTCTGGATTTGTATGAGCAACCTGCAAGAACAAACTACAGACTTTTCAAAATTAGTTGCTAGGAGCCTTAGGGAGTAAGACAAGTGTACTTTCCAATTGTGGGAATAATATTGAAATTCTGAATAGATCGGTGATTGGTAATAGGTCAGAATTTCTATGTCTGGGAATGCTATCATTTGTGTGAAAGGAAAATATGAGGTATGAAAGCTTTTACTACAGTTTTGTGTCAGCCTAAATGAACTTCATTTTAGGATGGAATCAGCTTTCACTGGATGCTATTCAGAGTCTGGCATGTAACTCCCGTTTGTCCCACTTTCAAAATCTTTGTTCAAAAACCTAGTGTTGCTGAAAGGAGAAAAATGTAAGGAGAGAAATCAGTATCTTTTTCTCCAAGTAATTCAGTAACCTTTTTGTATTTGACACACGTATAAATTATTAGCGTTTTTATGTGTGCACTTCCTAAATGAGCTGGTATGTGGCTCTAATAGCATTTTAATTTAATTGGCCAAAATGAAGAGGTGTAATACAGAATCAGATGCTCAAAAAATGTTTTGTGTTGTACTGTATTTTCTCGATGTCCACCTTTCCAAAGTATGACACCCATTCAGCATGATAAGTGATAAGTGATCTATTCCTGAAATCATCTCTCTTGTGATGCAAATGATACTGGAGTGTGGCAGGAGATCCTGCTTGTTTTGTCACTATGTTTTATCGTTTAATACTGACTTGAAGCAATGATCACCCCTACTGTTCATCTGCCTAACTGGTGTTATAAAATCACATTAGAGAACAATTTTTCAACATCTCACTCTGGGAACAGTGTGGCAATAGTTTCAAAAACACCTATTTTATTATTCTTATTGTTAGTGTGAATTTTCTGCTCTGGACGATCATTATAATAAGGGACATCACGGGGCTGGTGAGCAGTCAGGTGAGTCAGCAGACTTGAGAACGACAGTCTGAAATAGGAGCTGGGGAACTGCCAGCACCCACAGACACCTTGTTTGTTTGCTGCTAGGACAGACAGTGGACCGATTTTCTTATTTTCTGAGTATGGAAGAGAGGACTGCAAAACTGAATATGCTGATGATGTAACTTCTCCAAATGTAATCCTTCCAACTGCCATTAGTCGTTCCAAGATTAATTTTTTAATGTGTTGTTCCATGTAAATACATGTTATTTTGGTGTAACATCAGTAAAAATTTGTTTTTTTGATATGTTTTATGATATGATCTCAAAAACAGTATAACATAATGCTAGGA
Source organism: Lepidothrix coronata (assembly GCF_001604755.1). Lineage (NCBI taxonomy): Eukaryota > Metazoa > Chordata > Aves > Passeriformes > Pipridae > Lepidothrix > Lepidothrix coronata. The sequence continues at coordinate 2,754,373 of NW_016690286.1, read as the reverse complement.
GATTCAGTTCAATGGTTCTGTTTTAACTGTCTGTATTGCATAGGTGCATTTTTTTCTAGAGGACAGTTGAGTTATGACAATGCTTTACTGTCTGCAAATGTCAAGTTTTCTGGTCAAGACTTGATGAAAACTTTGTGCATAGAGTTTCAATATCGAACAGCCTTTGAAAAGACAATTGCATGTCAAAAGTGCAATTTTATGTTATATGCTTTGTAGAGGTGTTTTCCTCCTTTATGCATTCTGTATTTTGTAATGTTAAAAAGATGTCCTTGAATACATTTCTCAAACCTTTTTTGCTAAAACTATCACTTGATGGCAAAATTGTGGAAAACACATCCTATGAAAGATGAATATTAGTAAAAGTTAAGGGAAAAAATATGTAGGTCAGCAGGTGAAGTAGGTGTGAGTGCCATCTGTTAAGAAAATAGCTTTCAGTATTATGTTTCATGCAACTTCATGTGTTGTTATTTTAGACACTTAGAAAAAAAAGAAACCAAACCTTTTAGTGCCTTCCTCTAAGAAATTGGTTTTTTTCTGTTTTCCTTTTCAGAAATTAAAGAGAGAGCATTATATGAAATAAGACTTTTTAAATATGTCTGAATGCACTTTATGCACTAATTGTAATTAACTACAGGTTTAATTTATTTTTGTGTTGTAAGTCCTGATGGTCTAGCAAAACCAGTGCTATAATGCCAGCATTTTAGAAACAAACACAAAACTGATGAGAGATTGGGAGGAGAGTAGAGAGATAGAAGGCAAAGACCAAGAACAGTGGAACTCTTCTAATATTAAGCTGTTCAAGGGGAATCTACATGACTGTAGATAATAAACACTTCTGTTTATTGCTACTTTTATAGCATGTAATTAAAATCCACATTGTTAGTTGCAGGTCAAGTATAACCAACCTCAAAAGTGCTATGAAGCAACCAAGATGCTAGACTGTACACATATAAAATTCTTCACATTGCTGTTTGCCTTCTCTATGGCCTGTTTGCCATGACCGGAGCTGAAGAAAAAATGAATGCACTCATTAGAAATAAAAGATATGGATAGTTAAGTTGTAGCACCCTTTCACTAAGCTCTTTGTAAATTATTCATGTTGCTGAGGCATCCTAATTAAAACCTTCCATCTTTTAAACCCCCAAAAATACTTGAGAATGAGAGCGTAGTTTAGGCTTTTTTAATCACCTAGAATTTAATTTGTTTTTAATTAAATTCAAATACATGTCTGCTAGCTTGCACTACCCTGAATCTAAATTGAAAATCAGAGGCAGAGTATCTTTTTCAGAACTATCTGGATCAATTGAAAATAACACACTTTCTACTTTCTTGACTACAAGTTGGTGATGACCACGCCTTCATTTTGGCCAAAGCAAAGTATGTGAACTACTCCCTGTGGCAAATGGCACTCCACTGAAGTGGATTAGGGAGGAATGCTGTGATTTATTTATTTTTTGTAAATATTTTTTAAAAAGTTTTCTTAATTTTTGACAGGGGAAGTACTGATCTCGAGAAAAGGGACAGTAACTTGCTTGGGAACAAGAATTTCTTTAATTACTTCGGCATTTTTAAAAAGTGAATATGAATTTGAGCTCTAAACTATCAGTTGAGACTCTGAGCTGCTACTGAGACCTGTAAAAGTTCTCATCAGTTTTGTTTTAACTCTGAGCTCTCTTGGTGGGGCAGGTCATATTTTTACATTTGGATGTCATACTATAGTAGGCTTGTATAAACAAACTTAGTGCATTAAAACTCTCTATATATTTCTTGTTCTGGATTGTCTGTAATAGAGTCTTAATTGAAGCTTTCTTTTTTGGCCCATTTCCAAATTTGCTTTTAGATTTTGTACCCTTGTAGCTAGGCAGAGGCAGGACAAGATCAGACATGGAAGCACTCACTCCAAAATGGATCTTCTGTTCTTCCCAAATATGGGTGCTACTCCTGCAGCTTTGTGTTTGCTTTCTTCCCTTTTCAAGGTCAAAAGTTCTCTTATGAACTCTGTCTATGTTGCGCCTCTATGGTAACCCTAGCTGGATTTGTCTTCCCCTCCAGCATTTTGGAACTTGAGGAGATGATGGTGGGATTGTATCATCTGAGGAAAGGATCCCTTTTATGGTCTGTTTCCTGTTCAAGAGCTGCCATGTCAGCTACTCGGAGACCCTCACCTCTAGCCTGCATCTTTTTTGGCTGACCCAGCTATTGTGATTGTTACTTCCCCATGTCATATTAATTAGGCAAAACATTGCATGTAATCATTCAGATTTATAATCTGAATTCCCACATCTTACGTCTCTCTGCTTTTAGATCTCTTTCAGTTCATCTTTACCCTATGCCATGAGGATAATGTTGCAGAAAACTCGATCCATGGAACCTCTTTTCTGGTTCCCATTGTCAAGGTGTTCATTACAATCATAAATATGAATGGATTTAAGAGCAACTGTGATGTAGAATCTTCTAAGAGCGTGGTTCACTGCATCTGTGACTCACGGTTCCTGTCACCTGCATATACATACATGCATGATATGTGTTTCTAAGCAACAGGACAGTTGCAGTCTGTCATCATCGTCCTGTCTGTCCGTGAAGAGCTCCAGCCCGAGCCTTAACATTTTTAATTTGTATTTAAATCAAACACATTTCTGGAAGAGATTTAGATTAGGTACTAGGAAGAAATTCTTCACTGTGAGGGTGGTGAGGCACTGGAACAGGTTGCCCAGAGAAGTTGTGGATTCTCCATTCCTTGAAGTGTTCAAGGCCAGGTTGCATGGGGCTCTGAGCAACCTGGTCTCATGGAAGGTGTCCCTGACCATGGCAGAGGGGTTGGAATTATCTTTAAGGTCCCTTCCAGCCTAAGCCATTTGATGATTCTGTGATTCTGTGTATACTTTTTTCCTTAATAGCAGCTTATTTTTTTTTTTTAAGTTTGAAAACTTGGAATTAAAAAACTTTTACGTTTTGGCATTAATAACAAAAATACTTAGCACTTGTAGTACTAATTGTCCTCAGTATAATTTATATATAATTGTTTCCGACAACACATCTCTAAAGTGTCAACATTTATCTACATATTGAGTGTTCAGAAATACAGTGTTAGGAAGTAGTGACCCCTTGCCTAAGGTGATGTTAGAAAGTGTTAACACTGATCTGCTAACAACTACTTGCCGTTGTTTGGAATATTACAGACCTCTTTTGATGGTTCAACCTGTCTTAATATGAAAGACCTCCTGTAAAGAAATAATCTGCATAATATTTAAAAGAAAGCTGTAGTGGTGCATTTGTAAGTATTAATGTGAAGTACACTGGAAAAGGTGTCTTGGAATGGACTTAGAGACAGAAGCCTCTAAAGATACATTAAGTCGATCAAGAAGAAATGTGACATTTTAATAACTCGTGGTCATTACACTGTATAAAATGGGTAAATTAATTTCTATGTATCCTAGGAAGAACTGATCTTGTTACCACGGTTATTAAAGTTAATGAAATTTAAATTTTGAGGTAATAGGCCTGCTTATAAAGGAGAAATACTAAACATTCTCAAAAGGAAGTACTGTTTCCTATGTACCTTTTTTCTTTTAATAATTAAGTGACATACACAAGACAAATGACAATTCCAGTGTACCATGGGAAAACAGATATCTGGGAGGGGCATGCAAATGCACTTTAAAATTGGACTTGATGATCCTTGTGTGTCTCTTCCAACTCATAATATTCTGTAAAATCTATGAGATCTGTGAAGTGGTTTGAGGTTTTTGGTTGTTTTGGGTTTTTGGTGGTTTTTTTTTTTTTTTTTGGTTAGGGTTTTTTTTAGAAAGTAGATGATGCCAAAGTGTGAAAGGAATAACAACACATCAAAAAGGGCAAAGTAGGCTTGTTGGATCCTGCTACTTTTTAATGAGCATGTCTAGCTCTCCTGCATGAAATAAAGAATCTGTTGTGTTTGCTGTTCATACATCCCTCATGATCTTTTTCTTCAGACTTTGGTGAGGATCATTTCTGGGACACCAAAACTCTTCCAGCGGTTCTATTTGCTGTTCTACCTAAAACCAGAGATGACTGGATTTGGGTTTCTTTCTCCATAGTTACACCAATTATGCCAGCTGGTTTAATAAAATATATTGTTTTATATTAACCTTGGTAGATTTGGACATCTCACAGCATTATGCAGTTTATGGGATCACAAAGAGACTATCTGATTCAATGTTACACAGATGCCTTCAATGATTTGACAGAAAAGTCATGTCTTTTTCTTGATGTGCAGGCAGTGCTGTCTTGAGATCTTGACTACATGCTGGCAGACTGACAGATATTTCCAGAACTAATGTTGTGCCTATCACAACCAAATCCAGGAAAACAAACACCGTGTATTTCAGTAACACTTTAGCGATAATGACTGCAGTTTTGAAAAGGAATAAGCCCCAGGGCACCGTGAAGTAGCATTGTTTTAGTGAACAAAGCAAAGAGCAGTAGTAAGTGCACAAAAATGAAAGACAACCAAGCTCCTGCCAAATGTTTCCCACTCTAGGATGTTATCACTAAGAGAAGGGGCTTTTCAAGGTTTTTAGTACAGACTGTAAAGTGATACCATGTGCCTGTTTTTTTTCTTTACTGAAAATTATAATAAGCTTGTCTCTTTTTTATCTATTGCCTGATCATTCTTTGTAAGGTTTTCTCTAGATGAACAGTACTTTCAATGCAAACGGACTCACTGCTGCTTTGTTATTTGAGGAAGGAGGACTGTCAACCTCCTTAGCACTGCTATATGCATTGTACCTCTTCCCAGCAATAGGATTTGATCACAGCTGTTGTTTTCTGCTCCACCCTCTTGACAGGAAGACTGTGGACCTCTCTGTTACTGGGTCACAAAATGTTTCTTGTGGTCCTCCAGCTTTTGGTTTATCAGTTGAGTGTTCAGTCATGCTAAAAACTGGAAGGGGGTATGTGGGACCCCCTCAGTCTAGCAGCTTGTGCTAGCAAGTGTTTGGCTACCAGGCAGGGCCTAGGCAAGGCTCTTTCTTAAAGGGGCAAGGAGAGAAGAATTATTAATTATTTAAGATGTGACTGTGAGCTAGGTCAGTCCTGTTAGTTATGATTCTCAACTGCGATTGAAAGTTGAGTGGAAAAGGTGATATGACAGCTGACTAATTACTGTAATAACACTGCCATTACTGCATGTATTTTTCTGCATCACTAGTCACCAAGATTTTTAATATATCTATTAGAACATATACTCAGTAAGTTTTTTTTATAGAAGTGCAATCTATCACAGATCTCCTGGGGGGATGGAAACAGTGTCAAGATTATGCATTTAAAATGAATCATGTCATGTGCAGTATTATAGTCACTTTCTGTGGCAGATGACAGGAAAAGGTGGTATTTTTATATGTCTTCATATTTCAGGATGCCGAATGACCTATTTCTAAATTTATATAAGATTTTTCTAATGTGAGGATTGAATTATCTGCCCCAAGGGTTAGTGAAACAGCAAATATTTGCTTTGCTTCAGGAGAGTCTAACTGGACTTGACATTGAAGGATGTTCTTCTTTGATACCTTTCTTGGGATGTATTCTACTGGATTGTTTCTGGGTTTTGTTTTGTGGCTGTGTTTTGGTTTTGGTTTTTTTTTTGCTTTCTGTGCAATGGAACACACAGGATTTTCTTTCATCAAGTTGATGAACATTACACACGATAAGCAACCTGGTGTTAAATGCAGTATGTTTGTTTTTTGTCTAGCTTTTTCCCTTTTCCTCTCTTTGTCTTTCTTGATTAGACAACTAGGAGAGTTTTGTTTGAATTACATTTTCCTTTTTCAGGTCACTGAAATAGCATGATTAATTGCTACAATAGCCTTCCTAAGGAGGCAGGCTGAATGGAACTGTTTCTTTGCATCTCGGACTACTTCAGAGTAGTATTTGTTTATGGCTGATGAAAGCATCTTCTCAAGAGAGGTTGTGATTTGTGCGAGCACTTATCTGATGGAAGGCAGTTCTGAAATGCTTCCTGTTATTGTTAGTCTTCCTAAGCTGTTTGAACTTTTGCTTTCAAAGATAGATTTAATAACCTAGTTGTTTTAAACTGTTTTATGTTTGTTTCTGCAAGTTTCCTTTTGTAAAGAGAACAGCTAGCAACAGAACAGAATTTGTGTGCTTTGACCTTGAATGGAGCGAATCTTATGGTAATTCAGGAACAGCAAATACTTGCCTTGAAAAGACATCTCCCATGCTTGTACACGGTGTATCTGTAGTCTATAAATAATTCTTTCCTATTTTGAGCCAGATGAGACACCGGGATAGATTAAAGCTGGCAAATTGAAATATAACAGAGAAAGACATGAAAGCAATACTTGGAAAAGACTATTGCTTTGTTTATCCAGGCAGACATGAGTGAATGTAATTTAATAATAGCTAGAGAGCAAAGGTTTCAGCACAAATTCTTTTTTAATTCTGTGAAAGTCACTCAGTGTTGCAACTCTGATTTGGATTGCTCAGTTCTGTGCTTGCTGTACCCACCTGACTCTCATCAGGCTTTCTGCTGTTCCTAGTCTTCTATCCACAAAACCTTAATTGACTGCAGTTATAGAATGAGATGTACGCTTCCAGTTTTGCCGCTCAAAATCTCTACAGTGTTCCTTCACTGCTGAATCAGCTCTGAAGCAGCTGTTAAGACTATTTTTCTTCCAGAACCATAGCAAAAATAATTGCCCAATGTTAATTTTTTTTACTGCAGTTTTACATATTTCTTTTCTGAATTTTGCTTTCTCTTCTTTTGTGAGATGTGGAAAAATCTTGCATTTTTCTGTAAGCTTATTACTTAGAGAGTTGTGAGAGATGAGACGTGATACTGAGACGCTGCTTTGAACCCTTGCAATTTAAAAGGTTTGAGGACAACCCGAGATGGTACTTTAAAATAAAAAAGGCATTACTGTTTTACATAATATCGTATGTTTACATTAGCTTTAATTGATGCAGAATAAGGCTCTCAGTAACAGATGATAAGTAGAGATAAGTGCTGTTTATGGGTTTAGGATGTAGTAGCTGTAAGTAATATTTGATATTCATGTATTCTTACTTCGTTAAAATGCACCTGGTGAGGTCATTTGCAGAAGTACTCGTCCTACTTTTGCAGCTGTTGACTTTATAGCAAAGAATTAGGACAATACTTAGCTGTACTGTGAAAATTACTGTCCTAAATTTATTTAGATTTGCCTCAGTCTCACACCTTTGATTTATCTTTTTGGAGTAGACCAAAGGAAGTGGCTTTGTGCTCAGAGAAATGTGGGAACAAATATAGTTCTGAGGCCATCCTGTGGCATGAAGAGGAGCAAATTGTAAAGAACCTGAAGCACTTGTGTCATGATGACCTCAAAACATCAACTTCAGTTGCAATCTTAGCTTAGTTAGCATAACACTGATTTTATGCCTGCCTTAAAGTTGCAATTGCTCTTGTACCTGGTGGCCTTAAATTCCATAGGTAATGTAAAATATCAGTTGCCCTCAAGAGGCCCAATCACTGCTGCTGGAAGCCAGAATGTGAAACTCAACTTGGGATGCAGGATCAGTATTTTCTCACCTTCCTGGAAGAATAAGTGACTTAATAGTTGAAGAGCAGCCACAGGGGCGTTTTTGTCTTCCTGAAGAGAATTTTAGAAAAGGAGCACAAAGTAGTTGCTGGAGCATGTAGCAGTTTTCACAAAGGAGTTGTGGCCATAATCATTATTCACGTACACTTTCATGTTCAGATCTGGAAGTCTCAAGGTAATAAGTTAAATTACTGGGAAACAGTAATAAAATAAAGCATTGTGGAGAGGGCATATTTCACTCCTGCGTTCTTCAGAGTTAGTAACAAAAGCCTTTCCTTCAGCCCATGCAGATATTAATTTGAAGGAATAAAGGAAAATTTAAAAGCCCAGTTTTGGAAGCAGACTGACAAAATCCTTCAGGTGCTCTCTGCCAAATTTACCCCACCTGTCTCCTACTCCTGGTTTGTTAGGTAGTGAGTCATCTTCAGCTCATTTGAATTCTGGAAAAGTGCCCATCTCGCTCTTTTGATTCCAAAAGGACAAATGACAATGCCTTAGGAGATCTTAAGTACTTTCTTAGGTGGTGTAAGTCTGTGTGTATATAATGTCAATGTTAGCATGTAGAGCAGTGCAGCAAAAGTGGATCCTTTTAGTCATCCAGTTAAAGGTGAAGAACCAACATCGACCCCTGGATGAGACTAGTCAGGACTAACTCTAGTTAGGTGTTATAGGCTTAATGCTTTCGAGCACTGGATGCACTCCTGGAGCATATTTAATCCAAAAGGGATTTGGTTTCCATGTTCCAAGATTGCCCTGCAGTTGAAACCCAAATGGATTGCAGTGGAAGTGTACCCCTCTGCTCTGTCCTAAGATGGTAATGTAGCCAAACCTTAACTTCATTTGGACTCCACACAAAAACATGATGATAGAAATACTCCAATTGTATGGCTTCTCTTTGTGCCAAAGTCCATGAGACCTCTGGTTGTTTTCAGTTACTTGTCAATACACAACTATTGTGCTGTGTGTTCAAACAGACAAAGGGCACTGTATATCTTAAATGTAGTGTGTCCTGGAAGTACCTGCAAGGTACTGATAGCAGTAATTTTCAGTGCATTTTGCTGCAAATTAGAGCCTGTTTCTTGCTATGAACTATGCCAATCATTGCCAAAATTCTAGATAGACACCAATGAAGGCTGTAACAAGGTGCTCATTCTGAATATGGAGCAGTGAAGAGGAGAGGTTATCTGAGCAAACAATGTGTCCCAAAAGTAAAGCACTTGTTGCCTGGTACTTTCGAGGGGGTATCTGAACAATGAGTTTGCGGGAAGAGTGTTTCTGTTCCTGCTGTGAATATTTGACCTTTGCTTGTTAATACAGATGTTACCATTAAACTATTTTGTTAAACGGAGCTTGCAAGTAAGGAAGGAAGTTATCTTTTATACTTATTCCACAGATAAAAAACTGAGATACTTCTAAAACTGTTTAAAAAAAAATGAAGTGAGATAAATCTCAACCTGTTAAAAGTCTGTAATGAAATGCCACACAAATTAATATTCCAGATAGGAAGCGACTATACCTTCTCCGAAATGCACTACTGCTGATCTGTCATAATTTCAGTATAAAGTCCACGTGCTGGGCCCAAATCACGCAGACCTCGCCATCCCATTGCTGTTTTGTTCTGTTTTCTTCGGCCTTGCCTTGTGCTCCTGGCTTTGAAGCTGTCTGATGGTTCCTGGAATATTTGCCAAGCTGACTCACCAGTGGAAGGGCCTCAGGAGAGCTCTCACCTCACTTGGGGAGGCTGAGGCTGCATCATTACTGTTGCTGAGCACAGATTTGCTCTGGTGGTAAGAGAATATTTCTAACTAGGTAAAGTAAATGCCATAGAGACTGTGTTTCAGGTGAAAAGAGGGCATGTTGATGGAAATGTTACAGTAAATTATATTGCAACAAAGGCAGTGTAGATTGGAAAAAGTCTGTGTTCAGAAGTTGGATGCTTCAGACTACAGCAATAGGGAGAGAGGTTTTTTGCTACAGTGTTGTCTTCATCTTAAATATAGCACCTGGTTTTAATTGTGTGTTCTGGGTTTGGTTTTTTGTCTGTGGCTTTTGATCTGATTTTTTTTGGTTGGTTGGTTGTTTTTTTTTTAAAAAGGGAAATGAGTTCTTAAAATACCCAAAGCGTTTTACTAGGGATCTGAAAATGCTACTTCTCTCAGAATAGGTTTTTAAGCCTCTTCAAGAAAAAATGAATGGCAAACTTCAATAAACAGTGATCCTAGTTCAGGACTGTTGTGACAGTGCAAGCAAGAGAATTGTGAAGTAGTACCTCCAGTTTTGGAAATGAAATTTCCCTTTTCTTTGTGGAAACTCCCTTACCTTCCTCACCTTTCTCATTAGTGGCTCTTGGACTCTTTCTAATTGCAAATTCCTTGCCTGAGACAATAAAATTCAAAGTGATATACAATTTGTACAGCTTCTCCACCACCCCAAGTTTTGGAAAGCATCACCCTCTTTTCATATCCTCTGCTTGTTTTTTTTTAAAAAATATGCAGTTACCATGACAACTCTTGCCCACACTGGAAATCTGTTATTGCAAGTTTCTGGCATGGCTTTTCTTTGCATATGCTGCAAGAAGCACTGTTATTAAACAGAGTGTTAATTATTCTTCCAGTCACTGACTGAGACAACTGATGTGATAGTAGTTACAACTTTCTGATTCCAGGTAAAAGTAGTCATGTACAGCTCTATGCAGCTGAATTTTCGTGCTCACTACTTTTAGGTATTCCTCTTTATTTGTATAGAGGGGTTTTTTTCCTTACAACCTGAAGCCATGCTTACTTGTTTAAATTATCAAGAAACTGAGAAAAAGAGCTTTATTTTTGATTATACACAATTTTTTTAATGAGACATTTTATTAGATGTTTTCTTCTCATTAGGAGTCTATTTTGGTCCATTTCATATAGGTATTTATTATTTTCTTTGCTTGTCTTTATTAATCTCTTTTAATTAATTTAAATCTGTTAAAAAATACTTGATACTGTACTTTGTCCTCTGAATAAATCACAGCAATTAAAACATGTTTAGGATCCAAAATTCATGTAGTTCCTGTTTGAGACTTGCAAATATATCTTGAAGTGATTGTTGAATTAATGTCTTATAATGTACAGCAATGTGCTCATCTTGTATTACCAAAGGCTTTATTATGATTCATTCTGCAGGATGACAGTAGGCGACAGCATCTGATAACTTGGCTTTTTGTTTTGCTTTTCCCTTTTAGGATTTTCCATGGAATGCAGATCCTGCCACTGGACTGCATTTGGGTAAAGGATGAGTTCACTGTTTCTCTGAGGAGTCTTCCAACGCATTTTCTAAATTACCTTTTAATGGTGTTCTAAGTGAGCTTATGTGAAACAAATAGTTTTGGATCATGAGTGAAGAAAAAAACTTTGGTGCATCCCAGAAAATGTTATCTCCTTCCAGAAGTACTAGCAGCTGTTCCTCCAAGCAGGGAAGTCGACAGGTAATGCAAGCTTTTTTATCCAAACTGAAAGCATTGCTAAGATTGGCTGTTACTTTTGTTTTTGAATATTGGCAAATCTCTTAAACTCTGCTTTCCTGATGCTTACTTGTTTTATTTCATAACATCTTTACTTTCCTTACTCTCTTCTTTTTTTAAAATTTTTTGTTGGTAACAGCATCTTGCTCTGAGTCAAATGCAGTAAACACACATTACTGAACAGCAGGCATGTGTAAACCTGGAATGCTAGCAGTAAATTTTGATTTCTGTCATGTTGTATGTATGGTGTTTTTATAGTAAAATAGAGCTTCTGTAGTGTCTTGGTCTCAGTGGTTTGATCCTGAAATGCCAAATCTTCCCTGTAAGATACTACTTTTGTGATAGAATATTGTGGAACCGCTCTGTTTATTTCAAGTTTCCAGGAAAAAGGTGTGCATGCATGTGTGAAAGATAATGCATTTTTCAGAAACCTGACATAGGCCTCGTTGAATGCCCATTTGTGCTGGTTGTTGCTGTAGATGTTAGATAGGAAAATAAGTATTCATGTAACATGATGCATCTGGGTGCCTAAGGTAAAGGTTGCTTTGTTTTCCGCAGAGATGAATCTATTCTTTAAACCTCTCCATTTCAAAAGACATGTCTACAGGTGTTTGCACCTGACAGGTGAGGCTGCTTTTGTTTGTGGGCAAGAAGCACTGACCTGCAGCCACACTGAAAATTAAGCTTAAACATGCTCAATCCATGCTTGCAAAATCGTGAGCAATATGCTCAACATAAACTTTTATCTTTGTGAGTGCTGGCTTAGTGGAGCTCTTGAAACTGCCTCAGGCTGAAATTTTAATTGGAATTGAGCATTCCAATCCCCCAAAAGCTTTGGAGACCTCAGCTGTGTTTCGAAACAGCACCTGCTTTTCTGGGACTTTTGGCTCTGTACCTACAGTTGGCAAGGCAGACAAATCTCTGGACAATTTATGCCTTTTAAAGTGCTGTTCTAGTATATTAAACAATGAAATCCCTGCTTTCAGGATTTCTTTTTTTGTTTTCCCACAGCATTATTTTTCACATCCTCTGTATGAGATTACCTTTAAAAAGTGTAATTTAAAAGATTTTGTATTGTCTGTTTCAACAGTTCATGTCTATCAAGTGTTATCATATAGTATTTAAATAATAAGATTTACGTGAGCATGACTAAATCCACTGGTGTGTTACACAGCCGTGTGAACAACCATACTTATGCAGAAGCAATTTCTGCAAGAACCTCTCTTACTGCCGTTTAACGTGATAAAATCTGTTGGCTAGCTTGGGCTTTTGAAACTATTCTTAGTGGGTCCCATTTCTTATCCGTTTTGTTCTCACCTGCTCTGTTTGGAGAAAAGGAAAAATTTAGTAAGTTTTAATGTCATTTTGTCAGTCCCCAATTTTTTAGTCTTTGACCCTTGTGCAAAAAAGCAAGGTGTACCTGAGGAAGGTGAGAGACGCAGCTCGGTGTTTTGTGTGTATTCCTGGAACATCCCTGCTCGTTCATGGGAGTCAGGCAGATGGTAAATGGCCTTATAGACCTCTCAAGTCAAGCTAAATAGAGTTATAAAGTAGATTGTTTCCCAGTGTATAATGAAGGGCAATACAGTTGATATTTGTTTGTGATACTATGGGGTGTTGTGATAAATATCTTTACTTAGGTCAGTGTTTCCTTATTAAACATTTCATGGCCAGTGATTGCATTACCAAGTATAAATAACAATGTACTTTTTCACTGGGGAACCTACACGGGTTGACTGATTGTCCATATTTCTAGACGGTGATGATGATAGAGGCAAACCACAGACCTCGGGGAGTTTGTGTGACTTGTTATATGCTGGGAAGTGACCACTAAGCAGAGCTAAGAGCTCTGCTTGCTTGCTTTTTCTATACAGTCTGAAAATTTACAAACATATTTTCTGGAAATTATGTGCACTTTTTAAGGTTACACTGGTATTTATGATATTTTTTTATTTTTTAAATAGAGATTTCTAATATCTGCAAGGAATACTTTAATAATTTCTCTGTTTCCTTCTTTACCAAGTGCAGTAACTCTCTAGCTTATCCTATAACTTTGTTTGCAACTCTTGAAGTGATGTAGAGATCTTACTTCAAAGTAGTGATATTTAGAATGGGAAAAAAAAATTCTAAATTAGAGTTCATTTCAGCATTGTCAATGTTTATGTGCACGGCTGCGTATTGCTGTTCCTTCTTAAATTCCCTGACGGTTTTGGTGTTTTTCACGTGGCTGTTTTTTCAAACTGAAGTTGTCTTGCAGTTTACACAGCAAACTGTTTTGCTGGGGAAAAGAGATTAAATAAGATAATACTTAAAGAAAAAAAAAGCTTTAAATATCTTTAATAAGATTTAAACATGCGGTGTGTTATGCACTTTGGATATTTACTTGAAAGTAATGTCTATGGGTCATTTTACCTTACTTTTTGAATTTATTTGTTAATTATAATTTGTGATGGTAGCATGTTTCAGTGAATGTTTTATTGGCTATACTCTTCTGTGCTGCTTGTGGGAAGATGGACCTTTAGGCCTAACAGAGGCAGTACTCTGCCAGACATACTGATCTGGACACTGCAGTGCTTTGGTGAGGAACAGATGTCTTCTCCCTGTTCCTGTTCTCTAGAAGGCTCTGGTCTTATAGATTGTACAGATCTTTACCTTGCTAGACAGACCCTCTCTTCAGTGGTGCAAACCATACAGTATAGCATATATTATAAAATCTAATTATTGGTGCAGGTAGTGAGGATGCTGAGATCTTTCTTGTGTCCTGTCCCTATACTCCCCTCTTCCCACAGAGGATTTCTTGTCATGCCAGATTGAGTAGTTTGGTTTATATTGTTAATCGCTTCTTTTCTGTTTCTTGTATTGGCAAACTGGAGCTTTGTAGTCTGTCCCTGCTAATACCCACCAACACAGGGCTGACAAGACTGGGAATGAGTGATGCCAATGCCTGAGGGTTATTTAATTTGCCCTTTCCATCTGTATATTAGTTTAAATGACAGTACTTTAAGTGTTCTGTTAAGAAAACAGCAACAATCTCAAGTTCTATAAAAATTGTTAAAAATCCTCTAATCAAAAAAGGACCACATATGCAATAACTTCCAGCAGGTTTTTGTTTGTCTGTTTGTTTGGATTTGGTTTTGTTGGGTTTTTTTTTGTTTCAAAATGCTGGTGGAGTAGTAGAATGTAACATGGTTACTGATACTTTTTTATTAATAGTATCATGAAAGTTTAAATGATGTTGCTGTGTGCTGTGCAGGTTAGAGTGACATGCTATGATTTTGATATTCTTTCCTTCATCTTCCTTCTCCTTCTTCATGGAGGGCTAATTATTTCTCCTTCAGACACCTGTGTCTCTCTCAGGCACCTTCAGAAGTAGGCTTGTGGCTTGCAGGTTAGCAACAGATCTGTCTGACAGGTGTTTTTCTCTGTGCTGCTGCTCTGACAGCAGTTCTTTGAATCTGATTAAGTAGAAAGAAATTCTTAAAAGTGTAGGGGGGAGGAAAGTTGGGATGGGGGGAGGTTTGCCCAGAAAACAGCAGGATCCGAGTTTTGAGTCTCTCTGATTTCCTATGCACAGACTCTTGCTGGTGTACACTAGGACCAAGTGACCTGAGATCGGGATATGGAACCACAGTAGTGCAAGGTTGCTGAGTCAGCCAAAATTTAGTTGGTGTGCTGCTGATGTGGACCATGAGGCCTGTGATGCAGAAAATGGGCCACTGTGCTAGAAAGGAGTTGACTTAAGCAGGGCTGCAAGACTTGGAGGGATCTACTTCTTTTGCTGCATTTGGTGTCCGTTTCAGGCCATATGTAACACACTTGCAGTGTGAACTGAACAGGTGAAAAAGTAATCCTCTTCCACTGAGTTCACCTTCATCTTGAAGCCTCATGGCAAGTTGGAGCTACTGCCACTTCCCACCTCTTTGCTTTTCTCTGCCTCTCTCCTTCAATTATGGAAAGGGATCTCTTTCCCAAGATGTGGAAGAGACAAACAAACTGTGTTTTGTGAGGAAGGAAAACTGATGTTGATGTTATTCAAATTTAAGTTGACCTGTGATCAAAAGAAGATATATTTTGGTAGTTATTTTTAAATCTAATATGTTAACTAACTTTTAAAATAGGTCCACTAGGGAAAAGCTTTATGACAGGAGAACCACTTAAAAAAAACTCATGTTCTGTAAAATAAAATTAAATCATTTCTGCCAATTTTATGAACCATA
The DNA here is from genome assembly GCF_001604755.1 of Lepidothrix coronata. Classification (NCBI taxonomy): domain Eukaryota; kingdom Metazoa; phylum Chordata; class Aves; order Passeriformes; family Pipridae; genus Lepidothrix; species Lepidothrix coronata. The sequence goes on along the minus strand of NW_016690286.1, from coordinate 2,739,083 downwards.
ACAAATGCTTTAGTTGCAGCTGATGCCAACCCTTATCCTCCACAAAGCAGTTTTCTATTTTTGGCACTTTAAAATATTTGGTACAACTGACTGCATTTTGCACTGGAAGAAAGTCTGTCACTATCATCTGTTTCGTTCAGGGAGCTAAAACTGCAAGCATCAGTCTGAGAGCCATTCAGAATCATTACTTCGTACTTTCTCCTGAAATAATTTGCCTTGAGGAACAGTGTGGTGCAGAATATTGCAGAAAATGAGGAGGTTTTATCTCATTGAACAAAGAAAATTACTACATTTACATAATGATGGGCTTAACTCTGAAGACCAAAGTGTATGGGTTTTTTCCCTCATCCACAGAGCAGGTATAGGCCAAGTAGCATCTACAGGGTGGTTTTTCAGTGCTGATCTGAAATGAGCACCTCTGGACCTTAGAGAAGTAAAGATTTTATTCCTCCCTTAGCCCCGAGTGAAATGTCTTCCTGGGCAGGAAATGCAATGTTGATCATTTTGTGCAGATTTTGGCCCATAATGATGCAAAGTATCTTTTGTAGTGTCATAATTTTAAGACACAACCAATCTGGACATCAGACTGATGCTAGAATTGTTAATGCCATTCGTCTGGGAGTTGGGGGCGGGGAGGGAAGATGAGGGAGTGTCATTGTTTGGGGTTTTTTTAAGTTAGTGCTGTGGTTTGGGCTATCTCTTTCAGTTCCCTATTGTGGGATAAGAATCAGCAAAAGGCAGCATAACCTGAATTCTTTCAGGAAATCCTGTATCTCCAGTTTGCTCCTCTGCTATTTCAGATGGATGAGTACAGATGATAATCAACCAACTTGATTCATTTGCCTTCATTTTAGAGAGTAAGCATTTTTCTTTCACTTCTGCAGCTGCTCCCAGCAATAGCCAGCTGACACTCTTTCCTCATTCAGTAAGGTGTTAGATCTCTTGCAAATCAAAGTCCCGATCAAGATGTATAGGGTCAAGAGCAAATGGATCCAAAACCAGTCACAGCAGCAGTGTTTTGGAAAATATGAGAGTTTGGCTGTTCGGGTGGGATAGGTTTTATTCTTCTGGAAGGATGTATATGGAAGAGGACCAGATGCTGATAATGCATCATTACACTTTGCATGTATCCAGCGGGTCCCCAAATTGTTAATTCTGTAAGCTTTTAAGAGGATCAATTTCTAATGCAACTAAGCTACCTTTGAAGTGTGGGGTTCCCAGGGCAGAAAGGTGAGCTGGAAGCTTGTCTTCACCACCTGAGATTTGGCAGATCGTTGAGCCTGCTTGATGGGAATCAGTGCTCTCACTTCTGTTTTTCTTCGCATTTTCACACTTTTTAATTGTGAAGGCACATTCTAGGCCACCTCATTGACCTGAAGAGCACTGGTAAGTGTGGCTTTCCTGCAGGAATGTGAGACACCTTGTGTCTGAACTGCAGGAGAGATCCAGACAAAATTGGAGTTGTAATGCAGGCCATAATGTGTTCTGTATTTTAAAGTTTGATCAAAACTGTTAACACCGTGTATATTCCAGGTGGGTGTAATTGGCTGAGCTGTTTCTCAGCTGCTTCCTTTTCCACCTCATACACTCAAATATAGTATGGGTCTGTCTGACTTCTAACTTTCTAAGGTTATCTAAAGATGAGGCTCCACAAAGATCTCATTGCAACCTTTTTGAGTACTTAGAGGAAGCTTACCAAAAAGATGGAGAACAAATTTTTCTGTGGGCACATACTGATAAGACAAAGGGGAATGGTTTTAAACTAAGAGAGTGGAGATTTAGATTAGATGTTAGGAGGACATTCTTTACGGTGAAGGTTGTGAGGAACTGGAACAGGTTGCCTAGAGAAGTTGTGGATGCCCCTATCCCTGGAAGTGTTCAAGTCTGGGCTGCGTGGGGCTATGAGCAGCCTGGTCTAGTGAAAGGTGTCCCTGTTCATGGCAGAGGGACTGGAACTAGATGATTTTTAAGGTCCCTTCCAACCCACAATATTCTATGATTCTGTGAATCTGGATTACTATGTTTTCTTTGACTGTGCTCAAATTTCTGCTTGCCTCCTGCAAGCAGACTGATCTGTCAATGATATACTATTATTATACTTAACCGAAGTCTGTGGGAACTTGATCCCAAAGTTGGAGAAGTTGTTTCGTTAGCTACAACACTAGAATGTTGAAAAGGATCTACTGTTTGCTAGTCTTAACTACTACCAGATTAATTCTCCGTGGAAAATTTAGGTGTTTGGGTACTGCAGTTTAATATATTTTGGCAAGACAAAGGAAAGAGCTTGCTTGGTAATTGGGCAAAACAGCTTTTAAGCTCTTTGGAGAAGAAAGAAACAAAACCATCAACACAACATTTTTCTTAATCTCCCAGGTGCTCCTGTTAGTTCTTAGTTAGAATTATCTCATTAGTTCCATCAGGTTTCTTATGTTTTAAAATGTTTGCCTTTATTCAAATCCCCAATTTGAAATCAGCTAATATCAAGATTATTTTTTATATTGGCTTATTTAGTAGATCATATTTTCTGAGGACATGAGATTTTATCCACATGTGGGCATTTAAGCAGCAGCAATTTCAGGTGTTACTTAGTGTAAATTGTAGCATTACATTATATTTGATGATATATAAAGAGTCTGCTCTCTGTCATCATAACAGTCCCAGTCCTTGTGATTATATAAGGGTTAATAAATAATCTTTACAGGAAAGAGAAATCCAAGGCCATTCAGGAAAAATTTAAGTGCCTATATTTAAATTTAAGGCAAAAGAGGTGGTGGAACATAATTTCTCTTTGGCTTCCAAAATTGTAGACGGGAATGTTCTGTCAAAAAAAAAAAAAGGTGGTGGTGGAAAGGTCCTTAATTGTGGAGGCTTAGATCTGTCTTTGCACTTGAGGAGCTGTCAAACAGCAGCTAGCAAGCTGTAGCTAGCTGTCCTTGCATGGGCACGGACTTGCTCTCTGCTTCATCACCCTGTGAAAGACCAGTGCTGATGGGCTCGACCAGCAGATTTTGCTGCTGGTGTTGGACTGATGTGCTGGAGACAGCCCAGGAGGCCTCCTGTCTTTCTGCAGCCCTCTGACTCATGATATCCATGAGTAACTTTTCTACTCCCTGATCTGATCCATAGTAATTTACCCCAGAGCAGGAAAGGGTTCATGATTATTGAGAATTCTAAGTGAGTCCCAAAGTAGTACAAATAAAAAAAAAAAAAAAGAATATGGAGTGTAACTTCTGGTTTTCAATAGAAAAAAATATTTTCATGATTGTTGGTTAGAAATAACGGTATCTAAGGAGCTGTCAAAACGTCTCTTAAACTGGTGGAGGGAGTAAAGAAGTTATTTGTTACAAAAGTGACAGGGATAAACTGACAAATCCCTACTGATCTGTAGGGACAAAAAATGTGTGCGCTGATAAAAATTTTTGTTAGAACAATTGCACTCTTGATTTGCATTCAGGTAGCATGACATCGTTGAGTGATCTGTGAGATGTTGAATGACAGGAGCTGCTCAGCCCCACATTTCTACTACTTGCGGCTTGTTGTGTAGTGAATGTTGAGAGACTGAACTCAAAACAGGAAAGCAGAGCAGGTTTCAAGTTTGTTCCATTAAGTGCAGCACAAGGAAAATAATAAAGAAGTAGTGGATTGCCAACAGTAACATGATGAAAGTAAAGAATGTCTTTTTGAAGATGGTTTCTTTTAATGCCGTGTTTCACAAGTAATGAGTATAAAACCTGATGTAATTTTTTCTCTGAGTTTAAAGAAGTGAATGTTAAGGATTCTGGAGATAGATAAATGAGGAAAAATTAGCACTCTTGCTGATTTTTGTTTCGTTTTGTTTCATTTTAAGTTTAAGATTTTTTTTTAGCCAGTCAAGTTCTTTTTGGGAATACTTGCCTATGTATCTTACAGGGAGGACTATGAGTACTCACCTACCTGCTATAGTTCTGTTTTCCCTAAAGTATTTCATACTAGTCCTTTTTTTGTCATTACCATCTGTGTTAAAGTATTGTTTGTCTCTTTCAAATATAAGGGGATGGTACTAGCACATACCATTTCCTGTCAGTTGTTATCGTTCTACGTCTGCCAAACCCTGTGGTAGCTGGCAATAGTTAATTAATGAGATCTCTGATCAGAAACATTGAAACTCATGTTATCTTGTCATTTGCAGTTGTTCCATATAAAAACTGTAAAAATATTATGACATTTAGTCTCTTCTCTGTTATGTTGCTGCAGGGTCTTTCATTTAAGAGTTCCTGATGACAAAAAAGAGATTCTCTTTTAAATACAGTTACATCTTACGAAAGGTCGTTTTTATTTTTCTTGCATGTTCCCTTTATGTCATGTTCCTTGTAGTACTCAAGTTACTTCCTTGGCTTTTTAATTTATATTTTATTTTATTATTTTTACTTTAGGGAGACTGCAATTTACACCAGGCAAAAAACTTTGACTTACTGAATATGGGCAAAAGAGTTTTATGGAAAAGTTCTTCATTTTCAGTGTCTTTTCTTTTTAGCTTCATAACTTATAAAAACATATCATTTTAACATAAGACTGTTTCTGCCTGTGATAGCAGAAAAATTTTTATGCTAATTTGTGATTACGCTGTGGTTATGTACTGCGTGTGTGTATGTACACGAAAATATACATATAACATTCTGGTAAGCACATAGATACAATGAAGGATGTTGTCATAAAAATTATGTTTTGTTGAGTTGGTATTGTTTCTATGAAGATAAAAAGTAATCTTATCTCTTGGAAGATATTTAAATGTGCAAAGATGGATCTTTGGTTAGATTTCAACAACAATTGGGTTTTGTTTTTTTTCTTATAGCCTTCTTCTTCTTGAATCTCTCTTAACAATTCAGTTCTTTGGAAGAAATAAGATCTACATTTGGATTTTCTGTTTAAGCAGGACAGCTGGGAAATTGTAGAAGGACTCCGGGGAGCAATGAATTGTACCCAGGAGCCGCAGAAGCAGGAGGGCTGCTTGCTGAAAAAGAGAAAATGGCCTTTGAAAGGCTGGCACAAGGTAGGAAAGAAATGTGTATCTGAAAGCTTAATGCCACCTACTTGGTTTGGTTTTGTGGCAAAAAAGGTTACTTAAAAGCAGAGAAAGTGTTCTCCAAAGGGAAGGGAGGAGGGTGTGTTT
>NW_016690286.1:2524885-2732675 GCF_001604755.1 Lepidothrix coronata | reverse complement strand
TCAGTAAAGATATTAAAAAGGACTGGGCCCAACACTGATCCCTGGGGGACACCACTAGTGACCGGCCACCAACTGGATGCAGCCCCGTTCACCACCACTCTCTGGGCCCAGCCCCCCAGCCAGTTCCTAACCCAGCACAGAGTGCCCCTGTCCAAGCCGTGGGCTGCCAGCTTTTTCAGGAGAATGCTGTGGGAGATGGTGTCAAAGGCTTTGCTGAAGTTCAGGTAGACACATCCACAGCCTTCCTCTCATCCACCAGGCGGGTCACCTGATCATAAAAGGAGATCAGGTTGGTCAGACAGGACCTGACCTTCCTAAACCTGTGCTGGCTGGGTCTGATCCCTTGTCCATCCTGTAGGTGCTGTGTGATTGCACTGAGGATGATCTGCTCCATAACCTTGCCAGGCACTGAGGTCAGGCTGACGGGCCTGTAGTTTCCCGGGTCCTCCTTCTGGCCCTTTTTGTGGATTGGCATGACATTTGCCAACTTCCAATCATCTGGGTAGATGATGGACAGCGGCTTGGCGAGCTCCTCTGCTAGCTCCCTCATCACCCTAGGGTGGATCCCATCTGGTCCCATAGTCTTGTGGGGATCCAGGTGGCTCAGCAGGTTGCTAACTGTTTCCTCCTGGATTACAGGGGGGCTGTTCAGCTTCTTATCTCTTTCTACAAGCTCCAGAAGCCAGCTGTCCTCAGGACAATCTGTCTTACTGTTGAAAACTGAGGTAAAGAAAGTGTTAAATACCTCAGCCTTTTGGTCATCTTTGATAACTATATTCCCGCCCATGTCCAGTAAAGAATGGAGGTTATCCTTTTGCTTTATCCTGGAGTGATTGTATTTTTACTTTTTTGCAGATAGAGAGAGGAAAACTTCATGGCTGTATTGATGTTGGACTTTCTGTCATGTCTGTAAAGAAATCAACAAAATGTATAGATTTGGATACAGAAGAGCAGATATACCATCTGAAGGTGGGTCTTCAAGATTGTTATAACCTTGTTCCCAAATTAATAACAGTAGCTGTGTATGACGAAGCCCTTTTGTTGCTTTTTTTGATAGCAAGAGGTCTGTTAGTTACACTAATAACTTGGTAGTCTCAGTGGATTACTTTACACTTGTAACTTGAGAGGCATTATCATTCTGTTTCGGAGTCCAGAATCAGTAACACTGTTCTGAACAGAAACCTTGAAGATGCTTCATGTTTAGCAGCACTCTTTTCACCTAGCACTTTTTTCACTTGTTGCACAAGTGCTTTTATTTTCAGTAGTTGTATCTTTGTCTTATCTATAGGAAGTATTTTCCATGGTCAAGTATGGGGATTTATCTATCCTTGTGGAATAAATAGTTTTAAAATACATCACCAAAATCAAGTTTCTGTTTTCTTTGACCTAACTTTAACAATGGCAATTAAAAAATGACAAATTTAATGTGTGGGGTTTTATTTACATTGTAGGGGTTTTTATGTATAAGTTGCTAATTATTGTGTTCTGCATTGGAACTCATAACTACTAACTGTAGTTTCTCTTTTTCCTGACTTTATCCTGTGATTTTCTGTCATTCTTAAGCTCATACAGTATGCATTTTTAATAGGACCGTCCTTAGAAAAACTCTTCTGATAGTTTGCTAATAAAGGCCAACCAGGCTACTTGTCCAAGGAACACAAAATACCTTAGTATCTCTGTAAGTGATTTTTGAATGTGAATGTTATAAAACCTGAAATTTTGTGTAGGTGAAATCTCAGGAGCTGTTTGATGAATGGGTAGCAAAACTTCGTCATCACAGAATGTACCGTCAGAATGAAATCTCCATGTTTCCTCATGACACCAATAATATTTTCTTCCCTGTGTCTACTACTACGGATTCTGTCCCTGGTTTCTGTGATTCTGCTTCAGGTAGAAAGGTAATAGTTATTATTTATAAATAATGAGCTTTCATGGTGAATTAAATTAGTCTGATTTGTGTTTATTAAATAAAGAGCATAATGGAAGTTTGTGGTGGCATTTAAGTTATGTTCTAAAATGTCAAGAGAAAAATTAAATTATTTATTGATTTACTCCTAAGCAGTTTTCTTTATGATGCTGTTAAATTTTATAATAATGTTTCATTGTTTTAATCCAGTAAATTATATTTTTATTTTATATTCTTATATATATTACAGACAAATGTATTTTATATTGACTTTCAAGACTGTATATTGAGTTAGAATCCTCATAATTTTTGAGACATATGTCAGTATTTGTATGATATGTGCTGGTGAATATTAGTCTAGGTCACAGAAGAGCACTCAGCTAGGTATTTTTTTCCCTTTAGCATTTTGCCATATATCCTTTAGCTAATAAACCCTCTGCCCTTTTACATTAATGAAGCTGGCTACTTAGCTGGGAATTATACAAGAATCCATCACCTGGGGCCACTACTTATATTTGAATTTATATTTTATATATTTTATATATTTAAATTTATATTTAAATACCCACCCACCACGCTGTGGGTGGGCATGGGATCTGAATGGGTCCAGCTGACAGTGTACTTGTCTTTTAGTAGAGTCTGTGACTGATAGTTTCACAAATGACTTGACAAATGTTTAGTCCAACACCATAAATGACATTTTTGATGCAGCTTCATGGAAGAGTGTGTGTGTTCTGTGTCTGGACACAGTCTCTGTGCCTTCAGCTGTCTATACATTAACTGGCTGACTTTCACCCAAAGAAGTTCTTCTGCTCCAATGTAGAACCACTGGTGTCTTTTGTGACTCACATCTGTACTGTTTTACTTACTACAACTGAAATGACGCTCTGTTTCTGTCAGCTCCAGAGTGTCTCCTAAGTACCAACCAACTCTTGTTATCCTGCTGTCTAAGGTTTTCTTTTCCCTGGGATAATTGCTGTATGATCTGAATGGGCTTGTTCCTCAGCACCTGTAGTTCATCACTTTATCCTGTAACTGAGTATGAGTTTTAGCAAACACGAACATGTGCCTGAACAGCTTTTTGCTCAGGGTTGAGAGGGAGGGGATCTGTGTGAGCAGGCAGCTGAAAGAACAATAACTCACCCTGCAGTAACAAGGCCGTTCTGCAAAGAATTGTTTGCACGTATTTTGTGGTGCCAGCAGCTCTGTGGCTCTGACAGCCTGCTCTTCTGAGGCTATGTCTGCAGGGAAATGGCAAATCTCCTGTGTCCATTTAGTTGTTTTCTCCCAAAAGACAGCAGGGATAGAAGTGAGGAAGAATATCAAGGGCAGAAGTGGAACATTTGCAAAGTCCATGATATATTTATGCCGGTGTTTTCAAAGAAGAAAAAAAAAAAGAAAAAACCCCAGAATCCATGTGACCAGCATATCTAAAATCTATGCTTACTGCAAGGAAACTAACCATTTCTTCTTTGGCATGAAAGACTTAATTCAGAGTATTAATCCAGATTTTCACTGCAAAGAAGCCCTACTTATTTTCATGTGAAAAATAGAAGGGGATAGTTCTTAAGCTGCAGTTAATCACCTTAGCTCTGCTGAAGCTAAATGGAACTCTGCCAATTTACACCAGCCCTAGCTGGATGTTAATTGATATCAATCCAGCAGTAAGATTATTTTGAGAAAAATATAACGTGTGAACTTCGAGTTGTATTTTATTTGCTTTTAGAAACACCTGATCGGTTTTCACTTTTTTTTTTTATTGTGTGTATCTACATATGTCTATGTGGAATGCTTGTATTCTAAAGCTTAACCATGCTAATCCAAAGCAAAACTATGTGAACTGGAGCTACACAAGCTCTTACCTGTTTGTGTATTGGTGTTTGGCAATGCCTATTTCCTTCTTTCCTCCTGCTCATGTCCCTTATGTTTATGAGTTCTGGAGAAGTTGGTTATGTGAGATAGATTTCTGAAGAGATAAATATGGAATTTGTTCACAAAATGCCAATGCAATTCCTCATCTTTAAATTCAGTTTACTTGTGCTTTTAAAGGTGCTGAGATTATTATTTGGGTGTACATATATATATGACTAAAGCTCATACAGCTTTATGTAGGAATAAAACAGTCAAACTGCATAGATTAATTTTAAAATAAGTGTGCTTATTGGTGCTTACTGCTATTGCATACTGACACAGTACTGAATGATGTCACATGGATAGTGCATTTTATTTTATTCTGCAACTCATGTTGGAGGTTATATTGTAAATTTAAAAAGACCATCTAAGAAGACTGCAACAGACTGAGAGGTAGATGATGTTTCTTAGGAATAGATTTAAAAACTAGTACTACCAGAGCTTTGATATAAGATGAGCAGGACGTAACTAAGTTTGTAAATAGTATGCTTCAGAGAAGAGCCAAACAATTTAGTCAGCTTTTCTTATAACCAGTAAACTGGTTGTGTAATGGCACTTAAGGTGAAACATTTTAAAACTGATTTTAAACAAGATGTTGACAAAGCATGTAATTTGTGCCACTTCCTGATGTAGGTATTATTGAAAATGAAAGGTTTAGTAGGGTGTACAAATAATTTAAGCATTTGAATGGCTATTATTTGTAGTTACATTACAGAAGAAAACAGCATTATAGGCCACGATCAACTGGTAGTAGTACTGGGCAGAAATTTCTTCACATTGGAAACTATTTAATTGTACTGCTCAGTTAGCTCTTACACAGAATTTACAGCATCATCTGTACCACACGTGGTAGTGGACATTGCTGAAATTGAGCTAAGTTTGAAGATGTGTACAGAGATGTTGTAAAAGGGTAGTATTTACCCAGATGAGGTGTGTGATCATACCTGTATGAAGGCCTGTTGAGCCAAATGCGTGCTGAAGTCATACAACTTTGAGTAAAATTTTGAAATAATATCTAGTGCATCTTGCTTTTACCCTGAAAAATAGCTTTAACAAACACGTGCATGGTACATTTAAGTTACTTCTGGGGCTTCTTTGGGGACCATGTAGGAGGAACAGAATGTCCAAATTTGATCCTGCTCAGATATGGTACTTTAATTGTATTAAGTTGACCTAATTTATGCAGAACTTTACCCTTCCTCAAAATTTAGTTTTCAGCAAATTTTGTCATTCCTTTAGTATTTCTACTGCTTGTAGGCAGCAATTATGTTAGATAACCTGCCATTATGCTCAATGACTGTATACCTAGTCTAGATCATACACTTTTTTCCCTTCATGTAATTGATGTCTTTGGCTGTGATCATGAAACTCGACTGTTGATTGTCAAAATTTGTGTATATAACATTAAAATAATGTTTGTTAATAATTCGCTTGGTTTTGGTTTTTTTGAACAGACAGGCAGCTTGACCAAACAAAATTCAATGTCAGCTGGAGGTAACTTGTCATTTTCCTTTTCAAGTAATGAGTCCAGGATTTCCTCTTGGCTACAGTCTTCTGAAGAGATGGAAAAATGCTCAAGAGGTAATGATATTTGAAGGAAAGTGAAAGTAGCCTAATATTTCCCCTAGTTTTTCTTAACAACAAAAGTATTATACCGTAAGTCATCATTACTGTTAAAAGTTTTCTCTCAAACTGGAGGGAGGAAAGAGGTGGTCATTGATTAGTGGCTACTCAGTTGTTTGCAAAAGGACTAGTAATTTTGGATGTGGATGTATCAGTTGTGGACACCTCTTCAAGAAACCTATATATTTCAATACATTTTCTTTTGTACAGGAGAATCACATTCAGTCGTAAGATTTGAACTTCCTTAGGCTGGGTATTCAAAAAAGGGAAGCATCAAAATCTAATAATTTAAAAAGTATTAATTCTTTGTACTTCAGAGTCACCTTCTGCTTTCATTCTTTCCTAAGAGCAAGAAGATCTTTCTCATGCTGTTAGTGTCTGTGTGATATTTATTTGTTATATTTCTGCCTACACTGAACTTCATCTCAAATATAGAAGAGCCTCACCTCTAGCTCTGAATGTACTTGAAGACTGTGTCATTGTTACCCTCACCATTAGGAGCTTTGACAAGTCCCAAATTGCAGTAATTATCACATTATTCTCATTTTTCTGCAACCAACTGGGAAAAAATATCATGATCATTACACATACTATATAGATGCATTTCACTATTTTGAATTTAAACCTGAAGATAGTACCCAATCTTTTTATCCAGCAGTCTAATACTGTGCTTTTACTCAGTGAATAACTTAGGCTAGGTACAATCAAAATAGGACTAACCTACAAAGAAAAAAAATTGTCAGTGTGTCTGTTACTTTAGGGCAACTGAAAATATTCTTTTGTTCTAAACAGACCTCTCCAACTGTCACACATATTTACTGGAAATGAACCAGCTGTTACAGAGCATGGATGTTCTTCACAGGACGTATTCAGCGCCTGCTATAAATGCTATGCAGGTTTGTTGTTTAGAAACAAAAGCAAAAAGCATATTCCCTTACAATTCAAAAAACCAACCCTAATCCTAAAGAATCAAGTTATTTCTTCCTTAGCTCTGTTAGATATATGGCAATCTGTATTGTTTTTTGTCCTGTGTGTTGTTAAAAGGTTGGACCTTTTGAAAGCCCAAAGAAGGAAAAGAGAACACACAGGAGGTGGCGATCCAGAGTTGTTGGGAAAGAAGCTAAAGGAACGTTACAGGTAACTTCAGTCCTTCCAGGGGCTCATCTTCCTCCAAACCTTATTGATCACTTCTTGGCATGACCTGTTTAGGAAATACGAATCCTTTCCAAGTAGTGTCCTGCGCTAGCTCATTTTAAGTGGTAATATACCTGACAAAACACAAATATATTGTCCTTGATATCTGCAATAGGATCTGTCCTGTTACCTTCAGGAGACTGGCCATGTTTTTTTTACCCATGTTTTCAGTCTGTGTCCAATATGGGGGGCTGTGCTGGTGGGTTTTTTTAATCAGTACAGATTTTTAAAATTCTCTAGATAGTTTTGTACACATTTGCATCCAGAGGCCATGTGATTAGATACTTACAGGTGGGGGGAATAATACAGCATATGTTACAACTCTCAGTGGACTTGGTTTTTTGAGTTTTGCCAATTATCCCATTATGGTATATTGGGCAAAGCTGTAGCTCTGGTTTCATTTGCCAGGTGTCATCCATTCCAAGCTTACTGGTAATTGACAGTAATTATTTCATTTTTTTGTCTCCAACATGTAACCCAGGTGGGTACAATAAAACAAAATTTTCTTTACAGTTTATAAAAATATCACAAATTACCATCCTCCTTACAGGTGCCTTCAGTATTTTCTGCCCCTATGAGACTGCATGCTTCCAATCCAAACTTATCTACAATAGATTTTGTAGAGGAGAAAAATTACTCTGATGGCTCTGAAACATCATCAGAATTTACAAAAATGCAAGAGGACTTATTTCAAGTTGCACATAAAGGTAAATGAAATTGTCTTCCGTATATGGTTTTATATCATCACAACTTAAATAACGGTGTGACTTCTGAGAATGCTTCCTGTTTAATGTTTAGAAAATGCAGAAAACACCCTTTAATTTCCTTTAGGAATTGCAAATGTTGAACTTGTGGGTCACTTAAAAAAGGTGGCTTAATCATCATTTTTGATTTTTTTTTTTAATTAATAGAGGACAGCCCTTTGTCTTCTGTGCTAAAAACCTAGCTGTTTGTTCGTGGTTTTTTTTTTTTTTTTTTGGCCAAGAGGTAAAATACCTAAAATCAATTGCTAGAAACACAACAGAGGATTATACTCTTTTTGTGTTAGAAACACAACAGAAGATTATACTCTTTTGTGTTTGCACGCATATGTGTTCATATGAGCACACGTATGTTTCTATATTCGGTGTGCTTCACTGTATTTCAGAGTCAACATTTGTTGATGATGCAAGGGTTGCTATGGTAGTAACCTATTTTTAGTGAATAAGAAGAGTAAAATCATGCAAAGCAGCCAGAAGGGGAGCTTGACTAGAAATATTTCTTCCCTCAAAATCATTTTTCATTAGCAGTGCTTTGCTCCATCACCCTCGCACCAGAAGCATTTTTATTATTTAAGTGATCTTGATGAGGAAGGCACTTAAGCATTTATAGCTGAAAGGCTTTTGGAAGTATTGGCTTTGTCCCCTTTGGCACACTATAATGGTTGATGTTATCAATAAGCACTCTCTGCTTGTTTTCCCCTCTGGTGCTGATATATCTTGATTCTGTTATGTAAGGAATGTATCTAAGTAGTAAACTTGATAAAGTCCATTATTGTCAAAACTGATGTATGTTTTCCAAAAAAAGAAAAGAAATGGGGGTGGGGTGCAGTTGGAGAAGTTGCTGTTAAGCAGAGCAAAGAAATCACCTATTCAAGATCATCTTACCAGAAATGTCCATGTTGGAAATTTTGGTTATATTGATCCACGCATTAGAAGGGACAATTAACTTGGTACTATTTACTGCAGTATCAATTTACTAAGAGGACAAAGAATTTTTTTCCAAAGTTACTTTATAGCACACCCATTCCAAAAATAATAGCGAAGAAACCATTTGCTTCAGCTTTTTGATACACATTAAATAAAATGTAACATTGTTTAGTATGTAATGATACTTGAAGATTGAAGTTAGTATACAACGTATTAAATGTATTTAAGGTCACTGAAGATTCTGGTCATGTTATCTATGTATGAAAGCCTAACAGAATAGATCATAGTGGATATATCTCCCTCCCCACCGCCTGTGATACTGCTAAAGATTTCTTTGGATAGTATGAGAATTAGCTTTGGTAATGGTTTGCAGTGTTGGAATATACTTTAATTTTTTAGAAGACTAAATTGGGTTACATAACTTATTAACGAAGTAGTGATGATTCAGGTTAACTCAGAGTGGATGATTAGAAGAGAGGAGTATCAGGGATTTCTTGATCATTGCTCTTTTCACACATCCATGCCCAGATTTTTTACCCTAATTTCCCTGTAAATGGGCTAATTTTTGCATGGGCAGTTTTCATGATAGTATTACAGGGCTTGATTAGACCCTCAGAAATCCTCTGATACTCCAGCTAATTGAATGTTGAAAACCTACATAAATAACTATTGCTCAAATAATGTTTTTATTTCTTGTGGTTAAAGAGAAGATTAAATGTCTTAAGGGTAAAAAAAAAACTTTAAAAAGTGTATTTTCCCTCTAAAAATCCAATGATTTTAAAATTGCATGATCTGTTGTCTGATTTAAACATATCAGGCTGGTGGTAGTGCCTCAGGAAGGAGTAGAAGTAGCAGCATAACATGCATATCATTCAGGCTCTGACCTTTTGAGTCACTAAATCATCTAACAAGCTGAAATTTCTTTGTTACAGAAAGAGATAACAAAACTCAACACCACAGTTGACTTGCAGGGAAACTACTAACCCTATAGCTGCAGCACAATATGTGTTACAGCTGCTTTTTTTGATTACTTTTTTTCCTACTTAATTTTTTTTCTTTCGTCTCTTCTTCTCCCCCACTGGAATTTATAAAGGAATGTGGAATAGAATCATGACCATCTGAAGATTCAAGCTAATTGGGGAACAAAAGCAAGTGAAGAGCAGATGTGGTTAGTTAGCTTTGTTGCCATCTGTCACAAATAATCAGAGTAATTTTGACTGTGGCTAATATAGTCAACACAGTAGCATTCACCATAAACATTTCTCCTACTAAAAATCTACCCTATAACCTTGATTAATATTACTTGTTTTTAGTAACCCACCCTGGATCTCTCAACCTAAATTCTTGTTTCTGTCACCATAAACAATGTTTTATTTAAGTTTTACGTAATTAGTACGCATACAATTGGTAGCAGCTGTTTTTAACTGTCACTTTTTACAAAATGGTTCTAGTTTACTTCACCTTGAGGTCAGCTTTCAGCACCATATCTACTGAGAGAGAAAAGCTGAAGCAGATGCTGGAGCACGATGCATCTTCATCTCCATCTGCACAAATAGTGGGCTTGAAGAATGCCTTATCATCTGTAAGTGACATGCTGAAATTCACTGAGCTTCATTGTCATCAGATACTACTTTTAAATTTTATAGTAGATAATTTCTGATTCTTTGGTGTCTATTCTGTGCTAGAATGTGCAGAATTTAATCACAGCAAGTTCTACATGTGGTGTTTTTCAAAGACTCTTTCCTGAATGTTAAAGGTATTGTCAAACCATTGAAGTTTGAGAGATGGATTGATATAGGTATATAGTATAATCTGTATCATTTGGTGTTAAGAATCGGAGGGTTGCTGTGTGACTATGAGTCTACTTTCTTTCTAAACATTCACTGTTTAATCACCCACCTCTTGGAAAAGGTTTCCTTTTCCTTTTCTTTACCTAAACAGCACTTGAGTGTTCACTGTATGACCTGGCATAAAGTAAAGGTGAGAGTGGCTGAAAGCACTCCGCTGTCCCTTCTAATGCACGAGAGCTTCACCGTGCTGCACCAAGACACTGCAAAGCAAATTCTAGTAAAACTTGTTTACATTGACTTCCAACCTTAATTGTCTCTTAGTCCTCTAATAGCAGCGATGGAGTTGGTAGAGCAGAGTTCTAAATGACAAAAGATTGTGCTCTTTAAAAAAAGGGAGAGGGGGAGTGTTTGGTTGGTGTGCTTTATGTAATTGTTTGAGACCAGAACTTTCAGATTGGTCATGTTTCAGTGTGTCTACTGAACAGTGATCTGATTTCAGAGCAATGAAGGCCATCATTACTATGGCCTTAAAATTTCAGTGTTTATTGCAAATACCGCATCAGAGGCAGGGGAGACTCTCTGACACTGATCAGTATGATGTAGATCATCTTAGAGTTATTTCAGTATGAAAACTTCCCTTTGCTTTACAAAAGCTACATGTGGTTATGGTTTTTTAACATATCTCTTTGCCTAGACCTTTAAAGGCCATGATGTCTTCATAGCATTTAGAGAAAGCTGAAGCCTGGTGCATAATAACTATACTCGCTCACTTGCACTTCTTTGGTTTTGGCTTTCAGATGTTCCTCTTTTGATATTTGAATAGGTGACTTTTATTTTCCAGGGCTATTTGCCTACCATTTTATATCAAAAAATCAGTTTTAAGATTGCTGAACTCAGTGAACACTCAGTTTAGCATGAATTATTTTGGTTTTTTAGGCAGTGAAATTCTGTTGTCCATCTTCATCTTGTACATGTCTTTTAAAAGTAATTCTTTTAGGTCTTATCTGATACTTAATAAGCCTTTTGTAGCCAATCCAGAAGTCATCTGTGAACCTTGGCAGTTTCAGCAGAGGTTAACGCCTCTGAGGGCCTGCAGATCTGCAAAGCCATGATGCCAAATTTTCTCACCCTGTACAGCAGAGATCCTATAGGAGAAAGGAATAAGCTTTATTTGGAAACATAGGAAAGATGGATATGATAAACTTGACATATTTTGAAGACTTCCTTGCGAGAGAGTCCTGTGTTGATGACTTTGACTTCATGTTTGTTGTTGTTCATTTTATTTGTTTTCTGTACAGGAGAAACAAAAAATCAGACTCACAGGTTTAAAGCTATCAAACATAGCTCTGTTTTGCTCTTATCAACCTGACAGGGGAAGAAAAGTGAACAGATTTAAAGTGGATAAAACACCACAAAATTAGCATCTCTGGCTGTGCTTCTCCCTAATTAAGATAGTATCCTTGACCTACACACAGTCTGAGAAAAGCAAATACAGAATGAGAATAAATACAGTATTTTTGGTTTTGGGAGAGGAAGAAGAGAGCAGAAGGAAGAAAACATTCTGTAGCAAACAATGAAAATGGGAAGATGCTATTATGGGGCAGCTGTGTAAATTCTGTTTTGCACTTACCTGATGCTGTGGGTATAACACAGTGCTGAACACTTGATGCAGAAGTGCTAAACACCTGTATGGCAAATTCAGCCCACATATAGTTAAAGCCAGAAATTATTTTCTCCCCTCCATCATCACTTTGAGCTTACTTGTCTTTCCTTCTCCCAAGGTGATTTTCAACAAAAAGCACTTCCAAAATCAGAAGCATTTGTGGGATAACACGGATGTGTAAACAGCAGGGTTCTCCATGTCCTGGTATTGATTCAGATCACTGAGTCTTCAGTGTTGTTCCAAAATTAGTAACCTAGTCTTTTATTTCAGAGATATTTTCATTGCAGGCAGGGTTGCACTCTCTTCCTACAAGTCTACTTTAGTTGACATTTGTCCATCAGATGCACCCAGCATGAATAAATAACATGTAACAAGCATGAGTTTGCAGTAGAGGCTTTTTATTCTGATCATTGTTATTATAATCTGATAGGACTTGAATTGTACCTGTACCTGTGAGAATTTAAGTCTTATTTCTCTGTCAGTGGAAGGCAAAGGGAACTGTCAGTATGGAAAAATCAAATGGTTTTGGATGTGGCAAAAACTAATGTTGAGAGAGGCTCAGCTGGAAATGGAGGTGAAGGAAGGGAGCTTGAAAAGAAAAAAGATGCACAAAATTAATTTATAACTTATGAAATCAGCTTGCAAACCTTGAAATATCCCTACCATCTCTGACTTTTTTTTTTCCACTTATGTGTCTTTTCCCTCACACTGAACAAAAATAGTTTTGAGAGATAACAAGTAAGGTTTGAAGAATTTAAGGTAAATGATTTGCTGAATTGGTAAAAAATGATGTGGTGGTGTTTTATACTGCACTTTAAATACTCTTTACCCCTGTTTACACAATAAACCCACATTTGAGTTAGTTGAGAGAACTTTATATCCCCAATATTTTTGTTAAATATTCCAGGCAATAGCACAAAATACAGATCTTAAAGACCGGTTACGCAGAATACATGCCGAATCTATGATCCTTGATTCAGCATCTAATGCAAAATCAAGTCCAGATTTAGTGAAGGTGGGTATGGATTTCCTCTTTCAGTGATGTCTGTTCCTCAAGCCCCTACATCTAGACAGTGCTACATAGCTGCATCTTGTCCTTTCTTGATGTCTCCCCTGTGGTGTATCGTGTTAGCAAATCGAGTCTGCTTTTGTGGTTGTGAGTCACGTCTGATGATGCATTGTGTGATATTTGATTTCAAGGACTTTCCTTGTGAGCAGGTTTCCCGAGCACACCTTCCGTTGCCTTTTGCTACTGGCTCCTGGTGTTCTCCCTCACCTCCTGCCTGCTTCTCATTCAGCATGAACAGAGCTGCCACTTTGTTACCGTCGTGCTGCTGTTTCTATCGCCCTTAGTCCCTTGTTAACTTTCAAGTTCTGTAGACCTTTTGTTGACTGTTGAAGTATTGTTAACCCAGAATGTTGGCTACTGGTGTGGATCGTGTAAGGTTTAGAACATCTTTTAGACATTTCCATGAAAGGATCAAAGTTAATTGGACATACAAGAGCTCTTTCCACCATTTAGTTTTCTTTTTGTGAAGGCAGGAAGTCTTCTATATATCCAGTTAGCCACTTTGAGATGCACTGATGTTCAGACAGTCTTCTGGCTCACTGCAGAATGCATGTGAATATGGTGTAATTAAAAGTCATAAGATCTAAGTGTTAATGGTGTTAGTGAGGGAAGCCAGAACAGTGTTATTTCTGATGGATTTTCCTATATGTTAACTCATACAGAAACCTCTGCTGCGCTTGTAGTATAAATCTTCCATTAGAACTTGAGTGGATGTAATGCTGGGGGTTTTATATAACTAATTATTTCCTTTGCTTTTTAAAGACAGTTTAGTCATTCCATCTGTTCACTTCTGGCTTAGTTCTGTTTCAGTGGAGCTGTGTGTTGGTCATATTTAGCTGTTCAGTTTTTGGGGTTTTCTTCCTTAAGGTAGTTGATCATTCTAATGCCTTTTGCTTTTAATCCCATAAGAATTTGAACAACACTTAAACTGCTATCCAGAAAAGCATTAATGCACTGTTATTTAATTTCAGGAGTTCTTTATTTTTTTATTTAGTGGACGTCCTTGCAGTGACAGTGGATTATTTCTGAAACTTGTTCTGTGCACTATACGCACATAGAGAAATACATGACAGAAACAGATTTCAGAAAGTCCTTAGAGGTTTCATTCACAAATTCCCTCTGGTAAGGTTTGGGATGGAACTTAAAGATAAAATCATTTATACTGGAGAAGTTTAATTTTAAAATTGTTTGAGGATTGTGATACAGTAGTGCTGCTCTGAGGAAGACAGGGTCACTGCACAAAACTTGTTACTAAATAATACATCAGGTGCTATGATTGACCTGTGAAAATTGAAGCAGTGTAAGATAGTATCTCAAGCCTTTGCATAAAGGAAAAGTTTAGTTCGTCTGTTGGGTAGTTAAATTGTAATTCATCATGCCAGAGTGGGAACATGGAAGAAGACAACCTGAAACTTATGTGTTAGATATAAAAACCTACTGTTCTTTTATGAGTCTTTCCTGCTCACTTTCCTTCTCAGATTCAAAATAGTATTGGAAACAATCCCAGTAACAATGCTTATGTGTGTAAGATTTTTTTTTTATTTTTTTTTTTACTGGTAGGCTAGTGTAACTACCTTCCCACAGAAGAGACAATATTGAGGTTTCCTCTTTTTTCCCTGCTGTATCAGAAGGGGGTTTTTTTAAGTCTTTTGTATAGCAGTTTGGTTTTTTTCCATGTCACCATTATCAGCGTGTGCTGAATAACGTTCCATACAATAGTAAAACCTACCAACAGAAAAGCTTTGAAAGAAGATTTGTCAGTTTGATTATAGATTTCTCAGACTGTTCATTATGTTTTTCTGAAAATAAAATACTACAATTCCTGCAAAATTATGATAGAACAGTCATGGTAACACATTAGTAAAGCACCTCATGCCGAAAAGCAGCTAATACAGTCCTTTGGGCCAGCTTTCTCTGTATTGGTGGAGTTATCAGGAAAAACAATAGTGCTCAGTGTTCTCCAACTTTTTTACTGTATCCACAGAATGAGCCAAGTCTCACTGGTCACCTCACCTTTGCTAGGCCACATTTTGGAACTTTGCTTACACCAATCTGTAGAGCTTCTATGGGAGGAGTTATCAAGATCTCTGTGGCAGAGATTGTGCCTCCAACAGCAAAAGCAATTCCGCTGATATGGTTTTGATAGTGTGTTGGTTTTGGATAACATGGGAGATATCTCCGGCGTGGATATAAAGGAAAGCTTTCCGAAGAACATCATAGAAAATTAGTGAAGAAAAAGAGCTAGGAAAACACTCTATTATAAAGAAAGTAACTTTACCCCTCTGAATTTTGTACACCGCGGTACTGCAGGCTTTGCAATAAAGCAAGGGTTAGGGAGGAAAAGACTGATTCATTTGCCAAGATCAGAAAGGAGCGTGAATCTAGGATGTAATATAAAGATGTGGGAGTTTTGTCCTTTTGTGGGCTTTTTGATGATACACTTTTATATATCTGGCTAAATCATTAAAATAGCAAAACATTTTGACATGCAGCACATAACTGATTTACTGAATAGGCATTGCTTTTTTTGCCTTCTTTTTTCCTTCTTCTCTTTGATTTGTTTTACTTTGGTCTTAAATCCCTCTTTGAAACACATGTTACCTTTCACTTAAATTGGAGAGGAGCACGTGCAATCTTCTCCCAGTGTTTTACAGCCCTTCAAGTTATGTGATTGTGGAATTGCATGCATAAATGTTGTTTGTGGTACTTCCCCTCTCAAAATTTTTTCTTTCTTTTAAACAGGAAAATTCAAGAGAAGAAGGCAGAGGTCTTGTTCACCAGGTCTCCAATGAAAGCAGACTGTCTATAGCTGACTCTCTCACAGAATTTTTTGATGCACAGGAAGTCCTACTGTCTGCTAGTTCTTCAGAAAATGAGGTCTGAGCAATAAGATTGATATCATTCTGAAGTAGTTTCTTATCTGCTAATTGACATGTAGTCTTTCTGAGTGCCAACTGTACATTAGAATTCCAGAAAATTTGAATTTTCAAAATATTTGGAAAGTAATATGCCACTTGTGTTTATTTTCTGTCATTGTCTCTTCACAGTAAGGTGTAGCAATTATTCTGGAGAACTCTTATATACACATCGAGGCAGATGGCAATTAGGTAGCTACTATGCAGATACTGCGTATATTCTATTGTCTGCCTTCAGTCATTATACAGGTGCTTAGGGAGTCACATCACAGAAATAGTTATTCATAGCTGTCCTTGTGGTATCTGTAGGTATCTCGTGGCTGATGTCGTGCACTTTGAAATTTATTAGCTCATTTTGTCACCTCTTTTGAGTTCCGTAACAACCTTGGTCTTTGATATGAGGAAAGCTTGGTCTTCTTAGCTATGAGGCCAAGAAGACCAAGTGTGTCTCCACTAAAAGAGTAGTTGAATTTTCAGTGATGATGATATCTCCTAAACTCAGTGGTGTCTTCTTAGGGGTTTGTAGCATTTTTCTGTAGTACTGAAAATGGTTCAAATATATTAAAACGATAATTGCAGTGGACAGTAACAATTTTCTCATGCATATGGGGTTATTTTAATGAATGAGTATAATCTTGCTTTTTTCCCCCACACTCAGGTATCGGATGATGACTCGTATGTAAGTGATATCAGTGATAATGTCTCAGAAGATAACCTAAGCAATGACATGGAGAATGAAAGACAAACTTTAGGTAAGTTCATTTTTTTCTTACACCATGTTTTGAGAATTTTCTTTGTTTCTGTTTGGTTGGGATACTTTTTTTTCTTCTCTTACTAGATAATTAGGTATTATAGGTTTTGAGATGTAAACAGCCTGTGTTTTTTCTCTTTAACCTCAGATTTTTTTTGAACAACAGATTCTGGCTAAACTGTTTAACAGGGCCTCGTTATCGTTGATTAAGCAGGATAGTGGTTCTGTATCAGCAGGAAAACACTTATTTTCTTGACTTCTTTGGTGCAGCTCCCACTCCCTCTCAGTTTCACATGGCCACAGGATTTTTCAAAGTAGCAAGGCCTAACTGATTTTTTTTTCAAAAAGTAATTTTCTTCTTGTCACTGTTTTTTCAGTCTGCAATTTAACCACCCCATTCAGAATTGTGTTGTTTTAGCAGAACTCATGTTTAAAGGAATGTGAGAATAATTGCACACTGGCAGGCCTGGTGCGTGTTTTAATCATGATAGTCTTGTTAGTACATATGCTAATTTAATTGTCTTTCAAATTAGAAAAAGATTCAAAAAAAGAGGGAGAAGAATTGATCATAACAAACTGATCAGCTTTGTGCCTTGAACTCCTTTCAGCTAACCACAATGTTCTTCCCACTCTAACAATGTATTTTTATCTTCAAAACTGCTGAACACTGATTTCTCACTAGCAACTGTTTCCTGATCATCTCCAAGGACCCGCAGATCCCTGTGAACCTGGGTAGTTCGATATGCCTGGAGAATTGTTGTATTTTGTAACTGTTCAAAAATGAAGAGTTTGTTGTTTTGTTTTTTTTTTTTTTTGTAAGATAGGAAAGAATACAGATTTATTTCATATCATGATGAGGACCTTAGAAAACTGTACTGGTGTGACTGTTCATCTTCTTGTAACAAAGGCTGTCACTGAAGCTCTTCTGTATCAGCAGTACCTCCGCGTGCTTCTGGTACCTGCTATTTCTGTGCTTTGGGCAGCCTGCCACTGCCATTAATAGAAAGCTGAGTGTCTTTTTTCTACAGGGCTTTAGCTGCACCATAAATTGTGTGATTATGATAAAATCCTCTGGCCACTGTAAGGTAGAAGGTCAGACCAGATGTTGATAATGGTCCAGTTTGGCCTTAAAGGTCACTGTGTCTAGCTGGAAGTCAGATGTACGAATCTCCTTAAGTATTGATGCTGTCTATTTGTCACAGCTCTTGCAAACCAGAACTGCAGAGGCTTTTCTGTAATGGGGGGTGGGCAAATTTCAGTGTATAGAAAATTTGGTATCTGAATATCTTAGTTCTTACTCTACTCTGTTTTTTCACCATTTTACCCCACTTAACGGGCTACTGCAGAATATGTAAATAAGTCAGTTAGTAGCCGGAATCCCATTTCTGGGATCCCTTGTAATCAAGCATTTACCTCCTTCTCCAGGTATCTCTTCATTCCTGAGGTATCTAAGGGAACATCCTTGGTTTTGGCCTCTTCTGATATTAAATAAATTCTTCCAATAGGGAAGTATAGGAGCCAATCTTTTACTTCTCAACAGTATAATTGTTTCAGATAGATTTTTTGATTCATAGTGCCCATGCCATTTTTATGCAAAAAGAAAGATACAGGCAAGGGACTGCAAATAGTTCACCTGTCCTTTTTACAGTAACTCAGCCACATAAGCTATTAGGACTGCTAGTTTGCAAGTGGCAGGAAAGATGGAAACTTCTTTCTCAAAATTTTGAGGCTGCTGATTACACTTTAAAATCTCCATGTGAGGTGTGGGCTAGCAGGCACGGAGAAGCTTGTCCTTGGGGTTGTCTGTCACTGCTGGAAGCACTGCTGACACCATGCTTATGTCAGTGGAACAGCAGAAGAAATGCTTTTTGAAATTGTGCTTTTTAAGGGCAGGGATGCTTTGGGCATGTGCAGCACAGAAGAGACGTGCTGCCCAGTGTGGTTTTAATTCCTCTGAGACAAAGCTGTGTGAGGAAAGCCAGGAAAGGATGGGGTTGACAGACGGAGGCTATGCCCGAGGGTCTCCAAACAGTAAGTGATTCTAAGGCAGCAGCTTACTAGGTGCTCCTAAGGATGTGTAAAGATAAAATATGTTCCTGTAGTGGCAAACACATTCCTCTCTGAAACGAAAGTGATGTACAGCTAAGCAATGTAATCACTTCAGACTAGTGCCTGTTGCAGAAGCTTGTAGCTCTATTTGGATCCTGCTACAAATCATTTCATGGCACACTTAGAACTATTTATCGTGTTCCAATGGCCTTGATGTAGCAACACAGATTTCAGATTTTCATTTCAAGGACTCTTGACTCGAGTATTTTTATTTTTTTTTATCTTTAGCAAACCCATAGCTCCACAGTTTCCTCAGCTTTTCCACCTTTAAAACACATCATTTCTCCATCACTGTATGGGCGTATCTCAAACCTAACGTCACTAAAAAAGTTTAAATGCTATAGGAACACTGTGGAAAAGTCTGCATGTAAATTTGTGTGCAGTAAATTTCCCTGGTAGGAGTATTCAAAAAAGTAGGAAAAGATCAGTAGGAGTTGTTATTATCCCTAAATCTGTAAGTTACATCTCGCCTTCTGAGAAGTGTCAATTTAATTGAAGCTCTGTCAAGGAAGGAGGTTTTATGTCCCTCAAACAGATAGGAATCCATCTCTGTTACAAATAAAATGGTTACAATATTTACTCTTTCAAATTCAATGGAAAGTCTGAGTCTTTTCTTACATCCTTTAAGGGGAAGGAAGGTAATTTTTTTTACTCATCTTTTGTACCTGGCATTTACCTCAGTTAAAATACATAAAATCCTGTTCTTAATTTTGTCATTTTTAAAACAGGCTATCTTCAAACCACAAGTGAAATACTTGAATGAATTGTGGGTGGAAGGAAGTTTTGACAGAAGAAAAGATGGTTACATTTTAATGTATGTGTGCAAGGGGGATGAAACTAAGTAAGTGTGAATTGACTTGTTCTGCCACTTCCTTTTCAGACTGTATTTCTGAAAGAGGAATTGGATGCAATTCTAAACGGAGAACGTGTTTACCAGCTCCATGTCCTAATACGAGTAACATCAGCCTATGGAATATCCTGAGAAACAACATCGGAAAGGATCTCTCCAAAGTGGCCATGCCCGTTGAATTAAATGAGCCGCTTAACACCCTTCAGCGTCTCTGCGAGGAGCTGGAGTACAGTGAACTACTGGATAAAGCAGCACACACACCAAACCCATTTGAACGGATGGTAAAAACGTTATTCCAAATACTGGGTAACATTCAGTATAATTGCAATAGAGTAAATATAAAAACAGTGCTAAAGAAATGAAGATGTTCGGTTGCATTTTTCTGTTTCTCTCAGCTGAGAGAGGCAAACTCTCCAAATGTGTGCCTGTACATATTTACATAGCCACTGCTTTTGACTCCTCTACATCATTTCTGTTGCCTTTTCAGGAAGCCTCTCTTTTCTCAAGTACCTTGCTGTTCTGCAAGTTTAAACAGAAAAGGAGCTTACTTCTGTTTTGCAGCTCTCGCTCTGTAAGATTAAAAATTTACAGCAAAAAGGGAGGAGAGGATTGAGTATAAAAACTACAATTTCTCTTTTTTTAAGGGTGTCTGATCTGGTAACATTTGTACACAGAGGATGCTGGATCTTCCAGCCCTACAAAACTGTGATATCTCTGTATTAACTAAATGAGCTCAATACTTTTTATGAACTGGTTTTCTGAAGTTTTGGGGTTGATCCAAAATGTTCAGGATCTCAAAACCAGGCAATACAATTGTATGTTGGGTACAATAATGGTGTCATCTTCTGCCAGTGCAGAACTCTGAATTCTGCACTTGAAAAAAACAAGAGAAAAATGCATTTCAATTGTTCTGCTTCCAGGTGTACAAGAGCTACTTAATATGTAAGCCCATAAATAAAGGATTAGAAACTCCCTAAATTCTCTTAAAAGGAAGATAAAGATTTTCCCATAAACTGAATTAAGCTTTTTCAACTCAATATATCTTATCTTAAAATAAGGTTATAAATGAATGTAAATAGTCATGTTACAAGTACTTTCTGAAAAGCCTCTGCCTCATTCTGGCAGTCTCAAGGGTTACAATATAGGGTCTGTTCCCAGGGTGTGGCTGTTCACTGGGGTTTTCCAGTCCATAGTTTCTTTTGTTCTCTTGAGAACATATGCTAACAGGAAAAGGAAATGAGCAGTAGTTTTTCATAGGGGAGTGAAAAGAAGCTTTTTCCCAAGCTTCTGGAAATTACATCAGAAAGGAGTAATTTTTGCCTTTGAGAAATTCCTGAGGCGAAATTATTTCTGGATGTTACATAGTAATTGCAATAGTTCATAAAAGAGACTTTCTTAAGTGGATTTGGCTTCTGAAACTGTGAAAGGAGAACATCTACACCTTCATAAGATGAGGAAAAGGAAATGAAAGCAGAAAAATAGTACAAAAAAGACTTGAATGAAACAACCCCAAATTCTAAATCCTCGTGTTTAGAAGGAATTGTGCTTGAGCTGACTTGGGTTACCTGTGTCTCAGTCCTAATCAAGAACAGTTTCATGATTAAGTCATAGCACACAGTAGATAAAAGATAATCTAATTCAAACTGCCTTAGAAATAGCAAGCTTGGTGAAAATTCATCCAATGCTTCCTGTGCCATGTTTAGATAAAGGATAGTTGGTAGATCTATGGAATCACAGACTATAACTATAAAAGTCAGTTATTATACAAAATCTAACACTGATTTTTAAGGTTACTGCTTTGAGCTCTGTTGCAGAATGCTAAGCTGTTTCAAACACTTTTCAGAAATGCTTTTTTTGATTGATGAGATTTGCAGTGTTTGACACTAATAATTCCATTCCTGGACTATTGACTGACTCTCTGAAAACTGAATAATTCTCTGATGTGTGAACTAGGGCTTAACTTGCAGGAGACATGCACGTGTATAGTTTTGCAAATGATGGGAAAAATACAGAATCTGATGTTAGGATAACTTTTTTTTTCATTTCTGTCATAAATTAGTTAATCAAAATGCAAAACATGTTCTTCCCAGGTGTACATAGCTGCATTTGCAGTCTCTGCGTATGCATCCAGTTACTACCGAGCTGGAAGTAAGCCATTTAATCCTGTACTTGGAGAAACCTATGAATGTATTCGTGAAGATAAGGGTTTCCAGTTCTTTGCAGAACAGGTATTGTATGCTGCAACCCCTAGAATTGCTACTTGATACGTTGCATCATTCTAAATGTGTTTCTGGAATCCCCTGGAATTCATGGCAAAATACAAAATTACTTTACATAACCTGAGCCCAGCAAAAATCAAGGGATGTTGCTGAATTATAAATGAAGGAAATTGTTTTTTTTTGAGGAAAGTCTGCTAAGTCTGGCATGGAACGTGACAACCAACAGCTGACACTCAAGAAGCAAAGGCTGGCAGGCTGCCTGCTCCAGTAACTAGATAACTTGGTTAAATAGAGTGCAATTCCTCATGCTGAAATCTGATCAGGACTGCAACAAGCATTTACATTCTTGCCATTTTCTTTTGTGTGTGATCATTACAAGTACTGTATCTTCAGCTATTTAATATCGTCTTTTATAACAAATATATCCCTTGTGTGAGTCAATCAACCACAAGTATTTTCTATGGCACCATAAATATTTCTGCTTCCTCTACAAATACTTTTGTAGGCTAAGCCTTTCATATCTGGTACCACAGCTGAGTAGGTGAAAGATGTATACAGCCCATCATGGTCTGAGTGTTTATGAAGTGTTTTCTCAGTAGGAGAAAAATTGTTAAGTATGGATGAAAAATATTAAATTTAAACAAGCCAAGTTACCAAAATTGCTAAGCTTGAAACATATGTTAAAGAGGTATAAAACTTAAATATCTGATGCCTAGGAAAGTAAGAATGATTGAAAGGTGTCTAATTCTGTCTAGACATAACAAAAAAAAGTACATTGTGCAGAGGTGTACAACCCAGAAATTTGATCAGAGAAAGACTTCTAAGAGCCTTTATGAAATGGAAAGTATTTTTGACCAGCTCTGAAGGTACAGCATTTTGCACAATATGTTGTAGAGCTGACAAAAAGGAGTGCTCTGTGATGTTTCCTTGGTCTCAGGAAATGCCACAAGCAAGAGCAAAAATAAGGAGAGGGGAAAAAAACCCAACAGAAAGAAAAACATTCAAAGCACGAATCAAATTTAAAGTTCAAGCAGAGTATCTGGTTCTTCACTGTGCTACTTCAGTAGTAAGATTACATGTACAGAGCACTGCAGTTACCAGTGTAACATCAAATTGGAGTAACAAAGGTGAAAATGGTTGATACTGCACTTAACGTTACACTGAATTAAAAGGAGAAATTTTCACCTGAATTTTGGATAAATCAGTACGAAGGCTACTTTTTATAAGCAGGATTTTTAATACATGAGGAGGCTTGGGCTGTATTGTTCTAATACATGAAAAAAGTGACGTGAGTTTATAGAGTGGTAAAGTTACTGTAAGAGTATGCAGTAGATAAATATTAGGAAGGGAGGAAATAAATTTCATGCAGCCTGCAAGTATTAAATATTTCTCTTTGCATCAGGAGCAGTTGCTTATTGCTTATGCAATACATAATTTTTTAGTGTGGATAATATGTAATCCGTAGAATAGACAAAATGTATAAAATAACAAAGATTCTGATCTATTACTAGAGTGAGTTTAGAATAACTCCTCTTAGCACCATGACCTTACTCTGGAATTATAACAGTTTAAGTGAGAGCCAAGTTTAACCCATGTATTATAGTGACATCTGGGGTTAATCTAGGTACAGTATGTAAGAGTGAGTGATGCTCTTGGTGGATTAGGCCATAGCTGAGAGTAATTAGTACTTTTATCTTTCTTTTTAAACCAAGTAGAGGATTTCAATAAATAACTGGAAGCCTGTGGAAAAAATGCTCAATAACGGATTTGCAAAGTGAGTAACAAAGAAGAAAGTAAAACTGCATTTGAGCCATGTAGGTGGTTAAGAAATTAAATTCATAGTGGGAAATAGCAATTTGACTTGAAAATAGAGTTGCCCAAAGGACTGTAGGCATCAAAGCGCTGGTCCTGATCTGTTGTTAGTGTTCAGCCAGAGGGGAGAATTCTAAGGCAAGGAGTAGTGGCTGCTTTCACTTTGTGCAGTTTTTTTATTTACTATTGCATTTGAATAGTCTGCATTGTGTATTTGTTTATTTACTCTCAGTCCTTGCTTTGCTCTTTTGGTGGTTGCCCTAATTCATGTACAGCCATCACCCAAAGCTGATGAAATGCAGTGTACGTGGTTAGAGTTTAGAAACACCTGGGGTGTCACTACTGCAGTGGAAGGGGTTGCTGGATGGAATTTTGTGGCTTGATTTCTCCACCTGTGGCCCCCTCAGAGATGCTGATTGCTGTCTCCTCCCTCATAGTCAGGGATTTGTGGTTATTTACTGTACAGAAGCTTTAGGCCCTTTGTTGTGTGGGGGTTTTTTGTTTGTTTGTTTTAATTTGTCTGTGTGCTCAAAGTGTGGCTTAATCTATTAAGAAGTCCTAAGGGTAAATTTAATTATCACCTTACAAACAATGTATAAAATATATAGCTAGATTTTCATTCAAACAAAATTCACAGGCCTTTTAAAATAAGTGTTTCCCATTTCTTTCAAGGCTTCTTAAGCCTCAGTACCTTATTAATCTCACTGCCTCCCCCTTCAGGGCACAACTGCAAAGGGAAAGTAAATGTTCAAATTGTAAACACCGTATGGGAGTGAAAGGGGAAAAAAACCAAAAAACACAAACCAAAATGACAGTTCAAGGGTTAATATGTTCATCTTTCCCCCCCCCCCTTTTATGTCTTGTTAGGTCAGTCACCATCCACCTATTTCTGCATGCCATGCTGAATCTGTGAATTTTGCTTTTTGGCAAGGTAACTCTTCAGTCTCTCATTTACTTTTATAGTGTTCATAATATTTTCATTGTATGTCTAACACAAAATATGCAGAAATTAGGAAAAGTTGAAATTCCTTCTTTAAGTGTATTAGCATGCCTTTAAGAAATGCTAACCTATACTTACTTGCATGCTTCTTACTTGGATTTTCTGCTATTATAAAAAAGTTCAAAGTGTTTTGGTTTGGTTTGGCTTTTTATATATAACATTGATTATTCTTTTAATGTAAAAATGTCTGCAGTTCTTAAAAATCAGGGGGTTTTGGATGTGTGTGTGGTTTTTTTAGTAAAGAAGAATTGTACCTCAAGCTATTTATAAAACAAACAATCTAGAAGACAGCATGAAAAAACCTACAAGTTAAATCGTGAACCTTGGCAAATCTTGTAAACCTGTTCTGAAAGTAATTCTCAAAAATGGGTTTAACAGCAAGGGAAAATACATTTACATGCTGGCATTATTACAGTATGTAAGATTTTGTGCTGTGTAACTCCTAACATTGTTTCAAAAGACATGTGTTGAAGCTTTGTTTGCTGTGTAATGCTGGTGAAGATGTCAGCCAGTAATAGTACCTTGTGTGGTTAGATAATTTTGGAGTGTACACAAAACATAACTATGCCTTTTAACTCAGTTAAAATCCTTCACCTAGAGGTTTGTCAATTCACAATGTAGCCATATTATAATCTTTTTTTTATGATTGACTCTGCTGACTTGATTATAGTTATTACAGATGTAGCCATAAAGAACAGAAATTGGAACCCATTAGTCTGAGTTTTATTATTCCATGTAATTCTTTGCTTTGTAAGCAAATATAGAGACACAAGAATCCTTTTGTTGTTAGCCAAAAAGCTAAGATGACCAAAAATATATTCAGTAACTGAATACTGTATAAATAAGACTAGATAGCAGCCTGTCTTAATAAAAATAGATGAGACTGATTTGTTTAACAAATCTTGACAACTGTTATCACTCAAATATTTTAACACTTCCATTTAGAGAAAAAAGGTCTGCTGTAATAATGAGAGCTGAGAATCTGTTTAATGAGAAAGAGTCTGAGATTTGGTCTTGATGAGCACTGGAGAATCGATCAGGGTATGGTAGGATTTAGGTTTTCTTGTTTGTTATGTTTTTGAATGCGGTTAGCTGAGCTTACAGGAGGTCTAGACAGTGACTTTTTTCCATAGCAAAGGCAATTTTTAAATGCTGTGATCTCTTGTAATGGGGTTATATTAACTTATGTGTAGAAAGATTAACATCAAGTTAATCATAAAGGCAGCTTGTCAGTGAATTTAGTTCTTTCTGTATGCAAAGATCTTTTTACTTGCTGTATTACCTTTTCAGCTGAAAAGGAGATAGTACTCCGCAACATTGCCAGAGTAGTGCTGTCATCCCACCAGAAACAGACCTTAGTTCATGTGTTTCAATATCAATAAATCTCTTGATCATTTCTAGTGAACTAGAAGACTGAGTTCTGACAGGGACAGATATTTTGGAAGTAGCTTTTCATGACTTAGGAAGCTGACTCTGCAAAACAGTGTCGACACATGAGCAATGGAAATTAAGAAAGTTCCAGCTATTACAACGTCTGTGCCTGAATTAGTCTGAGCATATCTTTGAAATAACACTTTGCTTTTCTCTGCTGTCGTAAAATTCTTGCATGATCAAGTTGCACACTGGTTCCCAAGATGTCTCCCACATACTGATCACTGTGGGACAGCTTTGCCATCTGTGAGAACACAGAATGTGAAACAGTCTGGTAATGCATTTAAACTGTTAAACTCAGCAGGGTTTGCTGGTTTGTTCTTTCTCTTCCATCCCACTGCAGAAGAGAGAAAGCTAGTACAGAATTCAGCTCAACAATGTCATACTCTAGGTAGTGTTGGACCTGTTATTGGGCGGTGTAGGAATCACAACAGAATTGCTGTCACTGAAGATGCTGACTAAGCATCAAACTTCAAAACAGGAAAAAAACCCAAAAGGTCCTTCTCTCAAGTGATAAGAAAAGGATCATTTTTTTTTCCATTCTACCTTATGTCCCATTCCAGTCTTTGCAATGGCAGTCAGCTTGGTGTGGCTCAGTCATCACTTGTACATATATACTTGGCAGATACGTAATCTCCTAACTGTGGTTTGAGCATCTATCTCACAGCCACCATAACAGCTTCCCCCCAGAATTGCACGGGAAACAGTGTTTTGTTTTCCTTGTGCTAGAACTAACATCTTTTTGAGACTAGAGTTGAATTTTCCCCTCTTTTTCAGATTGTGTAGGAAATGGAGTTCCTGGTGTCTGATATAGGAAAGGTACTATTCCCCTGAGCTCTGAAGTTATTATGGAAGTTACTATCTGATTATCTAGCCCAGTTTAACTCTAAACCCCTTTTGCCATGCTTCTCTATGTTTCTTGCTTCTCTATGTTTCTTTCTCCTCCAGGTGTTTTTGCTCAATAAATTTGGTTAAACTTGCATTGAGTTTTCTTATCTTTTTGTTTGTTTTTTTTTTTTTTTAAGAAATGATGTGACTAGGACGTCTTTCTGTGATTCAGTCAAGATTTTAAAAGGACAGTTAAACTTATAGAGGAAGTTAGACTAAATCCCTCTGTAATTTTGTGCCTTTTGAAACATTCTTTGACCTCTTCACTGTGGATGTTCTTGTTATACTTTTGTATTTGAAATTCTGCTTTTGTTTTTGAAAATGTCTGCATTCATTCACTAGCAACTGAATTGTAGACAAGTATATGCTGCCTATAGCTTTTCAAATTCCTTTCTTTTGAAAAAGTTTTTGAGAGGACTTTAAACATCTGTTACTTTGCTATTTTAATAATAATATAATGAAAATCAAACAAAACAAGCAAACAACAAAAAAACCAA
This sequence comes from Lepidothrix coronata, assembly GCF_001604755.1. NCBI lineage: Eukaryota > Metazoa > Chordata > Aves > Passeriformes > Pipridae > Lepidothrix > Lepidothrix coronata. The sequence goes on along the minus strand of NW_016690286.1, from coordinate 2,705,359 downwards.
CAACCAGTGTTCGAAGGTCCACAGCATTCTTTGAGCACTTATGTTGCACTTTGTTATTTTGAATTCCTTGACAATAAAGTAGAACTCAGGAACAGACTGATTCATCCATGCCTATGACTAAACCTATCTTTTTTTTTTCTTCTTCCTGTTTCAGATGTAAGATGGAAAAACAAATTCTGGGGAAAGTCCATGGAAATTGTTCCAGTTGGTACAACACATGTAACTCTTCCAGCGTAAGTGCTGCAGTTGTGCATTGCTGTTCACACATAGGCACAGATGTGCTTGCACACACTGAAGCCACATTTATCCAGATGAAAACAAGCTGTGCTGTGCTTTGTTAGACTTCTAGAAGAACTGGTGACTATGATTTAATTCAAAAAGAAAAGGGGGGAAAGGGGAAGAAGAAGAACCCCACCAAACCAAAACCAGAAGCATAAATCAGAAGCACTAACTCTTCCAAAAGTTATAACAAACATTGAAAAAAAAAAATCACTACTGTGTGCCTTGAAAAAAGAAAAGTTGGTATTTTCATACTTCAGTTGAATTTCAACCTTTATGCATTTTAAAGTCACAGAGCAAAACTGCTTCGTAGAGGAAGCTACAAATTATTTTGCTTGAATATGGGTTTGGGGGAATGGATGTTGTTGTTGTTCCTGTCTTTGTACCTATATTTATATGGACCCTGACACGATGGGGTCCTGGACTGCAGTGAGGTCAACAGCCATCACCACTGCAGAAATAATTATTGTAGGTGATAAATAGAACCAGTTACATATCTGGTATTTATTATCCAAGGAAGTAAGCAGCCACTGTAGTTAAGTGTTGAGTATAGTTTTTTGTTTTGTTTTGTTTGTGGTTTTGTTTGTTTGCTTTTTTTTAATAAAAATCTGTAATGTTCCTATGCTGGCTTGTCAAAGTGCCCATTATTGATCAACAATTAAAATCCCTTAAAATTTGGCCTATATCTATCATGTTTGCAGAACCAGAGATCTAAAGGTTGAGTAATGTTCCAATTAAATCTGTTTTCCAAAGAAAGAGTACAAAACTAATTATTTTACCAATTTAAAAAAAAGGAATAAAAATAGTTCAAGAACGTAGCACTCATCAAACTAAGGGACTAAGCATGCATTTTTCTTTTAAGTGGATAAAATTGTGATATCATAAGGTGTTATCCAAAAGATAATGTATAAACCATGTTATGTTCATAGCAGCTAGCCTAAGTTGTGGAATGAAAGGTTTTTAGGATGTGAATGAGGGTTCAGAAGCAAGATAACTAATATTAGAACTCATAATGGGCTGATGAACTGGAAAATAATCTGATTTATATGTGATCTCCATGTGCTGGTTTCTATCCCTGTGTATTTGATATAGAATTAGGTACAGAAAAGGTACTAAGGCTATAGGGAAAAATAAAGCATTAGTATTAAGGTTAATTTTGGAGCAATTACAGGTTTTTAGCATTTGTGATAGACCATGTGACCTGCATAGTTAGGGGCAGAAAAACAAGTTACTGTGGGGTAAATTGGTCACGTATCTGCTGGTCTGTTAAAACTGTCTTTGTGTGTGTGCTCTTATAAAGCAGTAAGTGAAAGCAAGGGATGAATAGGAGGTAAGGACAGATTCCAATATCTCCATGGAATGTGTGTGAAGCAGTTGCTATGGGGAAACTGGTGCTTTCTAAGTTTATCCTTTACCTTACCAGTAGTGACTTGGCTATTCGTACCCAGAACAAATTGTAGAATATGTCTTCATGAAACTTACCTCGATGTTTTATAAAGCTGTTTTATAAGAACACCTACTTCTTTAATAAAAGGTAGAATGTTGTGCTACCTTATTGGCATTTGTTCATCTCTCCCTGTCTGCTATCTTCCAGTGTGCAACTGCATCTTGAAGTAGCTGGTGAGAAGTTTTGCTCTTGCCTAAAGCAAAAACATAGGCTCAGCCTTGAGAGCTTGAGCCAAGCTCATCCCACTCACTAAGTCGTCAGATGACTCTGGTGGCCCATGTCCTTGTGTTTTCTGTTGTCACTGTGTTACAAGCTGTGAAATGGGCATTTCAGACAGTAGAAGCCATTAGAATGATTTCTTTTGGAAACTTAAAACTGGTAAAGAAGGATAAGTAAATTGAGAGAAATCTGAATTCAAGACCAAAGTTTATAGCAGATGCAAAAAAGGTTTTGTGGGAGACAGGATTACTGTCATAGGGTTTGTTTTGAGAAGGTGTGGAACAAGAAAATGAGGCATTCCAGGAAAAAAAAATGTATTTTGAGTTTCTTTGATCAAGTTTTCTGCAAATATTTTCACAAGTTTATGAGCTCATTTGAACATGACACATGATTTTTCTTGTGTGTATTTTTCCTTACAGTTTTAAAGACCATTTTGCATGGAACAAGGTGACATCTTGCATCCATAACATCTTAAGTGGGCAGAGATGGATTGAACACTATGGAGAGATCATCATCAAAAATCTTAATGATGACACTTGCCACTGCAAACTGACTTTCATAAAGGTAACCACAGCAATGTTGGCAGTGTCTTTTCTAACAGACACAGCAGTGGGTGGATATGCTCTCTGATGAAGCTCAGTACTACTGTTTACAAGCTTGTAATTACTTGTGATTCTGAGCAACTTTAATTCTGAAGGAATTGCCGTTTACTAGGCAGAGCCAGACAAGAAAGAGAAACAATAGCTTTCTCAGGTGATTTCACTGGCGTTAAGGAAAAGTATGGAGAAAGGAAAGGAAGAAATATCATGGAAAACTTACTCTATGGGAGACATAGGCACAAACTGTCTACTGACAGTGGTTTACCACATGCCTCCTGCTAACCCACTGGCATGTGCTGTGGTTATATTCATTCAACAGCTGTAGGTTATGGTGTTACTCAAAGCTTTTTCTTCACTACAAGGCCTCAAGATACAACTTCTTCAGGAATTGTCCTTAGAACTGAAATCAAATTTGGGTTTTGGTAATAGATGTCTTCTTCTTCTTCTTAATAAAGGAAATCGATGAAAATACAAAGCCATGCTAAAATTTCTAACCCGAGGAATAGTTTTGCAAAGCATGCTAGGAGACTTACCTTAACCTGCATTTTCTGTGTCTGATTGCTGGAGAAAGGCTGTGCTTTACACAGAACAGACCATACAGATACAAGGAATTACTTCAGTGTACCTATGCAGCATGGTGCTCAGCAGCAGGAGGAAAGTTTTCTTATTTGTTTTCCTGAATATCTAGTGCTTTCTAAGAAGTATTAGGGTGATTATTTTTTTCAAACACTTATTTGAAAATACTGTAATGTAGTTTCAGAGCTGCAGTAGATGTTTAGAGTTCAAATTTTAAAGACTGAGAGCCTACAAATCTCACGCTTTTGATATTGTAAATTGTCTAAATGGGAGATTAAAGTATCAGTTCCTTCTCGTCCTCTTCTGCAAATTTGGGGAAGATGTAGATAACTAAGTTGGGAGTCCGTGTCTACTGTCATTGGACAAAATTCAAGATCAGCTATGCTTTGCATAGTACTGTCCCTAAAAAAGTTAAACCACGTAAATACGATTCTCAATGTTAGTATTTTAACAAGCTGATTAATAGTACTAACAGCAGTTGTTTGCATATGATATTTTAATGCACACCTAAATTAATAGTTTTCATTTCAGAAAACTGCTCTACAGCATGGTGCTACTGGCATGGCAAAATGAGCCACACTTGAGCTCTTATGCACCCTTTTTCCCTTGTTCCTTTTAATTCTAGGCGAAGTACTGGAATCCAAACGCACATGAGATTGAAGGCAGTGTCATGGATAAAGCTGGGAAAGTTGTGCATCGACTCTTTGGGAAGTGGCATGAAAGTTTATACTGTGGAACAACTTCATCTTCAAACTGCATATGGAGAGCAAGTTAGTGATCAGAACAGCTGTTGTGCAGGAACTGAGATCTGCTTGAGAAAGAGCTTACTGTTTTTATTTCTTTACTAGGCCTCAATTTCTTTTTATTTCTCTGTAAAATATTAGATTTTTGTCAAGCATTTAGAATTTAGACCAGAAGAACATCATTTAAATAATATGGAGAACTTAATCCTGTGGCTTCCTGCATTTTCGCCATTCTCCCTCATTTTCGTATTTGGGCATGAAGTAGGTATTGAGGACTCTAACAGGAGGGAAATAAAAAAAAGGAACAAACCCCTCCACTGCTTGTATAAAGAAGTGTCATATATTTCATGTGTTAAACATTGGAGGATAGCCCACAAAGCTCAGTTCTGTAATGACAACCATAACTGAACTCCTCCCAAACTCGTGGGATTTTGTCTACTGTAGTTTGAAAAAGCACTATGATAATAGTATGGCCTTCATCACAGTTGTGCTCTGATTCAGCTGAGAGAACAGAAATCTGTCTTGTTGCAGAGCAATTATCAAGGGGGATATTCTCTTTTGTTACATTATTAAAAACCTCTTGTTCCCGCAGAACTGAGGCTGTGGATCAAGGATAAACAAATGACTGAAGGGAGCTTGGAATTTTTATTCTAAAGATAATAACATTTACTTGGAATTCTGAATGTACTCTTTTCTTCTGTAGATCCAATGCCTAAAGATTATGAACAATGGTATGGATTTACTCAATTTGCACTGGAATTAAATGAATTGGACCTTCAAACTAAGTCATTACTCCCATCCACTGATACACGTTTTAGACCAGACCAAAGGTAAAAAGTTTTAAATGTCTTCCTAAAATTGTTCTTAATCTTCCATACAGTCACTTTGGCCTAAACTCAGACTATTTTGAGTTAGTTTTCCTTAAGTGCTTTTTGATAGTGTAGTTGTCTGCAGATGTAGCCGTTTGCCTTTGAAACACTGTGAACTACCTGCCATAAAACGGGGGAGAGGAACACCAATTGTGTCTTGTATTGCTACTGCTACAGGTTTCTAGAGGAAGGGAATATTGAAGGAGCTGAAATACAAAAGCAGAGGATTGAGCAGCTACAGAGAGAACGACGGAAGGTGCTAGAAGAAAACAATCTAGAGCATCAGCCTAGATTTTTCAGGTACTATATAATATTTAGCATATGCTGTCATTTATTGAAATTCCTAATTATAGATCTGATTATGAATTATCATGGAGCAGGCTCCAAATTTTTCCAGGTTTCTTCTAGATACTCGTTTTTTTATACCATACTCCAGTAGCATACTCCAGACTTAGTTAAAACTCAGAATTATATATTACCTTTTCATTAGTGCATCCTTGAATTTCTTTTTAATTTTTTTGCCTTGATGGCGATTGATACTTATTCTACATTTGAATCTGCCTGACTGACAGAATCTTTGATTCTTTCAAACAAGGTGAAATAGCTGGATTTATCTTAATTATCTCTGCTGAACTTCAGTTAAATTCAGGGGGATTGCCTGGTGCAGAAGTATGCTGAGTTGGAGCCTTTCATTTCCAGTGCTGTTTTCAAACAGGTTTCCCCTATTTTATGGGGAGAGAATTATCATTCTGAGGGCACTTTATTTCTTGCTGTTGTAAATTAATTAAACAGGAGACTTCAGCCATTGAAAGACAAAAATGAAAGCCAGTGGGGATGTGGTCTTTTGCCCTCCAACTTCTCTCTTCTCCTGCAGTGAAAGAGTTGGAGCCAAGGTGAATGCTGTATGGGCCTATGTATCACAGTTAACAGATTGGGATTCTATTTTTTCTGAATAGATATATACTGTACTTCTGAGGAACACAGAAATGTTTATAATAGGTATAAATAGGTGCAAAAAGAGAATGGTTCAGACCACTAGATATCTGATAAGCTGGTGAGCTAACTCATCATTTGCCAATCACACCTACTAAAGAGAAGCAAATACTACTTTCAGCAGGATAGAGGCAGTCTAATACTTTGTGATTGTATATTCACAATGAGAATTGTGAATAAGGATCAGCATTTAAATCCTTACAATGAGGATTTGAAAACGGAGTTTTGTTCTGTAGATTTAAATAGTGGAATAAAGAATTTAATTACTATATAGCAAAAGTATTAGAGCAGATATAAATTAATGCATTTGGCTTTTCAATAGTGATTTCTCTCTGCCACAAGCCTTGATTTTCTTAAAAGAATAATTAGCGATTGTGCCAAACATGTTGTGCACTAGATTAAAAGCAGACTGATTTTTTGGCTCTTGACTGAGAGCTTTAGGCTCTCTTTATGCAATAAACATGGTGAGCCATCTCTGGACAGGTAGAAGTCAAGTTTCCCCTCAAAGCTGCTTTTGAGACCATGAAATAAACCTGGGCTGTAGTTTTAAGTACCAAGCACAGACATATGACAGTGAAAGTGAATAGTGGGTTATTGAGATGCATCTCTCAATGTGCAGACATACCTGTTCGACTCTTCATGCTATATTGGCTTGTTTGCAGGCTGTAATGAGTGGCACTGCACCTGGTTCATGGGCTGGATTGGGTATCTGTGCATAGTACTACACTGCATTACACAGCATATATATGGAAAATATAAGCTTTACTTTTAAGATATTTATTTAACCTTTGACAGGAAATCCAATGATGACTCCTGGGTGAGCAATGGAACCTACATGGACCTTAGAAAAGAACCTGGTTTTTCCAAACTGGACAATCCTGTCCTCTGGTGAAAGAGGAGCTAAGTGAAGATATTCTGTGCTGTATTCTTGGATCTGATTCAAAAGACATATATGTAAAATATAACTATATATATCTATATATACACATATATATATACACACACACACACATAGTGTATGTGTGGGGTGTGTGTATGTGTGCAAATGTGCATATCTTCAAAATTGTGCTTAAGTTAGAATCTCATAATTAATTTGTTTCCTTTACTCGACTATTGCAATGATTGTTTGAATGTATAAATACCCTAACTTCTTTTTATAAAATATTTAATAAATAGTCCTGAATGTAAACAGTGAGAGGGAAAAGAGGAGCTTTTACACTACTTTTTCAATGTGTAATAACATCAGCTGTGAGTTAACTTATGCCTTATTAAATTGCATTGGAGGCAGTAGCATCAGCATCTCCTAGCTGTGCTGAGGAATCAGAGTGCAAGCCTTAGTAACTCAAACTGTAGGTTGGATTCCACAGTGCAATGAGTAGTTCAGCTGTCTCTGGGCAGGTATAAATTGCTAAAACAAGATTACCAGCTGGTGCTGGAATCTGAATATGATCTTTTGCTGCCTGTAGAAAAGATTTAAATAAGCTTTTGTTTCTAATAACTTTCTTCTTAGTATTATGGAGGAGGTAGTTCTGAGCTTGCGTCAGTGGTTCTACTGCCTTATACATAAGTTGTACCAGGTTAAATGTAGTGCTAGAAATTCAGGAATCGCCAAAATTTTCCACTGGGAAAAATTTCCACTTCAAATTTATAGCCCCTAACAGGGCAAGAGGAGGAGATTATTGTATATACTGCTTGAGCACTGAGTAGATGAAGAAGCTCTCTCTCTTTCCAGTAAGTGAAATCTATACAGAGCACGAAATCCTGTGCTTCCATAGCTTCATTTGTTTTTATTAACCTAAAAATTGCAACAGTAAAACTTTTTAAAAAGTAAGCAAACTGATTGTTTTAAGCTAGAAATTTTTTCCTAGTATTTTGATATTTTCTACCTCTTAAGAAATAAACAACATATTTTAGATCTTATATTTAAAAAACTACCATCTGCCTTATGGAGAAGTGTATGGAGTCTTTGATATTCCTCTGTTTGTTTGTTATTTTCAGATAAATATTGAAGTGTCTTGCACTAAATCAATTGCATCCCTTTCCTATAATTTTATATGTATGGCTTGATTTGTGAAGCTACTAAACCATAGGTCAGAAATTGAGCAGGAAAAAAATGTAGCACTTTTGAATGAATATTATAGAGATGGGCAGTATTTTTTGGGTTTTTTCCATCAAATCACAATGTCACAGTCATTAACAGAATAATTTGCACTCCTACCTATCTGCAACTCAAGCCTGATCCATGATTCTTCAAGTCTGTTCTGTGTGTCTGTGTCTCTGGCAACAATGCAGTTTCCATGTGATAGGTCTATATCCTGTCACCACCCCCTTTTATTTTTCTTCCATGCCACTGTAATGGCATGAAACAAATACAAAAGCTGGCATGTTAAACTGGCTTATGACTGGAACACTTGGATGTGGCGGGGATAAGGTAGACTCCTAGGCAGACAGACTAGTAGCTTAGAAAAGCTTGCACTTTACTGCAACTGTGCTGCATTGTCCTAGAGAAAACCCATTAAAAATGGATCCATGTAGTATATGTAAGATGAAGGAAAAACTATGAAGGTTTTCCATTTTAAACAAAATCTGTAATGTCAGATTAGATGTATATTTGAATTTTCTTTCTGTTACCTTAAAGCCTCATTGTCTCAGAGGCAGATGAATGCTCTTTCACTATTTTTCACTTTGCCCAGGAACTCTGCCTCACTATAATTTCTGTAATTTATTACCAAAGAAGTTAGCATAATTATTTATATTTAATATGTCTTTTTAAGACTTGACTACCATGCCAACAGCTTACAACAAGGCAAGGTTCACATTTATATGAAGACAAAATCTGGGCTTTGATTCCAAAGGAAATCTTAACCTTTGGGGGCTGTTTGGCTTTTCAAGGAAAAAAGGTTCTTGTCATAACTTGTTCCCTTCCTGTATTTTAACCTTGTATTAACTGTGAAAACTTGGCATCGATTGGAGTGGTTAATTGTAGTTATCTTTGCTGTTGGTAATTACCATTTATACTAAAAATAACATTCATTTAACAACAAAAGAGGGTAGCGGAAATAAAAAAAAAAACTTCTAGGCAAAGGAGCAAAATTTATGGAGGATATATTAAGCTTGCTCATTGTCATATTTGGCAACTACTGTGATACTGACTGATCTGCATATATATCAGTTATATATCTGAATATATTGTTGGGTTTGTATATTCTATGTGTGGAGAGGATTCCTCCATACTTTGTCATATGACCTAATATTTGATAGCATCTAAAATTAAAGAATTAGAGGCCAAAAGGCAAAGTTAAAAGTTGTAATGCATTAAAAGCAGCAGGTGTTAAACAGAACAAATCTCATTATTTGATTCATGATTTTTGAGAAATCAGACTGGAAGTGTTGCCTTCTATCTTAAATCTAAACTGTCTAAAATATATGGGATTGATCACAAGAAGCACTGGGCTGAGCAGTGCCTTATATAAAATTTTCTTTATCAAAATTTCCATATCAAGAAGGTAAACTGAAGAATTTTAATATCATCTTCAGAAAAACAATGCCTGAGAATAATCTAGGGCATTTCTTAAATGCATGAAGCAAAATCATTGAACAAGTAATAGATCCTTTTTAAAATCTCTAATACGCACCTGCAAGCACGATGTAACCAGTTGTGAATGATCCTCTGACCCTGCGTTTCCAACAGCAGTATAGTTTTCCCTGCTTACTTTTTTATTAAATAATTGGGTTTAGTTACTAAACTTCTGTCAACTGTATATTAAGAAGTGGAAGGAAATGTTACTTCTGTGTATTTCCGCATAAAAATATATTCATCATTCACAAACTGTAATATATTCTATAAAGTTATTCTTGGTAAAATATCAAATTCTGGTAAGTTTCTTCCCCAAAACTTCAGCTGTGTTGATGGGTACCAAATTTATTTTAGTGTTCTGCAATGTAATTAAGACAAGTTGTTTTTAATAACTGACATTGGGGGACTTCTTTCCCACTATTTCTACCCTGAATGGTAACCAGAATGCACCAAGCAACTTAACTGCTACTTTTCATACACAGAAGTGATCCCCAAGCTATATTAGTTCAATGGATCAGTCTTAAAATTTCCTGATGGCCGTTGCCTGCTGTTATAGCTCTCTTATTTCATGACTTTATAACCATCACTTAATATGATCTTGGAGGTCAGTTTGAGAAGAATTCATCCAGCTCTTCCTTTCTTTGTGTGTCTGTTCATAAGGTAAAACCTTCACTGCAAACTTATGTCAAAGTAATGTAGCAGTTCAGGCCTTTCGGTGTTAAAACACTGGCTCAGTTTGCAAATTACAAAGCATAGAAAGAAAAAAAGTCCAGGGAAATAGTGTTCATAGGAACAGAAACTCACAGCTTTACTTCCAGATCTGCAGGCTAGATGCTTAGTTTCTGATTTTGGTACAATGTAAATTTGGAATTATGAAACAGCATCACTGGTTCAGGAGGCGACTCCGGGTAGCATAAAGTGCCCTTTAGACCAAGTGGAACTGGAATGCACCATAAATAATTGCATTCCGTTCTGAATCTCTGTTCTCTAAGGTATGCTTGATGTGTTAGTTTGCCAGCATCGATCTACTTCTTTTAGATGCTTTTTAAAATACAGATCTAGCAGTCTGGACTTAGATTCTTCATAAAGAGCTCAGAAAACTAGATGCCTGGAAGGAAGACCAAAACGAACCCAAATTCTGAAAAGGAAACATCCCAGAGATCTGTTCTTCCACCAATCAGTTTTCTTTGAAGGACTAGAAACAAGATTGCTGCTTTCTTTTAAAACCTGGCTCCTGAAGGATGTAGTGGTTGCAAACACAGTCCCCTTACTGTCTGCTAGTTTAGTGTTGAATCCAGATCACTGTGCAGAAAGGAACACCATTCATGGAGCCAGAACCAGGGCCCAACCAGCTTTCAGGTTGCACAAAGGTCAAGTGCTGGTCTCAAAACAAACAAACCAACCCCTTCCAAAACCCCAGCCTAACAAAGACCTCACCCCTTTCCATGCCCCTTACTTTCCCTCAGGTGTTTACAATCCTGTTTAGGTTTTCTATGTGGTCCCTTATGTCTTCAAGTCCTTATTCAATGTCCTGTTTTTCTCTTTATTAAAAAAATCTCTGAATAGGAAACAGTCCATTCTAAAAAGCTTTTAAATGATAAATCATGCCTCAAACCATAGTTAAAATCTCTTCCCATAAACATTGTGGCCTACTTCTGTATCTTTTCCTTGACTGAGAACAAGACTTTTTTCCCACTTACACTCTGGAATCAGACTCGGTGTAAGTGCAACTATACTGCTCAGCATACTCCTAGTTATTAGTGTCCTTGCATCTGCTGTTGTGTGAATCTCTTGTGTTGTCTCTCCAAATGACCAGCTTGGCAGAGCAGGAAACTTTTGGCATATCTTACTTAGTTCAATACAGCATTTTTTTGGTATACAGCTCAGAGGGGGCAAGGTGAAGAGGAGTGCAAAACTTGGCCCACAGTGCATATATACTAGAGAGACGGATGAAATCCAGCTTCTCCACATCTCTGAATACATCTTGCAAGGGCTAGAATCAGACGGTGCTATGCAAAGGAGTGACATTAAAATAAAATGGTTTTTTTGGTTGAGTGTGTTTTTCATTCATGGATTATGCTTATTATAAATAAAATTCACGGTATTCACTTATTCATTCTTTCTATTTTTTAGCTACTGGTGGATGCAACTTACTCCAGCAACTGTGGGTTCATAAGAAACTACACATTATCTTGCTTATCTGTTGAAACTTAGTAAACACTGTAACTTATCACCAAATGTATTATTGTGCTCCTCCGTTCTTAGATACTGTTCTTTCTGCAGCTTTTGAAAGCAATAAGAGAAATTTTCAACATAAATAGTTGCCATATGTTAAAGATTTATTTAAACGGTTCATTTTTTTATATAAATTGTGGATTTGGTGTTTTTGTTGTATAAAACAAAACTGTATTAACGCTTATGAGAATGTTTCGGAGGTTGATCCACAAGAGATGATGAACTCCTTTAACTCCACACCTTGGAGATGGTTGGTATTCCCGAGAATCAGGTAGTCTTGTATCTGTGTTAACAGTATTTTATTAGTTCCAGTACTGGAAAAACATGCCACCTGTATGACGTATTACACAAAGCTGCTAAATGCTGAATTTGTTGTTTGTTTTGATAGAGCATTAGTGATTTCAGAATAAGGAATGATATCTTATACATTAGAATGATCACTGACTTTCACATTATCACTGACTTTCACATTATCACTGACTTTCAGATTTTTAGGAAATCTTTCTGTAATCAGGACCATTCCCAGTTTTTGCTTCACTTACTCCAAAAATTTATAATGTTGGAGCACCTTGATGCACAATTTGATTTATTATTTTTGTCTCTGTAACCAATTTAGTTGGATGTCAATAAATCATACTTGCAAAAGGTCATAGAGCACCCTGACTTTTTCCCAGGGGTTGTAAGCACCTTTTTTCAAAGGTTGTTAGTGACAGCTGAACCGAGTCTTGCTGCTGTGCTTTTTACAGTTCCCAAAATGGCAAGTAGGAAAAAGCTTCCATCTGCTAGAAGCCTTATTTATCATTCTTACAATCTGTCTGGTTATTGTATAGTTGTGCAGTGTTCCAGTTGTACTGCTCTGTACAGCTCTGCTTCATGGCTATCATGCCAGACACTGGTGCAGGGAAAGGGGTTAGCTGATGGAATCCATTTACAGCTGGAAGTTTATTCTTAAAAGCAGCTTTTAGCAGACAGATGTGCAACATAAATGTTATGCTTTAGCATGAATGTGGAAACCACAAACGAAATGTTCATAAAACAACTTTTAAAAACAAGGAAACATAGTATTTACTGGATAAAATAAATAACTGGAAAGAAAGGAGATCAGTGTGGTGGCTTTTCCCTTAGCGATGGGTGATTCAGGACAGGTCTTCCAGTCAGATCTCAGCTATGTCTAACAGTCCCACCATATGTGTGGACTAGGATCTTGAAAAACATGGGAGTACAGTGAGTGTAATTCCTGAACAACATGAAATTCCTGACTGCAGTTCTCCAGCATTTACCAGGCTCNAAGACACAATATGGATGGACTAGGATCTTGAAAAACATGGGAGTACAGTGAGTGTAATTCCTGAACAACATGAAATTCCTGACTGCAGTTCTCCAGCATCTACCAGGCTCAGTGTCTACAAAGATTTGGTGGGAGGGAGCATGGAGGTTCCAGGAAGAGCTGGGAAAACTGGATCTGTAAATCTGTTACCACACAAAATATCCTCAGCTGTTGTACATGGCAGAATTAGGATAGAGGCCAAAAGAAAAACAGCTTTTACGAACTTTTTCATCATGTCAGGGAGAATTACTTTGTTGTTGATTAATTTAATAGAGATCTTATATGGTTTAATTGGTATCTGAAATAACAAGCATTTAGTTCAAGTTGCTGGGAAAGTCACTGTTGATAGAAGCAGTAATATTTTTTTATGAAAGGGAGAGAAAGATGGCATGGGATGCTCATTAGTGCCCTAATTGTGAACATGGAGGGCAGCAGGAACTTGTTTCAGAGATAAATGGATATGGAGTGAATTTCTCATGTTCGCTCCTTGAGCTTATACCATGCCAAGTACCCACAGTGTGGTCAGTGCTACCCAGACAAAACAGGTTGTTCTCCCCTACAGAAGTGCAAGGTGTAAACTTGGCTCATATAGACCTTGCATCCAGCTTGTGTTTTAGCTCAGTTGTCTGTTCCTTTACATTAATCTCTATTTTAAAGTCATTTTGCTTACTGCAAAATGATTCAAACCACCACAGTGTGAGGAAAAGCACTGACAGGTAAGCTTGCCCTACATAGTAACTGACACATCTTGGCTTTTTTGGTTTGGTTTGGGTTGGGTTTTAATGCCTATGTTATATTTCTTTTATCTTGCAAATGTTGCTCTCTGTGCTCAATTTATTGATTTTTAACTTAGACCCCTCTGGTTTAGCAGATGCATAAGAATTTATAGGGTTACTCTGTGTTTTTAAATGGGGTTAAAAAGCTGGCCAGATACCCAATTCTGCTGTATACTTATGAATTTGTATCTTTACCTACTCTGTACCAGGGGAAATATTTGAAATTACGATGTGTAAACTCTCATTTGAGGTAAATCAACGTTGCTCTGCTGAGCTGAGTATAACTGAGGCTTAAGTTAACTGAGAATTTGTCTCTGTGGGTTCAATGGCGTAAGTTTTTACAGACTCTTGAAACAGAAATAAATTCCTGGAACACGAGATGTTGTGTATGAACATCAGCTGATGTTTCTGACTGTAATTTCAAGAATTATTGTCTTTCTCTAAGGCACTACTTCTCTTTGAGGATTTTTTTGAGCTGATGTTTCACTTGCTATTTTACTAAGACCAGTTGTTAGAATTTGAAAATACGTTTTATTTTGCTTAGTTAACATTGTTCTTCTTTACTAAAACTTCTCTATAAAAAGTTGTTTTCCTAAATTACCAATTTCTTACTTTTCAATTTGTATTAAAAAAATAAAAATAATGGCTGGCTGCTGTAAGTCTACTTTGAATGACTGCAGTACATGCCTTGAAAAATCCTTTCCTCCTTAGATTTTTATGAGGATATGTCTGCAATGCCTAGATTGCTGCCTAGAGCAAGGAAGATTATGTAGATTTATCAATAGATGAGAACTTGTCTAATAGCAGGAGAGATTTACTCTTTTGTTTACTCTTAGATTTGTTATCATTTCAGCAATTGACAGACTGAAGATGAAGTCAGGAGATCATCCTAATTGTATTCATTGTTTGTTACTTGCACTTCAGTCAGTGAAACAAATCCTGTGATGGCAACTAGAGCTTTTCAGGTTTTTTGGATGGAAAAATCAATTTTCTTATGAAGTTTGAAAATAGCACACCCAATTCTTAAATCCTTTGGTGAGACAAAAGGATGGTGAGCCTAGCCCCTCCTTAACCTGTGCCCTTTCATTGTGGAGATAAAGCTTCTGTTAAAGTTGATGGAGGGTAGAGAACTCAAGGATATTACATTCTCACCTTTTGTGAATATCAGGAACTGAAAAAGAAATCTGGATATGCCACATTGCAAGAAAGGCCATAGTAAGAGCTCCACTGTATTCTATCTAGCTGCAAAGCTTCCTGAAGCTGATGCTCGTGTGAATGCTTTGGTCCGGATACCAGCAGGAATTGTTTGTTTGACATGATAGGGGAAAGGGATGAAAGGAAACAATATATATTGTTGAAATACAATTCTCAGTATTGAAGCGTGCAGTCATGAGGTCCTGGCCGAAAGAGTAACTGCGGTTCCTGCTTTCCCAGTACCAGTTGCTCACTGTTTCCTTTCCTACTAATGCTTCCTCTCAGGACACAGCTGGTCTTCCTTCTCTCCTACAAACTGCATTGCTCACACTGTGGTGTGTTGGCAGTGGTGAGGCCGGACAGTAACTGCAGAAGGACCAAGTAAGCCCCAGCTCAGGCTGACTGCGACCAGTTTTTCAGGAGGAAGTGCGTTCCCATCTCCCAGTTGGCAAGAGTACCCTCCTTGTCAGTAAGAAAGCCATCCACCCAAGGGTACTCACATCATCTGTTACTGATGCTATTCACCCAAATCAGTACATCATTCAGAAAAACAAGGGCAGTGCAAGGAACAAGGACACCAGTTTTAGTCCTGTGATAGAGCAAATAAACTACATTTTTAATTGTCAGAGAACAGTCCAACACGTTATTTCACACATGAGGTTTTTTCCCAGCATAGCAAAGACCTGGTCTGTGTGTATAACTGCAATGTAACAAATAATGTCAGTAACTCAGAGCTTTGTGACTATCCCTAGCCACCACCAGTATAAATTTGCAGGACACCCCTGCTTTGTAGTGGTTCCTGCCCTGTTCAGAGGGACAGCTGCAGCCTTTTCACAGAATCACAGAATGGGTCAGGTTGGAAGGGATCACAGTGGGTCATCTGGTCCAACCTCCCTACTCAAGCAGGGTCATCCTAGAGCACAGGGTACAGGATTGCATCTGGATGGTTCTTATATATCTCCAAAGAGGGAGACTCCACAACCTCTCTGGGCAATCTGTTCCAGTGCTTGGTCACCCATATAGTACAGAAGTTCTTTCTCATGTTCCAGTGGAAGGAACTTCCTGTGCATCAATTTCTGCCCACTGCTTCTGGTCCTATTGCTCGACACCATGGAGAAAAGCCTGGATCCATCCTCTTGACACCGTCCCTTCAGGTACTTATAGACATTGATGAGGTCTCCTCTCAGTCGTCTCTTTTTGAGACAGGCCCAGCTCCTTCAGCCTTTCTTTCTGGTCCCTTAATCATCTTTGTTGCCCTCTGCTGGACCGGCTCCAAGAGCTCCATCTCTCTCTTGTACTGAGAAGTCTGGAACTGGTCACAATACTTTTGTATCTACAAATCTGTTTTGACCCACAGCGCCCCCTTTATGGTACCTGCTGTCCTTTTGGGCAACACTGTTGCAAAGCATAAAAGAAACTCCGTGCAATTACCAGCCCACACACTTTTCAGCTGCTTGCCATCTCTCGCTCCTTGTTTCAAAAAAAACTCTGTTCTTTTTCATCCTGTTCGCTTTAGCTGGGAAAACCCAGGTATGTTCTTACCCCACTGCCTGTAAGACATTGAAAAGACAACACTTCACATGCTGAAACTAGGAGGCAGCAATAGCAAGCTGAAAAATGAGATGGCCTTGAGAAGAAACACAGGGCCTGCCTTAGTCTTGGTACCCAGTGGGGCTGAACTATCTGAACTGTGTGAAATGGGGTGGGTTTTTTCCTTTTGTCCTCCCTTGCAGTGTGCATTTCTACAGTAGAAGGTGCAGACAACCCCTGGCACTTCCTGCTGCAGAGTCCCTGGGAAGCTGCAGCAACCCCGACTCACCTTGCGGGAGCAATGCAGCCTCACAGATCCTTAGGAACCTCTGGAGCCACTGGCTTCTTTGCTGTTTGTGGTCTTCTCAATGCATCTGCTGCTTTTGTGGGCCATGGCCTGCTTCAAAGATCTCTAAACAAAATTCTCAATTTCTATGTTCGAGGGCATTTAAAACTGCATTTGTTTTGTTCTGGAGAAACCTCCTTCAGATTGCTCTGGAACAGGAATTTCCGTTGTTCCTGAGACTGAGCTGACAGTCAACAGGTAATGAGAAAGGGGGATTATGGAGTTGCAAAATAACTGGGAAATAAAACAGAGAAGGCACAAAAAACAAAAGGGAGAGAGAAAATTTGTTTTAAATCATAATAAAGCTATTGCTACAAATGTTGTAGTAGATGACAAAATGCATCTGGTGTTATTCAATGAAATATTAACGTTAGCAAGGTTTGACTCTGGACATGTTCTGAAGCAATGCAATACAAATACCATTGAGCTGGCTGCCTCGAGAGAGACTGCAATCACATACTGCCGATTCTTTGGAAAATTCTGCCCAAATAATTTGCTCCTGCAGTCAGATAGTGAGGGTTTTTGAGGATGCTTGTGCACACGTCAGAGGATGCAAGAGGAATTCTGTGAAACAGAACAAACCTGGGGAGCTGATCAAAGAGAACTTTCTTACTACAGGCAGCTTCAGCCACAGGCTCTTTCTCCTGGATCATTTAACTCCTATCGCTTTGCTAGTTTTGTCCTAAACTTTCTATGTGTTCTTTAGATATGCTTTCCTTAGTTCTTCCATTCACTGTAACTTTAAGGTTGTCTATAAATAGCAAAATCAATATGAATTGCCCTAATTTTTTACTGATCTGAAAATGTAACAGTAGAACAATTATGAGTGGAAGTACAGTTTATTAAAACAATGCGTATTACATAATCATTTACAATCAGTTGTGCCTAGCTGTCCATAGTACTAGGTGCTGTACAACCATACTTTAAATAGAGCCATGTGCTGTACAGTTCGATTTTAAAGAGACACTTTAGAGTGCTTACAGTCTGAAATGTGTATGTGTGCAGAGATACAAAGATGAAGGGCCTCATTTTTTGGAGTCATAGTGACAAGTATCCTCTGTTTGCAATGTTTTATTGAAACACAACCCCCTAATATTTGTTATTTAGATGCAGTTCATCATTTAACTTTGTAGGTCCTGTTCCAACTAGACAAGAATTAAAGACATTAAAAAAAAAGAAAAGAAGAAAAATTAAGAAGCATAGGGAAAATACTTAATTTGAGATTTTATTACTGATACATTTTTTATACTTTTGTAGTTTAATGTGGAAGTTTATTATAGTTTAATACTTTTTAAATAACTGTTTATATAGGACCTACATAAATGTTTGGGGCTCCTACACAATAGTTTGATAGTCATTCCTTTAGGCTAATTATAAGGAAGTTTTACAGCTAAATAGCTTAAACAATATAGCAGCCAGATGGTTTTTAATAAAACATTAATGAGACCAGATGGTTCATAACAAACTATTATGGAAGACTTTTGAGACACTGAAGAAAAGTTATCACTTCCTAAGTCTTCATTTATCATTATTGTAGAAAAAAATACAGTTCTGTGACTGCCATCCAATCTACAATTTAAAGTTAGAAACAGCAAGTTCATGCAGATTCATGGAATCTGTTCTCCGTATTATTATTGGAGACATCATAGAATGGTTTGATTTGGAAGGGGACCTTAAAGATCATTTAATTCTAACCCTCTGCCATGGGCAGGGATATCTCTCACTAGATCACATTGCTCAGAGCACCATCCAGCCTGGCCTTGAACAATTTCCAGGGATGGGGCATCCACAACTTCTCTGGGCAACCTGTGTCTCACCATCCTCCCAGTAAAGAATTTCCTCCTAACATTTAATCTAAACTCTTTTTCAGTTTGAAGCCATTCCCCCTTGTCCTGTCACTATGACTCCTGATGAAGACTTGCTCTCTGGCTTCCACGCAACCTTCTCTTATCCAGGCTGAACAGCTCCAGCTTTCTCAGCCTGTCTTCGTAGGGGAGGTGCTCTAGTCCCCTTATCAACTTCATGGCCCTTCTCTGGACTTCCTCCAACAGAAGGGCCACATCATTAGATGACTTCTTAGGTAACCATAATCTATTAGACAAGATCCTAGTCTACGTCTTCTGACAATTTTCTTAAAATCATGGAAAAATCTTCAAATAATCACAAGGTTTTCATAGGTAGATCTTTAAAGATACCAAAAACACTCTCACTGCAGGGTTAAGAGAGCTTTTACAATGGTAGGGGGGAGCCCTGTGCCACAACATGTGTACTACAGAAAGGTGGATTAATACTGCTTTCCCCTATGCCAACATCAATATTTGAGGCAGCAAGATCTGAGTTACAGCAAACAGGTTATCCTGAGCATGTCTGCCTCCTTCTGCATCTCAGCATGGCAGTCTCCAGTGGTCCTTCCAAGGGACTAAAAGGTCCAGAAGTGAACTCTTTTTTCCTCATACTGGACTGTAAAGGTAGCAGAGATGAACCTGGCAGTACAAGATGGCCTCTAAATAGTGGCCAAACTCATCTTACAGGCAAAATCTTCAGTCAGTTAAAGGTGTCAGAGCAGAACAGACAGGAGCTCACATGAGTGGGTAGGAAAATGCAGCAGAATGGTTTTCTGACTGCTTTGAACTCGCAGAGTTCCCTCCTGGCTTACTGCACCATCCCACTCACCTCCCCTAGGCACAGCGCAGTCACTTGCACTTTGCTAAGCTTGTCACTTGCTGCTGGCACGGTGGCAGGGCTGGTGACAGCTGTAACAGCGGGAGAGCCAGAAAGCTGTTGTTTGCAACAGGAAATGTTTCAGAGGACTGAATGGTATAGGCGAAAAGGACAGAGCATCCTACCAAAACAGGAGATGAATTTTAATGTGAAAGACAAATGAGGCTGGTTAGTTGATTTCAAAGAAATAAGGAAATAAACAAACAAAATGCTGCTCAGATCTTTTATTCTCACGAAAGGAAATGGAGAAAAAAGAAGTTCATTCTTTCACTGATGATTTGGTTTATGTTGCTGGATACCTTCAAAAAGATTTGCTACGCCAAATATCCTTCTCTTCTAAATAGAAGCTCAAAATAGTTTCACACTTTCTTCCCACTTCCTCTTCAAAACTGAGGCTAGCAGACCCTTCTCCAACCAGTGTGAGGGTTTTAAAAAAAGCCTAGCATTGAGCAACAGAGACCTTTGGATGACCTCCAGACACTTCAATATACAGGCAAAATTTGAGCGAGCGCTTTCTAGTCAGGCTGGATGCAGCCTGAAACAATACACTAATGGCTACAAGGCATTACATACCATTAATAAATCTAATACCAAATGCTTATAGAATGCAAAGACCTTTTCTGTTTCTCATAGGAATAACCATTCTGCAATGCTGACATCTTGTGGTGACTTGCTAAGTGATCTCATCTTAAATATTACACCTGAGGAATTTCACACAGCCATGCTCAAAAGCATACAACTATTTTGTTGGGGGCCGTTTTTTTCCTTTCAGACTACTGTCTTTTCTGTTATTTACTCACTTATTATGTGCATTACTCATTTTTTAAGTTGCGGCTGTGAAGTTCTCATGTCAATTGCCTCACTTTACTTACTTATCTAAACTTGTCCCATACCAAAACCAGTTTGTCCCAGAGGCAAAAGTTTCAGATTTTCTCCCTCCCTTCCTTCTGCAAGAGGATTTTCTTATGCAGGAGAAATGCAGAAGGATCTCCTAATGCAGCAGTGATGCATTTCATACTTCAGCTCAGGAGATGGAGCATGTGGCAGACAGATCCCAGTACAGACCACACTCAGAATGTGTATTTCTCTGATATCATGTTCTCCCTGCCGGCATCCCAGCTGATCACAAAGTAACCATGGGCTCTGAATTTTGTCTGTGCAGTGCACCTAAATAACATGAAGACTGAAGACTCAAAGTGGGTGTTTAATCCTCAATGTCTCCTATTTGCAGTCAGTTTTGGTAACAGTCTTTGAAGCCTCTAAGTTAATTGCTGCATAACCCCAAAAGCATTTGCTAACACCCAGACTTATGTTTCTCTCTCTTCTAATGAGAAGCATCTGAAAACTATCCTACATCAGTGTCTCTTTGAAGTGGACAGAAGATTTCTGTTGAAGATTTTTCTTGAAAATGTGGAAATATTCCTAGTGTGGACACCCTTTATTTGGTGTACATGCAACTGCTGGTAATGTCCTTAAAATGACTAGCAAGATTCACTAAAGATTCACTAGTTTTATTTCAGTCATCCCTCCCCAGTGAACATTTCCATGGCAATGTGGTTCAGTGCAACTTCCTGCCTTGATTTCTCAAAATATGCTTTAGCAGACTCTTGCATGTGAAATGGATCACACATTGCCACTCCCTGGAAAAAACACATGATAGCTTATGAAACATGTGCTATTACTGGTCAGATTATTACTGGAGCTAGCAATTCAGCAGCTCGATGCTGATCCTAAAAAGACATCTCTTGAGGATGTGTGGGTGCTTTTTCTCAGGATGAGGCTCTAAGAATGGAGCTTTATAATTTTTATTAGTTCATTAAAATTAAATTATCACAAATGCTGGTACTTAGTTCCATCCTGGCTATTTTTTCAAATTTCTGTAAGCAGGTGCAACCCCAGAAGGAAAATCTATTTTATCATGGATTCAATAAGGGTGTCACCTCGGGAAATCAGAAAGAGACAATGGATTAGAATCTGCTGAAATTAGTTGGAAGGTTGAGATGTTATAAGTAGCTAAGGAAGAAATGGATCTACTTCAGCTACATGCATTAACTGTTACCTCTCACCCAGGACTGTTCATTTAAGGACATTCAGCTTTCAACTTCCCTTTTTTCCAAAGCCTGGGTGTTTGTCCATCAGGATCTGGTGATGCGATACTTGTCACTACACCCCACAGCCTCAAATGCTCTCTCCTCAAACCACAAGGGAAGTACCCAGCCTGTGGCATGGTTCACATGAAAAAAATTTCTTTGATATTTATTAACTTGAAATACTACTTGGGTTTCTGCAGACTCATCTGTTTCTCACTGTATCACTCCTTTGGCATCATAAACAACCAAGTTGTTTTATTGTGGTGTTGCGTTGTTCTCAGAGAGCTGAGATATGGTGATGGAGCTCAGTATTTCATGCTGAGGTTCACGAACCTGCCCTCCATGCTCCACTGACATTTCTCATTTTCTGTTCAAGGTCCCTAGACTAGGGGCCTTGGACTGGGAGCTTCCATTTGGACCACGGCAGCTTCGCAAGGCCCACCCACGGGTGGCAACTTAAAGTTGCAAAGCTGCAGCCCAAGACGTGGCAGGGCTGTTGCTTCCAGCAGATTTTGCATTGGCTCTGTGCATTTCTGACCACAGGCGACCGGAGCCAGGTTTGAAAGGATGTCATAAAGACTTCCACCTCAACCCTGTCATAGAACATCGCTGTCAGGCAATTGCCTGTAGGGAAAGGCCTGTGTAATGTGACAGGACGTGGGAATGATCCAGCCCCGCACCTCAGCCCGTCACAGGGCAGCCCCACACCGAGACCTCCCGCTGTGCCGGACTGCTGCCCGCCGCTCCGGGACACGGCGAGCACGGCCAGCAGCCCATCCCGCCATCCCTCACGGTGGGACTGTCAACGCCCGGGGCAGCTGCGGGCAGGGATGGCAGGGGCGGCAGAAGCCGCCGCGGGGGCTCACAGGGTGCACGGGCAGCGCCTCGGCCCCTCCCGCTGTCCTGTGCCGGGGCGGCGGCCCCCGCCCAACACGGCGGAGGCGCCCCGGGCGCTGCTCCGCGCCCGCCCGCTCGGCCGGGGCGCCCGGGCGGGGCCTGCGCTCCCCCCGCTGCGGCGCAGCCTGGCAAGGAGCCCCTCCGCCTGCCGCGGGAGCTTCCCGGGGCTGCTCGCACAGCTCCCTCCCCCCGGGGCGCCTCGGCCGGGGCGCGGCTCTGCTCGTCACGCCCGCGGGCGGAGCGCACCGCATCCCCGGTGCCGGCGGCGGGGAGCGCCGGGAATGCCGTGAGTACGGGGGCGGGCCCGGGGCGGCGGCAAGGCCCAGCTCTGCCTGACGCTCCCCCGACCGCTACCGCGCCGCCCTTCCCGGGGGGCTGGAGGAGCCCCGCCGTCCTTCCCGCCGCGGGGGCGAGGCCGAATGGCCGCAGTTCCGAGCGGTGGCTCTGAGTGGCGTCTCAGCGGGGCCCGGCGGGGCGATGCTCGCCTGCCAGAGCCGGTCTCCGTGAGGCGGGCGGGGGTGTGCTCACCCAGGACAAGGGCAGCTCGGCCCCTTCCCAGAGTCCTAGCACCCGGCAGGACGGCGCCTGGCATCCCAGGAAAGGACGCCGCGTCCCTCCACGGTGCTCAAGTCTTTGGAGACACGTGCTGCGCAGTCCTTGAGGCACAAAAGAGGGCCACATCCAGGGCTAAAATCTGTTGGATGTGTTTCTGGAGACCACGTGCGTCCAAAGACTGAAATGCATTGTGTGAATAGTTCTGCTAGGCTTTGTGTATTAGCTCTTACGGATGCTTTTTTTGTAATGCTTAATAGCGCTTCCAACACTGCGGCTCCTGCCCGGTCCTCTTTGGCCTTCAGGGGTTGTGTTTCCTTACAGCTTGGTTTGGCAAGGGGTATGCCGGCATTTGGCAATCCAATTGCCATTCTGTACCCTAATTCTCTGTGTACTGTGGCCAGTGTGCTGTGTAACCTTATGTTAAATAGAAAAAAAAATTTTTGTATTTACTGTAAAGGATATAGACTGTAAGAAATATCAGGCAACTGCTGAGAACTTGCTTTTGTGCTGATTATTCATCAAATGTTGCTTTGGATCTAATGCCCCACTGTACTGAGTTAGGGAGCTGTGATAAAGCAAAGGAACTGGGTGAGATTATTTAAGTAAACAGTGAAGTTGCTGTAATTATCTTCACTTGATCTCATCCCTGTCATTAAATAATCCTTCTGTAGCTTAGGTTCAGGCTAATTTTAAATTTCTCAGTAGGCAAGAAAGGTGCTCTTCCTTCCTTTTCTGTTTTTATGCCTGACTGTCAATCTGTAAGAGTGAATTCACTCTGACGCGTTTCTTACCAGCTTTGATACCTTCCCTTTTAATTCTACCAAACCAAGCACAGCTCTACTAAAATTTCCAGAGGAAGAAGCTCCAGAGGCAGAGTTTTCTTAATGCTGGGTCTGTAACCAATCCATGTCCCTTTAGTCAGGACACTGTCAATCCTGGTGGCTGCATAGGAGTTCCCTGATCTTGGCTAATGGCATATTCAATTGCTCTCTGCCTTTGTTTTGTGAACTTGGGAAACAAGATATTTGGGTGCATTGTCAAATTTGTGTTAAAGGCGCTATATCCAAAGAGACATAAACAGCAGTTTGGATAGAATATTCTTGCTTTGCAGGGGCAGCTGCACCAGCAACTATGCTCCCTGAAAAGACATTCCCAGCACAGCAAAGTGTGGAAGACACTGACATGCCATTTTGAGGCTGAAAACTGTCCCATTTCTCCTGCCTGGTGAGTCTCCTCAGTCCTCACAAACACAGTGCTCTTTCCTGGTTGTTCTTTTTGCCCGTCAGAAGTGTGGTGCCTAGGAGTGAAGCCAAAATACCATGAATTGGAAGTTTAATAGAATGGTGCAGTGGTTTTTCACATGAAGTTTAACAATACTAGGAATTGTTTTTTGCAATTTCTTTTATGATAAACTCCTCAGAAATTGGTGGCCTTTTTGTTTTCAGAGACTATGCCCATGTGAGTTGGCTATGTAGGAAGGTGATCAGAAAGAGCAAGCAGTCATGTAAAGCACAGAAATGTTTGAAGAAGGTTATGATAGGGAAAGGCAGCTCATGCAGGAAGCTCATGCATTCTCCCTCATGAGAATTTTCTTGGTGGTCCCCTCCATTACAAAGCAGTCATCTGGCTGTTTGCAAAATACAGTGTCCTGCGAAAGAAGTCCCAGGGATAAAGAAAACTAGTTTTGGTTTGTTTTGGTTTTGTTTTTTTTTTCTTCTGCAGTGGAGCTTCATTGCTTTATTCCGTTAAAGTGTTCTCACTGAGATTAAAACCAGGGAAATTTAAAGAGGAGAAATGCAAAAAATCAGTCTCGGTTCAGTTTAGGAAAAGGTCAGAGAACAAGAAAATGAGTGGAAGTATTCCCAGTGCATACGGCTGAGGCTGTGCTGCAGGGTTTGTTGCAGCTGCAATTACAGTGAAAGCCCCAGAAGACTCTTTAGTAAAATGTTATGTGACTTTGACATTGCTCAAATCCTTTTGAGGCAGGTGTTGTTGGAAAACACCCTTTACTTGTACACCCTCTACTCCTTACATAGACTAGGCCATGGAGGATTCATGAGGTGGTAGCTACCTCAACAGGAATTGGTAAATAGTGTGAAATATCCAAAATGGGATTTGGGAAAGACTAATGGAAAGGTAAGTTTCCATCTGCAAAAAGGCTTTTTTCCCCCTCTGATTCTAAAATGTGGAGGCTGTAGTCCAAGCAGTAATATCTTTATTCAGGTTTCCATTTTCTGTTAATAATGCTGAGTGCTCACTGCAATATCCATTTTTGTTTGAAGTCTGTTCTATCTTACTCTGGCCTGTACTTGTCAATGACAAATCTAAGATCTCTGCAGAACGAGGCAGGTAATTAATCATTAATGTGTGGATAGCCAGCTGAGACAGCTTATGATCTTAGTTGAACTTTCCAGTCAGTGTCAGCTGGGGGATTCAAAGGAACAGTGCTAGATTTAAAAAAAAATTGATTTAGTTCTGGAGATACCATTAGCTCAAAAACCATGGAGTTGAAAAACTAAAAAAGATGAGATTTCTTAAGAGGTTCAAATATTAGTTTATTAGACTTGCATGTTTAGCACTTGTGAATGGTCATTTTTACAATTTCTTCTGTGCATTTAGCCAGTTTCCCTTATTGAAAAAATTCCTTGTAAATACCGCAAAATGTGTTGCTGGGGATAAAGAAAATCTTACATGATAAGAGATGCTGATATTTTTGAATTAAAATCATTGAAAAGTTACAATAAGATATGTATGTAGTTGTTTAGTGGATATGAATAGCACTTGCAAATAACATATGTTCAATTTAGCTGTAGTTATGTAAATGGAAAATAGAAAATTTGAAAATATTGGAGATAAAAAAGGATTTCATAAAGAAAAAAATTAATTGAAACTTTCCAGGGGTGTAGTTCAGAAACAAAACTTAGTAACAAAGATGCCAGCTCAAATATTTGTTGCTTTTTATGGAATAATTTTTATTATCCCTATATGTGTTTACTCCCTGTTAAAAAGATCAGGATAATTTGTGTAATAACTAACTACGTAACTACCTTATATGGAGCAAGATGGTTTTATGTTAGGTAATAAAAGAAAAAAAAATCCTTTGCCACTGCCCCAGTGCTCTCCTCAGCCCAGCCAGTCTCTGCAGGGAGCTCATTAGTAGAGGCTTTTTCATAGAATTTCAGGTAGGCTGAGTAAGTTTTTTCTTCTCTAATAGATTAATTACCTGTGAATGTTCCTTTTAATTAAAATTCTTTCGTTAGTTACTGTGAACATTTTTTTACTTTAGGATAAATTGTTTGAACTGTCATTCCCAGGACAGAGTGGAGAAGATGGGATGAAAACACTACCTGTTCTTGCATTGATACCAATACTATGAAGAACTTCTTAAAGTGACAGTGTAAATATTTGTACTTTCCAACTGTAGTTGTTTGAGAGCAGATGTATTCTTTCAGGCTTTAATTGATTCCTCAAGATGTTTGCAAAAGCAACAAAGAATTTTGTGAGAGAAACTGACAGTGGAGGTGACTTGATCCCTGTCTCCCACTTGAACGCCTCAGAGAAGCTACAGCTTTTGAGCTTAGTTACGAAGAGGAGGAAATTCTGGTGCTGGCAGAAGCCCAAGTATCATTTCTTGACAGTCACCCTGAGTGATGTGCTTATTGAAGACAAACCGATAAAACCAGGTAAAGCCATACTCGGTCAGCACTATTACTGTAGATAAAAAGAATACAAACCCTAATCTTTTTTGTTATTATTCTCAGTCATGTTACTAGAGGGCTCCTTTCAGAGGAATGCTCTGAAGTGTTCTCCATCTGTGGAAATGAGATGAGTGCCTCTTTTCTCACTTGACTATTTATTTAACTAAAACAATAATAATAATAATAGTAATAATAATAATAATAAATGTTTGCCTGTGTAGACTACTGAAATTGAGTGCTGAAGATTGTCAGTCCTACTGTTTAATAACACTGTTGTCTGCAGTCACAGGAACTCCCATATAATATTTTTGGGTGGTTCCAGTATGTGATAGCAGTGTGAAACTGTACTGTGCTCTGGGTCAAAAAGCAGTGAATAGACAGTGTCCTGTTGGTGACAGTAGCCCAGGGGATGCTTGCACAGGCCAGGCCAGGCCAAGCAAGTTTTACCACTGCTTCCTTTCATCTTGCACAGACTGTTAAAAATGGTTGACTCTTGTACTTCTTTCTTCATCCAACTACATCATCCAGGTTTTAGGATTAACAACATGGAATCCTGTATTTCTGGATGTGTCACAATTCCATACAGGAAAATAAATAAGTCTGTAAGTTAAGATATTAGCTTGGAAGATTAGCTGATTCTGAGTCAGTTCATAGGTTTGTAGGTATATAAGATTCTGAGTTGTTTTAAAACAGTTAGATGCTTCAGTTTGTTTTCAGTGAGCTTTGGGACAGCGCTGTAAGGAGAATATGCCAAGATAATGCCAAAATACTAACCCTATTGTAAAAGTGCGTGTGCTTTGGTTTTGGTTTTTTTGGTAGCTGAAATAAGTTTCAATCCTTCTTTATAAATCTTCCATAGCATCTGAGCTCAGTATTTCAGTCACCTTATGTTTTCCTAAAATGGCAAAAATATAAAAGATAGCAGAGCAAAGATGATGAAAACATGAAGGAAGCAGAAATAAGAGTTGCAGAGCTGTAAATTTCATTATTTCCCTTTCGATGCTGTTCGCTGCCTTCACTAACTTGTCATATTAAGTGTCTGTTGTTCCAGTCACTTCAGGGCCGTTTCAGTACTTCCCTTCACAGGTAGAAATTACTTTTATTGCTTTCCTAGTGGTTGTGGAGTCTGACTTTGCAAAATATATGGGGAAGTTTGAAGACTTCCTTCAAGGAAGTATTGAAGCATCATTTGCAAAGATCAGCCTGGGAGCTGGAAGGAAGGGCTATGTGGAAAACCAGTCCTCATTTGGAAACCTGAGGAAGCAGGAGATTGACTTGCAGCAGCTTATGAAAGACGTCAAGGACAGGTATGTTTCTAATGTTGGCATTGTAATGGCCAGGAAGGGTTAGAGCTGAAAAGACTTGGGCCAGGTACAGTCACTGAGCAGTCAGTTTTATAGTGTTGCTGTAGTTTGAAAATGATTTTTATTGTAAGCTCTCGTATTCAGGCGATCAATCATATATTCAAAACCAAAATTTTCCGTAGTTTGAAATCTTGATGATCAAACTTTTCCCTTTCGTTTTAAAAACATCTCTCTGTAATTTCATCTTACATATTTGCATGAATACATTACTCCCTTCTTTGTGGGACTGTACTGAGGTAAGAGTCTGGAAAAAAAATGCATTAGTGTCTCTATGTTACTGGAGCAAATGCTGTGGAAACTGAATTCAGAACTATTAATATTCTTGTAAGCAGGTTTTGTAATTGTGTATGTGTGTGTGTGTGTGTGTGAGCAACTGTGCTAAAAAATTGGATTACTTGAAGGAATAGCAAAGGTGAGCAAGCATGGTCAACACATGTTCTACTAGTTGAACAAAATACAGATCTACTTCTCCTTGTTATATGCTGTATTAACAGAAGGGAACCATATTCTGTATTTTTCAAGATACATAACACTTCCTCATTTTCTGTCCTACTCTGAAATTGGATTTATTTAATGTTGCAATAAGACAGTTATGGACCAAAGTCTACTTGGCAATCAGCTGACAAGTCAGGGATCTACTCTGTATTGCAGGTCCTGACTCCTGGGAGATGAGGGTGGTTTGGTTTTGACAGCATTGTACTCTAGATCTGCAGCAGGGGGTGTAATGCAATTTAATAACCTTTGCTGATGGTCTGAAGATACAGATGATAGCTTTTTGTTATCAGTGCAGAAGTTGTCAGAAGCGGTGTAAATTTGCTTTAGATACACTGATGTTCTAGAAATAATCAATTCTCCATTTTCATGGGAACAAATGGCTGGTGTTCTTTTTATTATGAGCATTCACAAGGCAACAGATTTATTCTAATAAGGCACCTTGCTCTCTTTGTGCTAAATGCCTTATTAAAAGCAGAAAATACTGGGCTAAATGTGTGTACCAAGTCTGTAAAATTAATATGCATCTAATATCAGGAAAATAGTGTCAGTCAAGATTGTTTCTAGCACTAGAAAAAGTCCTACAGAGAAAGAAACTAGAGCAACTTTGATTCAGATCAATAAGCAGATTCACACAGAGAATCCTCCCGTAGCAAAGCAGCACATCTTGGGGTTGTAATCCTGAGTGTAACTAAATACTCAGAAATATGTTATCTTCTTTTGAGTAAATCAGTAGCTCTACGCCAATCTATATGTAACTGTAAATAAGGCTGATGTGTGTGCCACTTTATGTAAGGAGCTAGTTCTCAATTCATAGACAAGATGCTCATAGCTTATTAAAGCTTATGATGCACAGTGTATAACTGATATCAAGTCAGTCTGCCTTCTGCCAGATCACTGAAAATAATGATGATAGCAGAATTCAGTTTTTTTTTTTCTTCAGCGTAATGCAGAGGCTCACTGGAAATGGTGGCAGTGTGTTATAGATTAAATTCTGCTTACTTGTTTATAAATATTCTGTGATTTGTGATTGATTGTGTCCAATCTTCAAACTTGCATCTCGTTCATGGAGCTTTTTGTGGAATTTGGGAATGCTGGTGCCTACAGGTTAGTGATTTTTGGATGCAAAACATTAATGGCAGTAAGAGGATGTTTACCTGTCAGTCCTTGTGAAATGAGCATCAGCAAAGTGTTCTTGATGTCATTAAATGACACATGGTGCTTATGCTTGTTTGATCAATCATTGTTTTATTTATTATTTCTACATATGTAGCCTAATCAAGTTGCATTTTAAATATGTTCTTGTATTAGGCTGATTAAGTCAAAGTTGCAGATAAATAGCAGAAAACTCTGAAAAGTCAAATCCGTTATGCCTTTTAAACTAAGTCATGTGAGTCTTCAGAGTTCAGCAAGCTGGAAGTGCTAGTGGCAGCTAATCGGTTTCCTGTCACTTCTTAGGTGAACCTTCTGAAGGAGAATCCTACTGATCTTTTAATTAGATCCCAGATGCTGCAATGGCTCCTTTTCTTGAAAAGGGATGACAGCTGAAGGATGTGGGATGAGATCCTTCCTGGTTTGCAGAAGCAGTGACATTGTAAGCACAGAACATATAATATGGAATATTAAAATAAAGTTAAGCAATATTTGGCATATTTCATTTTACATTAGTCTTGTTTTTATATTACATCGTGCTTGCTAGTTCACACAGTACTGTAACATACCGATTCTGGGTCAGAATCCTGTGCCTTAGTTGGATTGCTGTGGATTTAAGAGTATATTCCATCTTCTATTTTAAGGCATTCAGTACTGTCTGCCATAAGATCCTCATAGAGAAGTTGATGAAATATGGGCTGTAGAAGCAGACAGTAAGGTGGATTGAAAACTGGCTGAATGGCTGGACTCAGAATGTGTTGATCAGTGGTACAAAGTCTAGTTGGAGGCCAGTGACTAATTATGTACCCCAGGGGACAATGCTGCATCGAGTCCTGTTGAACACCTTCATTAATCATCTGGGTGATGGAGTCAGTAAGTGTATCCTCAGCAAGTTTGCTGATGACACAATGCTGGGAGGAGTAGCTGATAACACCCGGAGGGTCATGCTGCCATGCCCAGGGACCTGGACAGGCTGGTCTGGTGGGAAGCTCATGCAGTTCAAGGAAGGGAAGTGCAAAATGCTGCACGTGGCACAACCCCAGGTGACAGTACATGCTGGGGGCTGACCAGTTGGAAAGCAGATTTGCAGAAAAGATCCTGGGGATCCTGGTGGACATCAAGTTGGATATGAGCCAGCAATGTGTGCCTACTGCAAAGAAAGCCAGTGGTATCCTGGACTGCATGAGGAGGACTAATGAGGGGGAGGTGATCCTTCTCTGCTCAGCACTGTTGAGGCCAAACCTGGAGTACTGTGTAGTTTCCTACTATGAGGGAGAGATAGACATACTGGAGAGAGTTCAGTGAAGAGCCACTATGGTGATGAAAACAGCTGGAGCACCTCACATTTGTAGAAAGGCTGAGAGAGATGGGACTGCTTCGCTTGGAGAAGAGGAGGCTCGGGCTAGGAGGGAATCTTGTTAATGTATATAAATACCTGAAGGACAGAGTCAGGCTCTTTTCAGTGGTGCCCAGAGACTGAACAGGAGGCATTAGGCACAATCTGAAACACAGGAGGCTCTGTCTGAACATCAGGAAGACTTTTTCACTGTGAGGGTAACTGAAGATTGGCACAGGTTGCCCAGGGAGGCTGTGGAGTTTCCCTCCTTGGAGACATGATCCTGGGCAAACTGCTCTAGGTGGCCCTGCTTAAGCAGGAGGTTGGACCAGACCAACCTCAACCATTCTGTATTCTTCCCTCCAGTAAAAAGGATTATGAGGAGGTTATAATCTCTGTAGTTCTCATGGATTAACAAATTTGCTTGTTTGCTTTTACCATTTCACTAAAAGTCATGTGAGGTGATTGAAAGAGAAGTTCTGAGATGACAGTGACGGCAGAAATAGGACCAAGTGGCAGCAGCCAGTCACTTCACATCAGCTGCAGAAAAAATTGCCTGTCACTCTTTCATCATACCATGTGAATGATTCCTAACTCTGTGATTAGCATATTAGGAAAACAGTATGTTATTAGCAGCATACTCTGGCATAGTTGAAAGATACTTTTACACTATTGCATATTGCACTATAGTTAAATCAGTGAAAGTGCATATTATTGTCCACACTGAGACGAAAATAAGTGCCCGTTCCTAATCTGAGTACCATGGAGATTCAGACCATTTTGTTATTTATTAAACCTCTTTGAGCATTTATGAGTATGGTGAGAAAATCATTCACCAAAGGTGCTACATGGTGATATGAAGTCACAGAATGTTATGAGACAGGATTGAATAAAAGCAATTGTGTGTGTCTGTGATTTAAAACATAAGGAGCATGCCTTACAAGGAGAAAGGAGAAATAATAAGGAGAAAATAGAGGAACTACCTGTCTCTTGCAGTCTGAGAAGTCTCTGGTATTCTTGGGGAAGATGTTCTGTGAAGTAATTGTCAGGTTATTCTGTAGGGAAAATAGTGAAATGCTGTCAATAAGCTGACTATTGCAGGTGCTGTGTTCTGTAAGAAGTAGGTCAGAGAGATTATATTTGAAATGGATTAACAAAATAAATATTATGCCATCTGTGTTTGGCAGAAAGTGGCAGACCGAGGTCTGGTGGATTTTACTCCATGGCATTCATCAAGATGTCTCTATTAGAGCAGGATCAAAGCTGGCTGAAGGCTCTCGCTGTGCAACAAGCAGCATTTGTATGGAAGACATCAGACTATTGCACATTATAAATGCAGTGGAGGCTGTGAGTGTGGGCTACCCGTGTCTCTAGAGTTAGGAAAGGAGGTGTGCTGCAGTGACATTGCCCAGTGCAGGACTGAAAAGGTTTTCACTCATGGGTAGTTTGGACTAGTGAAAATCTGTGCAGGCAGGCAGCAGTGCTGAGTCCAGTGTGAGGATAGAGAGTGCTCACAGCAGTAACCATTCTTGGTATTTGTTGTAAACTGGCAAGCTTCTTGCTTTGAAGATTCCTGGGTGGGTTACTGAGAAGACTAGGCAGGATTTGATGGAAAAATGGTCCTAAGGCCTGTCCTTTTTGGACAATTCGATCAAATTCTGTACCTAAAGGAAAGACCCTCAGTCTCAGCAGTGGGGTTTAGACCAGGCACCTGCTCTCTGCTTTAACTGTGAGTCTGCTATATTGCCAAGTATTGTCTGTTTTCTCTTATCCTCATTTGGTTTCTGCCTTTCTCCCTTCTTTTCTGCCTTCAGTATGCAGAAAATTGCCTTTGTGCTTCTGTTTTTCACTACTTTTCTCATGCAAGAAGAAAAAAGTTGAATGAGGGTGAAGGAGGTCTTTGCATTATAGGAGAATGGAAGTGTTTAATCCAGTTAAATGGGGACTGAGACCAAAACTCAAAGAGATTATTTTCTGTACATGTTTGACCTATAGAGCTTCCAGCATAGTAAATCGTTGACCCCAGGAAGGTTATTTAAGCAGAACAAACAAACAAGCAAAACGCTATAATCCTTTTAAATGATCTTTATTTATACAGGCTCATACTCTGTGTGTTAATAATGGGACTTAGCAAACCAAAATTTCATTGTATTTTATACAGTGTTACTTTACAGTGCTTCAGCTCAGGAGTACAGTGATGTGGGACAGGTGGCACAGGGTTGGTGAGGGCTCCTGTGCAATAGATAGTGGAAGAGACAGTAAGAGCGATGGTTGTAGAACAGAAATAAAAGCTCTAAAACATGACCTGTAACATAATAAAATGAAATGCAATTCATATACCTGCATGCATGTATAACTCATCTTGTATTATTCAGTGTTATGCTAGCAAGTAAGTTGAGCTCTTGCAAAAATACAGTTACAGATTGTGGCCATTGCCCTGCAATACTTGAAGCCCTGCTCTGATTGTCAGACTTTAACCCTGTTGCTTTTTGCTCTTGAAGACTGCTTTCAATGATAATTTAGATAAGATGGGTATTTGCTTACTTCATGTCATCTCCTGCTTGAGTCACTGAGAAGAGCAGAATGTTTTGCCTTCAACAGGCTGTGCCCCAGTAGTAACTCGTGATGTGTCCACACACAACCCTTAGAGTCTGTTTTATGATAGAAAATCTAGAGGAGAACATTTTACTGTGCTGCCCTAGAACAAAAGGTATTTGTACCTGTGGGTAAGGGTATGTGTTTTAAAGCTCTGAATTCAGTAGACACTAAACTTTCTGGGCAGAGGAGAGCATTTCTGACAGCTTTGCAATTGAATACAGCCCACTGAAGTCACTCAAACCTTGGGACTGAGGCAGTGGCCATGTGTCTGCCACACATGCAGCTCTGTGTGGAGGACCCCAGTCACCTTTGAGGTGAGAGTGCTGCATCAGGGGCCAGGCAGTGAGCTCTGTGCCCTTGTGTGTTGCTGTTGCTCTTTAGCCTCTAGTGCTGCAGCAGCTCCTCCAGCGCTGTCTCCTAAATTTGTTCACTATGCCTCTTTGCATGTTAACTTGTGTCTTCTGACTCTTCCACTCTGCCACACTCCTGTTAGTTCTGCATCTGGACCTCAGAGCCAGGAGTGTGACAGGGTCTGAGCCAGTCCTGCCTCGGGCAGAATGCTGTAGAAGCAGATGGAAGAAAAAAGTCTCTTGAATTATTTTGTAACTCATTTATATAGAGTTAGGTCATGCTTCTTTTATTGACATTCATTCAGAAATAGCAAGTCTCTATTTAATCTGTATTTTTCTACCTTACATTGTTTAGGGGTTTTTTTCCTCTAAATATTAGGGGTATCCAGCAAGTTTGTCATCCTCTAAAACCGGCCAAAAATATACATTAAAAAAAATTCCTTTTATGCTTTTTCATTGTATTTTTCCCCTTGTAGCTTCCTAGGTCAAATGTTAGAATTGCAAGGTCTTAGTGCATTAATTTGTATTTTTGAGATGCTTAGCACACCACTTCAGAAACATAAATAATTATTGTGAAGTATATGATAGGCTTGATGGCTTGTTATTGTGATAACTAATGGCTCTGGTTTGGCAGACACTTCTGAGAGCAGTGATGTTTGTGATTGCTTGACATTTCTTCAGTCTTTGCTTAATCCAAAGATTCATTGCATTCCAAGCATAAAGCATGGCTTTGCACCAAAAGAAGAGTTATATTAATAATCTGAGGAATGTTTGGGGGTGCTTTTCTAGTGGCTGCTGCACTGCTTCAGAGGTATTTTCTTTCCCTTGTTTAAACAATCAACTTTAAGGTTTTCAGACAGTTCATTCCAACTGATTGAACTTTCATATAAGCATGTAACTCTCCAAAGATCAAAAATTGCCTGAGGATATTTTTAATTCAATAAAAACCCAAGCTGACTTCAGACTTACACAGACTGCATAAATTCCAAACTCCAGAATCTAATAAATCTAAAACTTTTTAATTAAAAGTGGAAATATCTCGATTTAGATGAAGTGGAGTCAGACATGTCTTTCTGTCACATTTTTGGGGAATTGCCATTTAGCTCCATGAATAGCCATTTACAGTAAAAGGGAGGAGAAGAGACTGAATAACTTGAGCCAGGGATAGCAATCCTTTAATCTTCCAGCTGTCTTGCTGGACTTATCTGTTCACAGAAAATATGACATCTCATCTGAGGACCTCCAGTGAGTATTTTGCAAAAGTATAATATAATTGACGTATTTTAATCAATTAAATACAATTAAGAAGTTGCTTTAACTGCTACCAAAAATCTGTTAACACCCCAAAAGACAGAGGATTTTGTAACATTTTCTTAGAAAATAAACCTTCTGTATTGTTTCTGGGAAATCACTTTCTGTCTTCTGCTCATTCTAAGAAGAGCTTAATGTTAGAACTATCTCCAGCAGCATTTAAAAACATGCTGAATTACATTGTTCAGTAGGGTGGCTTGTAAAGTTGGGGCGTGGGCTAGAGATTCGAGGTCCCTCCCACAGTTAGTTTTTCTTTTGACTGTGACAGTCCTGGTCACTAATTTTGAATTTTCAGTCTATACACAGGATTTTGTAGCAGGTGTTTTTTTCAGTGATCTTCAGTTTTAAAAACCATGAAATCTTGTGTTTTCTCATCCAGCCCTTTGAAGTACTTGGTTGGTGCTAATCCCACTCAGCCCATTCAGGGTTTAAGTGAACAGTGACACAGATTGTAGCAAGCAGTGAGGTTTGACATTGAGGCAACGCTCTCTTAGTGTGGCATCCGCTGCTATGGCCGTGGTAATTTCAGAGTAGGAGAGGATTCAGTCTAGTGTCCACAAGCCTGGCTGGTTGTTTTCATGTTACCCTGGAAGCTTAAAGTTGTCTCAAGTTGTGCTTTTTTGTTTGCTCAGAAAGTAGCCAGACAACTGCCATTTGTGCTCAAGAGTAAGTAATCAAGACTTCAGCATTTGTGTCGGGACTTACTGTGGAATACAGATATTTACTGCTACCAAATAACAAAAGAGGACATAATAATTTTGAGGGGACTGCCCATACAGAAACCATTGTTGTTTTTACAATAAAAGCTTCTTCAAGCAATTAAGAAAATATTTTTTTTCACAATTCTATTATTTATGTTGTTAATGGTGTCTTTTCTTTTTCAGAACAATAGATCTAAACAGTAGTTTACTGCAACAAGTAATAGAAAGAAAACGGGAAGTGCTGTGCATATTGAGAGAAAAGATAATAACAACTCAGAGGTGTACAATATTTGAACATATCCAGACAGAAGAAAAAGTCAGTGGTGTGATGGGATGCACTGCAAAAACAGTAAAGGTAAAAGTTGTTAAAAATGTGCAAGGAATGGAACATTTGCAGATTATCTGAGAAGAAATTTTGGGTTCTCCAGATAGGCTTCAGAGTATTTTTTGTGCTTCCTTAACATGTTGAATTTGCTGTACTGCTTAATTGTGAAACTTCAGAAAGGCAAAATATTTTTTTCTTTTGCCTTTCTGGCAAAAGATGCCATCTTTTAGTGTGAGTCTGGAATGTAGTTTCCATCAACACTATCAAATTGCAATTCAGTTTCTGTGTAGATTCCTGCCTACAGCAGAACATAAAGCAAATGTACAGCAATTCACTGAAAGTTGAATAGAAAAATGCATTGCTGAAGCAAATTTATTTGAAAAGCCAAGTAATCATTCCTCACAAATGGTTGCAGTGTCTACTGAGTTTTCGTATTTATTGGGAAGCTATTTGGTTTCGATCATGGGACTGGAGATTAACTGCATTATGAGGATATCTGAAAAATTGCCTGTGAATTGAGAAGGAATTACCAAAGCCAAAACATATGCTTATTCATTTTAAGTTTTTTTTTTTAATGGTAGAGATGAATCACTTCTGTGTACAGGGTGTTTCCAGTAGCAGAAATCCGGGAGTTGCAGGACAACCACCCTCTGTGCAAGTGCCACCTTCTGGGTAGCAGTCTCCAGCTGGGCAAAAGATATGTCAAGATAGAATTGGGCAGCGCAGGATACTGAAGTGGGTGCCCATTTCCTAGTGACATGGTGTTTTATGTGTGGCAAAAGCTGCACCTGGAACTCAACTTCATGTTGAGACAGGGTAGCTAAGAGTTTGAGAGCTGCTCTTGGCATTGTGCTCTCCCTCGCTCTTCATCTACTTCCTTTTGCAGATGTCAAATGTTACATGCTTAAGTTAGACATCACAGAGAATAAAGCACATTCTTTCTCTGTATTTTTCACCTTAGTTATGGGTTTAAGCTATGCAATAGCTGAATCAGATAAATGGTGAATAAATCTGTCTTCTAGGTTTCAGTAAGTGAAAACGGAAGTATGGTGAAGGATTCTAGTGTGATTCTTGAAATTCCTCCTGCAACCACTATTGCCTATGGTGTAATTGAACTGTTTATAAAGCACAATGGCAAGTTTGGTAAGTTGAAAGGCTCATTTTCTGTGGCACCCAGTTCAGCTGTGGACAAAGCTGTCCGTTGGGCAATGATTTTTGCATTTCCCTGTGCATGAAGGTGATGATGTTGTATGGTCTCTTTTGCCTTGATAATTATTTGTGCTGGAAATGCTGCACTTCTGATTTAGTAATGCTTTTTTACTTGCTTGAATACATTTTAAACTCAGAATTACTTAGGTTTCAGAGGAAGAGGTCATCTAGCTGGAGCCCCAACCAAGTCAGGGCCAGCTTTTGAACTTAGATCTAAATTCAGAGTTAGATCAGATTGCTTGTCTATTCTAAAGTTTTGATTATTTCTGGAAACAGAGATTCCATCACTCCTCTGGGCAGCCTGTTATCATGTGTGACCACCATGATGGTGAAGGTTTTTTGTCCTTAATATCTAATGAGAATGTCCCTTTCTTTAATTTGTGTCTCTTGCCTTTTGTCCTGTCATCATACAGAAGAATCTGGCTCTGTCTTCTCTTCACGCTTCCATTGGGTAGTTATAGATAGCAGTAAGGTTCTCCCTTAGCAGTGCCTTCTCCAGGCTGGACAAACCCAGTCTCTCAACCTCTCCTCATCTCGTCTCTCTCCAGCCCCCAGCGATCTTGGTGGCTGTTTGCCAGATTGCTCCATTATGTGCACGTGGGGCTTGTACTGGAGAGTCCAAAACTGGGCACAACACTGAATACAGTCTCCCAAATTGAAAATTCAGTTTCCTCAGTCTGCTAGCTACACTCTTGTCAGTACAGCCCAGTATGCAGAAAACTTCAGTAACTGCAGGGGCACGCTGCTTATCCTCTCAAATTTGTTGTCCTGGTCTTTTTCTGCAATTTTGCTCTAACTAGCTGGCCCTTGGCTTGTACTGTTCCCTTCACCTGTTGGCAGGAGAGTGACCTGAATGTAAATCAACGGCCAACCAGGAATGTTTAGACAACAGTCGTGTTAAGAAAAGAATCATTCATACAGGACTGGAATTTAAACTTTTCTAACTTACACTTTCATATACAGATTGCCCTCAGAATGTTTGCAGAAATGTCCTTGTCATGTTTTCTGGTCATGCTTTACTTATGTCAGGTCGAATATTTTTCAGGGTAAAAAAAATGTTGAAATTGGCTTTGGGGGGATGTAACTTTGCTCTGCAGAATCACTTGGGTTTTTCTTTCTTGTCTGTCCTCATTTAAACTCCCTGACCTAAAGGAGGTTTCAGGGGATTTTATGCGAGAAGAAAAGAAATCAGATGGACTGGGTAGAGCTGGAAGTTGGGAAGGACTCATGTGGAGAGAAACAGGAGATAACGTTGAAGAAATAATTGAAGTACAGTTGAGATTTGAATCCAGGATGCACTTTGTTTGGATAAGAAATGCAGAAGATAATTCTGCATCATTCTCCTTCAATTGACTTCTGATATTAAGGAAGTCTATAGGCTCAGGAGTAGAAGTAAATATTATGTAACCTGTAAAAAGTTTCTGAAATGTGGAATTGCTCTGACGTAGACTGAACACAGAGATAATGGCAAAGGGCATTGACTTCATGGTTATAATAGGACTGTAATTTAGAGTAATGAGGTGCAGTTAAGGCTGTCTGACTACATAGGTGTGTAGCTGATAACCTACTTAAGTGATTTCCAGATGAAATTCCTGTGTCCTGCTAGCTGATGATACATGGGTCTTGTTAATGATCTGTATTTCTCTGCTCTTCTTCCACTTCTGTTTCTTTTCCCACTCTTTTTTTCATATTTAATGTTAATATCTTTCAAGCTCCAAAACCAGCACAGCTTGTTTCATGTTTTATCTCAAACAACCTATGTCTTGCCTCTTCTTTTTTAATTTGAGCTATTTTCCCTTGCCTGACTATCACTGAGAAGGTAAAGGGTAGGAATTAACAACAAAATTAAGGATTTGCCAGCAAGAATAAGTATGGTGGAGCCTAAACTTCAGCTTGTTAATGTCTAAGCAGCAGTGATCAGTGTCTGTTTATGGAAATAGAAATGGCCTTTGAAGTTAAATCCAGGGCCTAATGTAGTCCTTTCTCATGAGACTAAAAGTGACCTGTAGCAGGTGTAACCTAGTGGGATTCTCTTCAGAGATAATTACAGAATAGGGTGCATATAAACTTTTTACTGTCTGTTTTTCTATGCCAGTGGCAGTGCTTGAGTTATTGTTAGGAAGAATGTTATATAAATTTTCCTTAAAATGTTCTGGCTGATGTGACGGAACATGCTTGGACATTTTTATACGTAAACTGTGTGCCTTGCTTCCTCTTAAGTATCTGTAAATTGAACCGTCCTAATCTTTTCCACCTTTTCACACAAAGGAGTCTCTTTAATTGCTTTCATTGATCATCTCTGGTTTTCGTGCATTTTTGTTAACGTTTCTGAATAACTAACAAGTTCTAACTGCACTGTTGGAGGTTTGTCATCGATTAATGTGATAGCATTCAATACGGAATTCATTAACAGTCCTATTAATACAAAATTTTGAGTCCTGTGTTTTCCTCTGAATCGAGTCCCATTACAAGAGTTAACAGCAGGGTCTGTATCTCTTAACACACAGCATCATCTGAAAAGTTTGATTTCCCTTATTAGCATCATTCTGCCTCAGGAGGGGAGTCAGTTTGTCAGCACTGTCCTCCTCCTCAGGGTTCATGTGAAAGCCTTGTTATTATCAAGGAAAGTAACATGAGTGAGTTGGCCTGATGGTGCCTCAGCTGCTGTCCAGAGTCTTGATGCTTTGGGAAGTTCTTAGCTTGTGTTAATCACTTTCTGCTTCTCTGTAACTCGCTCTTCTCTGCAAAGGGTTATGCAAGCATAAAGGTCTGTCTTCTTTCTTCCTCTGTGGCAGAGATTTCTTTGTCTGCTTTCCCTTTGAAAAGCTTTTTGCTGATGGAGTGCTCTCCATGCTTTCTCATCTGCTTTGAATGTCCTTAATTTAGTGAGACAGAGTCTTACAACTGCAGGAAGGTTATATTTAGGTTTTGTGCCTGGTACACGTGAGCACTGTACTTGATTAGTTACATTTTTTTCCCTCTTTGCTGTCAGGTATTATTTTAAAATTGAGTTTCTTTTGCTAGCCTGCCTGTGTTTTCCTCAGACCTCCTGCAGTGTCCCAGGGGAACAGATTCAGATCTTGCATTTGAGCCAATAAAAGATGGTCAGAGTATGCACAGAGCTTTGATTGTATTCTGCATCTTTGGGGCACAGTGCTGGACACATGAGCACAGAACTTGATATTCCGACTTTCTCAGCGTATTACAGAGGCTTCCTGTACCTTGCAGGAGTCCCTTAAGCTGAGGGCACTGGGGTGGCAGGAAAAGGGCAGTTCTGCTTGGGTGAGGTCAGTCAGTGCTTGTCACAAAGATGAGGCAGAAAGGATAATCCAGCCAGGAAACATTATTTCCTCCATGAAGTTACTGCAGAGAGACAGTATATTGCAGTGACTCTGGGAACATGCCTAGGTGATGTCCTTTCGAGACTCTCTATTTTCCACTCATCTGGAGAACTTGAGGATGGACCTGTGGCTTAGCTGAGAAAGAAGTGTCTTGTCAGTGCCATGACCAAAAGAAGCTCTGTGAAGGACTCTCAAGAGTTCTTACGAGTCTCAGAGAGTGCTGTCATGTGTCTCCATCATGAGTGGATCAGCAGCCTGCATTCCAGCATGTCAGAAATTCATACCTGCATCTCCTGTATGCAGCATTCAGGTTTTTACTGTGTTGTTTCATGGTATTTGCTGTCTGCATTACTTTAGTTCACAGGAGCTGGTGTCACATTTTGTAGGTGGCAGCTGCATCACGGGACCTTCAATCTGTACACGCTGTACCAAACACCAGGGCTGCAGCAGTGCTCCATAATTCACATGCATAGCAACAGCTGGCATTCTTTCCATCTGGAAGAGACGAGACATGGAGAAATCACATGCAAGAACACTAGAAAATACAAGCTAGCATCTTATTTAGTAATTGCTTGTGTATTTTATTAATTATTGTTTTTAATTGAATTTCTAATTACAGAGTTCTGTCTGCTAGATGAACAGCAAGGAGGTTTTGAAAAAGAAAGCACAGAAGGCTCGACTTATCCCCATTCAGCTCTATTCAGAGATGCTTCATTTCTCTATCAGCCAGATGCTGTTGATAATGAGATGTACTCTGGGGCTGAAAACCTCATTCCCAGTGATGCTTCTATAAGTGTATTGAAACAAGGTATTACCAGAAATGATTACATTACAGTGAATTAAGCAACATGATAGGGAGAAATAATCTAGTACAATAGTACGTAAGAAATCTCGTTAGTTCATTTTAATAACTCTTATCAGGAACTCTTGGGGAATGCACTGAAAGCATATAAAAAATTAGTTCTGCAATAGGTATACGCAGTGGACTGTTCCTTAGGAACATCCTGAATCCATTTGTCGTAAATATGATCTTACAAAGTCAGGTGTTTATGTCAGCTCTGTTACATTCCAGATAACCTCTATAAGATTAGTGATGATTTATGCTTTCATTCATAAAGGGTCACTGAAAATACTTTTTCATATTTGAAAAATACTCTCTGTAAAGCTTCATAGTTAGAGGTTAAGTCTCAAAATTACAAAGACTTAGCCTCATTATTTTCAGAGAAGCTTTATAACTGACAAAATTAAAACAGGAGCAGGTACAAGTTGTTTGTTGTAGGACTGTGGAAGGAAGGGGCAGGATTGTTACTGGAGGAATGAAAAAAGGGAAAACCAATCAAGGCCTCAGAACACAGTTTGCTTTTCATCAGTTCTTGGTAGAGTTCTTACAGGTGGTTCTACTGATGAACATCACTTCTGTTATCTATAAATTTCACCCTTTGTTAATGGTTGTTCAGTAGACTGTGGCCGGAATAGATATTTGTTGTCCCTATGTAAATTCTGTCATTCTCCTGTGTAGACTTGCTTGAAAGGAATAACTGTCTCCATGTGTATTTAAAACCCACTTACTTGTAAAAGAATGGTATGCCACAGTTCTGTGTTTTGTTTTAGCTCGAAATACCTTTGTGCCCTTCTTGCTTAAAAGGCTTGGAGATTTCTTTTAATTAATTAACCTACACAGTCTCTTGGGGGGAAAAAAACCTAAAAAAAAATTTGTTTTTGCTAAGGAATTTGAAAGTAGGTTTCCTTCTCTGTTATTTGTATAGACAGTCAATTGCATCAGATAAAAAAATATCTGCCTGTGGCTGGGCTTTTTTTTTCCCCAGTGAAGTAACTTTTTAGATATAAAGGACATCTTTTAAAGAGAGCGTGTTTTCGACCGGAGTGACATGAAGGACAATTTCTTTTAAACAAGGTTGAGAACACTTGCATGCCTATATTTTTGGAATGTGAGAAAAAACATTCCAACCTTCCAACTGGCATTATTGATTTGAAAACTTATTTTCTTTTAGCAAAGTGGTAATTTGATGTCAAAAAGTATTTAGTTACACGATCATAGTTGAATTGTGGTGAAAGAAGTGCAGTGCACTTCTTGTACTTCTATTGTATGTACTGTAATGGATTCGGAATTTCAATTAAGAAGGCATTTTTGTCCTGACTATTTTAATAATAATTAGGTCAGGGGTGAAGGGCTGTAATTCTTTCTTTCACCTGATGAAATACGAGGACAACAATGTAGGATACTAATAGATCTCTATGTGGACTTACACCATTGACTTTGTAATTCATACTAACCACAGATCAGAAGTAAATTTATGAGCAGAACTCGTCATTCTGCCGTATGAATGTACATATTTTGGAGATAAATTTCAAGTGAGAAACTTAAGTTAGCATTAAAATACTGAT
This sequence comes from Lepidothrix coronata, assembly GCF_001604755.1. Classification (NCBI taxonomy): domain Eukaryota; kingdom Metazoa; phylum Chordata; class Aves; order Passeriformes; family Pipridae; genus Lepidothrix; species Lepidothrix coronata. The sequence continues at coordinate 2,662,103 of NW_016690286.1, read as the reverse complement.
TTTAAAATATTAAAAATACTGAACACCAAATGGTGATCCTTGGTAACTGTTCTTCTTTCTTAGCGTTTTCATTAAGGCTTCATTGGCTCCTTAGGAATTATAATCAGATCTGTTTCAGCCTTGCATTGTAACTTGTGCTCGTGGAAATCAGGTAGTCAGGGTGTGGTGATAAAAGGACTTATGAAACACATAGCAAAAATGTTAACTGTTTTTACTGGCATTTGTGTAGAAGTACTTAGTTTTACTTTTTACTGCTTTCTTGGGAAAGATCTGTCACAGTTGAAGACCCAGTTCCAGCCCTTTGTGAAGCTTCCAGAAGACAAGCAAAGAGCTTTATATAAAACCCTTTGTGAACTCTTGCTCCATGAAGAAATGGTGACTGCCCTGGGGGATGTGGTAAGATGAAGAAATTTTGGCTTGCTTCCTGAAAGTAATTTCAGAATAGCACGAACATTCTCTTTTGCTTGAATTTTTCTCTTTTCAAGAAATTTTGCTTATTCTTTTGCTTTCAGTTTGATGATATCTGCACAGGAGACGAGCCAGATCTGGAGGAGTTAAAACTTACACAACAAAGAGACCTCCTTGACTTCTTGCAGCTCTTAGGGTGCAGTTTACAGAGTGAGCTGTTGTTGCAGAAATGTCATCCTCAGGATGAAGAACTTTTCTCAGCTGCACACCTTCTCATCAGTGCTATCTCTGGTACGTTGTTAAGAGCCCTTTTTTTTTAATTTGATTTTCCTTTTAGAAGCTCCCTCCACGCTAAAGCATTTATGGCTCTCTTTGAGCAGTTGGTGGCTGAGTGAACATAAATTGTTCTGTTCCTTTTTTATGAGTTTGGTATACTATGCTTAGCATTCCTGCCTGTGAATTAAATTCAGCCCTCAATCACCGACAGATTTTGCGTGTAAAATACACATTCCCTCAAGACTGCTCGACTCTGCTTCTGCTGAGTGTGGGCATTTGCAGTTTGGCAAGCTAATTTCTGTACTTATTGCATGCCAGAGTTCTTCCCGCCTAAGTGCTGAGAATTACAAATTAGGTGATGTCTCCTGTGTAACAGCGGATATTGTTGAGGTGCAAACTAAATTTAGCAAAAATGAGTTTAACATAGAGACACTGCAATTAGAAGGTTGTTTTGCAGCTACTGAAATGGGAGATTAAACATAAATGTCAAACAAATGCCATCCTCACAATCTCGTTGGCATCAGAGTGTTAATTAAAAGCTACCTGCAAAGTCCACAACAGACTTCCCTGGCTTTTTCTCTTCTCTCTCATATATAAAGAATTTCCTGACATTAAGGTAACGAAGGGAAGTCCAGTGTAGATGTGGCACTGTGCAGCAAAATGTCAGTGTGCATCCATATACACACAGTACCCAGGTAGGATAGTTTAACTCATCTGTGGAGACAGAAAAGAAATAGAAAACAGAAACCTGCTGATGTGGTAAGACTTCTCAGATGCTATTAGCAGCAGGGTGCAGTTAACTGAGTGTGTTGCATTATCACCTGACTTTGGACATAATGTCTGCTGCTAAAGTCCAGGCATAAGTGTAGCCGGATCAAGATTCAAAAGCTGTATTATCCCTGTTGCCTGTTAGGAATTACAGCCTTTTTGTTACAGAGTTGAAGGGCACCACAGGGATCATTTACTCCATCTCCCAGCCTGAAGGCAGTCTCAGCTGTGTCATTTCCTCTCAGATTGTGGTTTGCAGAAGTCAGTAGCTTGTATAAATTTTGAGAGTGTAGGTTCTTGATTTATTCAAGGCCTAAGTCATTTATTCAGCCTGTAGATGTGGGGTGAAACACTGGGGAGATACTTAGGGAGCAGAGAAGGATGATGGGAAGGAAATCCCCTTTTCTACTAGTGCCTTTTCTCAAGGGCAGAGGTAATCAGACCCATTGCCCATACCATTTTATTCTGCAGGCAGGAAAGGGGTGGATCAGCCTCTTCCAAACATCCAGCTAAGGAGAATCCCATAGCAGAGTTCCTTGTTGAAGGCCCCCTTCCAGCAGCCAGCCTCATGCAGCCTTCACTGGAAACAATCTTTCCCTGTTAATGTTTCCTTCGCAGAGCTGTCTGATTACACTCTGGTCCTGCTGCGTGCCTGCTGTGATCTTCAGGTTGTTCCAGCACTGTGTTGTTTGGTGAGTAATTGAGAAGTGGTTGTGTGGCATGTGGGCCCAGCAGCAGGAATGACCATGTCATTGGCCTCACCATGTTTCTCACCCAATAAAGGAGATGTCAGGCTCCAGTGCGAATTTCAGCCGTAGGCAGAGCTTAGCCAAGGTCAGTCTGACAGTGGCAAATGAAGTACATAATTTACTGCAGGTGGATACCTAACTTCTAAACATTTCTGTATTTGGGAGGTTTCGTGGGTTGTGAGCAAAAGAAAATTGTAACTTAAGCTTGAATTTTAGTTTACTAATAGTCTCACTGTTTTAAAGGCTCAGTAACAGTAATCACCTCCCTTGGGAAAGAAATTCTCCTTTGGCAGCAGCAGTGCTTGAGCCATGGCAAACTCTGAAGTCCCAAAACTCTGAGGCCATTTATTGAAACTGCTGAAGGAATGGTGCAGGGCATTAGAGGGATGGAGTGCCTCACCTATGAGGAAAGGGTAAGGGAATTGGGTTTATTCAGCCTAGAGAGGAGAAGGCTTTAGGGTGACCTAATTGCAGCTTCCAGTACCTGAAGGGAGTGTACAAGAAAGCTGGAGAGAGACTTTTTACAAGAACTCGTAGTGACGGGACAAGGAAGAGTGGATTCAAACTGAAAGAGGGTAGGTTTAAATCAAGGTGCTCGTAAGAAATTCTTTATTGTGAGGGTGGTGAGGTTGCTCAGAGAAGTTGTGGATGCCCCATCCCTGGAAGTGTTTAAGGCCAGATTGGATGGGGCTTTGAATAACCTGGTCTAGTGAAAAGTGTCCCTGCTCACGGCAGCAGGGGGATGGAACTAGCTGATCTTTAAGGTCCCTTCCAACCCAAAACATTCTATGTTTTTCTCCTTTTTTGAGTTTTTTAAGCTCACTTACAAAAACAATAGTAAAATCCTTTAAATATGTAGGGGCAAGAGGAGTGATACTGTTTGCTCAGAGTGAGAGTTAAATGTGATTTGTAGTGAGAGAAGTTGAACTAGGGGAACAGATGGACAGTAGGGAGGGATGTTGCTCCTTAAAGGATGCCATAGAGCTTTTGTTCAGGATCAGTAAGCCCAATAGTAAAGGGAATCTTGCCCTTTTGCTGCTGCCTTGTAAGCTCTACAGTGGTTTTGTATGAAAGAACTGAGCTGTGCAGTGGCAGGAACAGCACTGCTTGGAAAATGTTTTCATGTCTTTTATCTTTTGCTCTCATAAATACAGCCTGATGTTGCTTCAGCCGATGGCAGTGTGGTGCTGAGCAGTCCTTTGGTGGCCACTCTCACTGACAGGAGAAGATTTGATGTCGTGAAAAGGCTGTTTGCTTCATCAAACATTAATTTGGAAATGACAGAGTCTTCTGTAAAAGCTGTAACTATGAAAGAACCTCGATTCTTCCCACTCGTTCTTTATGTTGCGCTGTGTGGGCTTCATGCTTTAGGTGGGAATGTATAGGAGCTTTACTGAGTATCCAGTTTTTGCTCTAGTCTGTTCTTTCTTCTATAGCTCCATAGTGTTGGTGTGTTTGGGCTAAGCAGTAGAACTGCTCTGTTGGGTCCTTAGGGCAGCACAGCCAGGGGTTAGGGCGGTCAGGGGGCACTCGGAACACCGAGGGTACAGGCTCTGCACTGCCATCAGGTGTACCACCCCTCTGCGGTTCCAGTGGAAAATACACAAATAAAGGATGAAGGGGGGAATTAAACAAGAGAAGTGAGGAACAGAAATTGAACAGAGCTGCTGTGGTAGTTGTCAGATCTGCAGGGCAGTAGAAACCTGATTGCTTGCATTAATATGCGTGGGAGAAAACAGCAAAGTACAAACTGCTTTTTTCAAGCAAGCAGGCTGTGGAAATCCAGGGTTCTGCAATGCAGCAATTGTTTTGCTCCTTTAAGACTGGATGTACAGAATCCTTCACTCTGGAGCAAGTGGAATGGAGGGCTCTCAAAGAGGTACTTGATTAGGTTGTCTTATTGTTGTTTGGCGTTTCCTGCACAATGCAGGAAATATAAAATCCTTTTTTTCAAAAACCAAGACCACCTTAGTGATTTATACATCAGTACAGCATTTCTATTTTCTAATAAGCTTTTACTCACCTTAGCAAGCTTAAATTGCATTTGGAACTTTGAGGTATGGCAATGCCTTTTGGTGTGTGCACATGAAGGGTCCCTGCTGCACACCACAAAAATTATCATTTCACCCGTAGGATATTTTAAATGCAGATACTTTGCTCATTTCTTTGACTAGTAGCAAAGTGTCAGTAAAGCACTCACTGCATGCTTTGAACTATTTTGCCTTTTTTTCCATCATAATTTTTTGTAATTGTGGATGGAACAGAAATGCAGCAGAGATCACTGCAAATGTGGGCTTGGGAAGATGATGTTCCAGGTAAGTGGAATATCAGTGCTTGCAGATAAGACTCTGAGATGGCTGACAAACAAGCAGGAACCTATGTGATCAGTAACCAGGCCCTGCAGTGTAGGTGGTGGATAGGAGTCTGGTTGTTTCCTGCTCTATTCCCACATGATCCTGAGCGGATTGACTAAGAAGTTATCAAAAAGTCACCGCAGTTCAGCTTTCCCTGAGGACATGGACTTTGCAGAAAAGCACCGTGGAACCTTTCCATACCCCAAGAGCCCAGGGTAGCTCTGCACGCTGCGCCGTGGGCATTTCTGCGTCTCATCCATTAAATGAAGCTGATGGTGTTGCCTGAACCTTGCACTGGTGTAGATGGAAAGATCCTTTAGGAGGATGGAAGCATGTAACTCTGCTCCTGGAATGATGTGTGTAAATGGGAAAGTCTTCTTTTGCCAATCACTACTCAAAAGTTGCCTCTGTAACTAATTTATCAAAAATTTCTGTTGAATGTTATGTCAAAACAAGAGAACAACTTATAACATCATGAATATAATTTCCATTGTTTTTCTTCTGGGGGTTCCCTTGGCTTTGAAAGGTGGTGCACAGATGGCAAGTGGCTGTTTGGGCATCCACACAGTGCCACTGTCCATGTGCTCTGATCTTCCTTACAGAGCTTTGGTGTGAGCCTTCTGTGCACTATATTGTGTAACTGCTTTCAGGATGTGATTTTGTGTCACAGATGCAGAAGAGGGAACTGGTTTGGCAGCACTCCTGTGACCACAGAAGCACCTCTAGAACAGCAGGTAGGGTAGAATGGCCTTTTTAGAACTGGGTGAGCAGCACAACTGGGCAAAAAAAGAAACACTAAGGCAGGTTGTATGATCACCATTTTCTCTCCGGTTCCTTCTTCCATGCTCTTGAATGCAGGATTGTTACTCAGGTGAATTTTAAAATTAGGTCAAACTGGAAATAAGAAGATCCAAGGGAGCAAGAGAAGCAGCCTGTCTCTCAAATAACTCCTTTCTTGCCCTTCCCTAAGCTAAGAGCATACCCTCTTCAGGGACCCAGCTGAAGCTGCACTGGCCCAGATTAATTCACAGTCCACCTCAGAAGAGCTGGATGAGCATCTACTACCTCTTGGACAAACCAGCAATTCCTTGTGACAGGCTGACCTCATACAGAAAATGCTTAGATGTGGTCTTCCCTAGGAAAGGAGTTGGTGAAAGAGCTGGAGGGGAGGGTGCTTTAGAGAAGGCTGAAGCTTGTCTCATAAAAGATTTGATTCCACATCCTGACTTACCTCCTGAAAATACCGCTTCCCTTTGCGTTCCCCAGGAGGAAGGGGGAAGAATCCATACCTTTACAATCTGGAAGGAGGTCAGCAGCCTCTTTTCAAAAAGCATGTGCTATCTCCAGAGGCCAGCAGGCTCTGCCGTGCTGCCAGGAACCAGCACTTTCCTCCTTCAGGCTGCTCAGTCCTGAGTCCCCCGGGCTTCTGTACACTGGCTAATTACAGTGCAGGCCCCAGAGAGTGACTCCCTCAGTGCCGCAGTGCTCAGAAAACAGGGCACCCAGCTTCAGCAATGGTGACGTTCACAGGGTGGCCGAAGAGGCCCCGAGGTCTTCCTGCACATGGAATGGGGATTTGGCATATGCATGAACATGGAGCTAAATAAGACCAACTGAAAAGCTGTTTTTCTGAACGTGGAGCCCCTGAGATCTGAAGATAAAAAGGCAGAGGTGCACTGACTGCTCCTTGATACCTTATGTGGCTAGAATTCAAGAGTATGACCAAAAACAATCAGGAAAAAAGCCAATTACATTTTTTCAATATTAAATCTTTATTATATACAAAAATATTTTGTTGGGAATTAACAGAATTTCATCATTTGTACATTAATATTTTTATGTTTGGCTGTGTTTATTGTGAAAATATTAGCTGTGAAAAAGACAAGGAGGGGGGTCTTAGAAAACAAGTCACAATTTAAAAACATCCCACGTAGTAGCTGACTTTATCAGTATGAAGTCACAATGCTAAGAAGTCCCATATCCTAGGCCTGCTCTACAGTACAGTATTCAAACAATTAGGTACTAAATAATTTTCAGGTTTACATTAAAAGTCTAGCTAATAGTTAACTTTTTTTTTGTAGGAAGTTTTCAGCTAAAGAAACTAATTTTTTTACAGGAGAGCAGTTTTGAAAATTTTACAAATGTCAAATCCAGTTTAATTTAATATGCTGTAGAAATGAAAACAAACAAACAAAAACCACAAGAGCTTCCAACTGGCAAAACCAATTGTGAGAAGAAGCAAGGTAAGGAAACACAAAGCAACAGAGTTCTAACAGACATTTAAACCCAAACACTTAACCAAGATTCTACAGTTCTTAGCCCAGTGTAGGGTGGGAGAGAGGCAAACTTTCTTGTATTTTAAAATCCACAGAGGTGGTTCCCCTCCTTATACCACAGTGCACAATTGTTACACACGGGCAATATATGATGGGGGACCAGGGGCAGGGAAGGGATGCTCAACATGCATTTTCATAGGGGGAAAAATGTATTTCAACAGTTATCTCCATATATAACTGTGTACAAGACCTAAACCAACCAAACAAAAATCAGTCAAGTTTTTCTTTGCAACCAAGAATTTGGCTGCCAGCCTGGAACTGTACAAAGCAGTGCCATTCATTTTGCACTACACTACGTATCGTGAGAGGTCAAATAACGGAGAAGTTACTTGGGGTTTTGGAAGAGGCTCTGCTGTGTTTTAGGTAAATGCTGGCTACTTGTGGAATAATACTTGGCTGAGCCATGAGGACAGCCAAAGTTGCACGGAGAAGCATTGGCATGTAGCTGCTGCCGTAAAAGGGAGAAGGCTAAATGGGAAAAAGTGTTTCCAGGACTACTTTCAACTATGTTGTCCAATGACTGCCCTAATAGCAAAAGGAACTCCATACCCAATGAAAGTAAGAAATGGTTCCAAATACTGAGAACAAAATTAATTTACTTAAAGTGTAATTTATTCCATAAAATATAAATATTGCTGAACCCCTGCTGAATAAATTCTTTTTGTGGGTGAAATTGCTTTAGAGCCTTCACCAAGCTGGGGTTTGTTTTTAAGCCTGTACAGATAAATCTCAGCTGCAATACCAGCAAATGAACTCAAGAGTTCAGCAGTTGAAAATGGGACCATTTGTGGAATAGCATCCCACCATGGAGAATTCAGGTAAATTAGCAGATACTGCCTGAATTACTTGCAGTATTTACCCCTAAGTTTTACATGTATGTGTGTGAACATGAGCACACTTTTAATATGTTTGGAAGCCAACACTGCCTGTAAAATAACCCAAACTGGTTATTTTACAAGCATTTTTACTCTATTTTTAAGTGTCTCTCTTGGGCCTAAAACCAGTAAGTTACACTAGTCCGAAATACCAGTGTTTATATTGACTATTATTTCCTCTACAAGACATGAGTGGAGAATCCCAGACGCTTTCCATCAGAAAGCCCGTTAAACATACCTGAAAACTGAGAAGGAGAGGCTAAAAAAAATAAAGCCAGAAAAAAAGAACAGGGGGCCAGGACTTCAGCACTGTCAGTCATGACAGTCCACCAGAGAAAGCAAATTAAAGTACCTTGAAGTACAGAAACCCTTTCAGTGGCCCAGGAGAGGTTCTGGGGGGCAGCTGGGAGCTGAGGGGTACTTAAGGCAAGAGGCCTAGCAGACTACAAGTCTTTGTATCCAGTAACCACTATGTAGACATCAATAAAGTGATCTCACCACTTTTGCAAAAGTAGTATCATGAAGTTTGGCAATAACAATGTGGTAGTTGAACCCTTCGGAATTTGGGTGAGGCAGGAAAGAAACCCTGCATGAAACAAACAGTCTGTACAGATTTGCGTGACAGATGTGACAGAGCTCCAGCTGTATTTCTTTTAGAGCTGCATTTAAGAGGCACAGCGAGCGAGGAACAGCATCTGCCTCAAGGTTCAGTCTGAACGGAGCAGTAAGCTAGAGGAAGCCTGGATGGGAAACCAAGGAATAGGTGAAAGAAGTTTGAATTTATGTACACAATATTAGCTCATGCATAAGGACAGGTAAGAACCCAAATAAGGTAAGTTCCTTATTTGTGGACTGCTCTGCTTGATCATCCTCCACTGGTCCTTAAGCATTCCAGACAGGCCAGCTGGGCTCAAGGAGGTACCCAGCCAAGGATTTTCTGTGTTTCAAAGAGAAAAAAATTTTCCTTTTTCTCAGCTGAATCACCCTTTTCAAAACAAAACCAAACCCAGATGACTTCTGAGCACTGAGCTGCAGGCAATTTGTACAGCAAGTCACTTAGGTGTGATTTTAGAAGATGCAGTGAGTACAGAGGATGGGGAAATAAATGTCACATTTTGAGCCTATCCAAGATGTGACAGTTTATATAAACACAAATTCAAAAGCGATGAGCTGATCCACCATCCTGCTTCACAAAGCTTTTGTATGACTAAGTACACAGAGCTGCCCTGATCTGAGAACACTGCACAAGTTACAGATACTCCGTTGGTTATAAATTCAATTTTCCTTGCCTACAAAGGTCTGTGATTGTGCTCCAAGTTTACCTTCACTGTATATTTGCAGAACATTTTGAAAGACTTTTATAAATCTATGCAAGATGACATACTCCATTATAATTATCCCACTTTCCATTATAATTATCCCACTAAACTTGAACTGCATCTTGTCACATGATGCAGAACCTAAAATAGACCTGCTAGTAACATTTAGAGACAGCAAGGTAATCACCTGGGTACGCATGCACCAGGGTATTTACATGAAAGTTGAGATTGGTGCACGCTTAAGGGAATTTTTGGTGAATTCAGGGAAATAACTTACAGGTCTTGGCATACTGACTGTACTTCTATGTATAACTTTTCATTCACAGGGCAACGACAGTGTTTCTTCTATAAGTCTCTATATGTACAGAATTTTACAGCACCTCATGCACTGTCCAAAACAGATAGAAATTACAGATAAATATAGAATTTTTTAGATTGAAATATCTGTATATTTAGAAAAATATACATTAGTAAACACAATAAACCAGGTAGAGAAGTGTACCAGTTCTAAAGTCTCACATGCAGGTACATTTCTGGATTAAGTCATGGTAGCTTAGTAATGTGATAACCAATGAGCATTTTTTGTTTTACCATCCACATACATACATATACACAGACAACTACTTGATAATTTACTTTTCTAAACTACTTAAATATTTATCTTGTGATACATACCACATATCTTAAACATTTAGCAGCATCTTCACCTCGCTCAGACACACCTATTGTAATCATTAACAGTCAATGTAAAAAGTTTTCCTGTTAGTATCTGGAAAATTAATGTTTAGTACAGAATGAGATACATGAAATCCCAGTTATTTTAACTCCTCTGAAATACTTCAAACAGCTGTTCTATGAAATGTTTTCACTTGCTCAAAATGAGCCTTTCATAGTGTCTTTCTCCCCTAATTGCACAATATACAGGTCCCTGTGTAACAGCTGATCCAGCACACCCTGGCAGGTTGGGACTATCACTGCTGTGGATGTCACTGAAATGGCACCAGCACTGTAAGAACCCCCAAGAATGCTTTTTTAAAAAAAAAGTCACTGTCATTCTCATGCTAGTCATCCTACCAGGTAGTGACAAACTAAGCAGAATATCTGATGAAAATCTGTTTTTGCTAAAAAACAAAACCAAGACCCACCACTGCAAAAAAACAAGCCAACCTTTCTCCCTCTCTCAACATTAAACATGCCAGTATGAACCCTCAAGATTTAAAAGATGCAAGGAGTGTGGTGTTTGGGTTGTTTTCCCCCTTACAACCTGGCATGTGGACATCCAGATAAAACCTGCAGACACTTCCATACAATCATTGCCTGCAACCTAAGCAAGCCATCTTCTCTTATTGCTTAAGAATTGTACTGCTCATTGGCATCTACACTACCACCACCCAATGCTCAGCCACCAGGCTGCACTGTGCTCACTGCCTGATTTAAACACACAGTGCAAACCTGTAGCAAATGCTAAAGCTTTAGGCTTCAGCAAATATGTGGATATTTTGGAGATTGCTAACTAGGAGACTCTTTCGACAGTGTTCTCTCTGGGATGGAAGCAGAAGGAGCAGAGAGCTTATCCTGACTAAACCTTGGTGTCCATGTTTCATGTGTCTCATTTGGTTAAGTAAACTTAAAGATAAAAATAAGTGATGTTTGCAATATAAAGTACTATGGTGTGTAAACTGAAGAATCTTCTCATTCCATTCATTAGGGAAGAGTGAACTCAGCCCATTTTTGGCATCATAAATAAGAGTATTTTTCTAACTCATAATGAAAAGGCATCATATCTGTCCAGACAGCACATCTTATTTACAGCATATGGAGGTCTCCTATGACACAATACACAAACACAGTTCAGTCATGTTCAGCATAGAGTGCCAAAAGCAAATCATTAAAATAGCCAAGCAACGGCCCTGCTATCATTTACTGCTACATACAAAACTTGATCCATTTCTCAAAGCAGCCTCTGAGTGATAGGATCACAGAACATGTTTCCTGGGAAAGGAAACTAAGAGTCCCATGCTGGTGCCACATTTAAAAGCTCTGCCAAACTTAAACAAAACCAGAGAAAACACATCCCGAAAAGTATAGCAGTAAAACAAAGTAGTGGTACAAATTTTCCTTAGAGAATTTCAGATTCCCTCTAAAAGACTGAAATCTCAGTATTAAGAGCCACAAAGATTTCCTGTGCTATACACAAGTTTGACTGACATTTTCCACATACACTGCGATTTAAAGTCCCCTCCGCCCCTTTTCCCCCACAACAACCAACTTCATAGGCTTTGTAAAAATCATTTGTAGTATATGGGTGTTTTGAGGGATTTTTTTTTAACACACTTTTCCTGTAGTGCATCTACTCCATTTTTTCTTTTCCTTGTGCACATAAAAGTCTTTTGAGAGCCCCAGGAAGCAATACTGGTTTTCAGTGTCTAAGCCTGTCTTCCTCCAGAAATAGTTCTGAGGAAGCTGCCTTTTGATAGCATTCCGTGTCACACTTTGGTGTGGAGAAAGAATCCAGAAGCCAGGTGCCTGTCACCAGATGGAAGAGAAATTAAACAGATGACTTCAGTTTAGACACCTAACCCAGTACATGATGGTGAATCTGACTATATACAACAGCTGACACTATAATATAAAACATGGTCACAAAAAGAGCTCGTCTGAGCAACAAGCTGTCTTTTTGTTCTGTTCTCATTAAGCAGAAATTTACATCAGCCTAAGTTTTGATCAATGAACTTGAACCTAATACAAATTATATCAATGAGCCTACTGAGGGGAGAACTATCACTAAACAAAAGAAAATACATTGTAAAAAAAAAGGTATAAACAACATTGCTTTTTAGTAGTAAGCTTCCAATTCACAAGCTATCTAATGAAAAATGCAATTAAAAACAATGTGAGAAAAAGCACAGTAATGCCATTACGCAACACTCATAAAATACAGCAGTTGATCACACACAAATATTTAAAAGATAATTTAGAACCCAGCCAGACATCACTGGAAATGAAGCCACAGATCACTATACAAATATAGAACAATGTTCTAAGAAAAGAAAATGCCTTTTTTTTTTCTTTAAGCAGTCTGTTTTCACAAGTGTGAATAAATAGTCCTAAACATTAAGTGTCACTTACAAGGCTCCACATTATCAGGTTCTCTCTCAAGCTACTTCACCTTTATTCAAATTGCACTGAATTACCTGGCATATGACTTTCTAATATCAGTACTTCAACTCTAATGGGCTAACAAACAGGTTGGCTCCCAAGAAAGCTTAATAAGCAGCTTGCAAGGTATTGCTCTATGTTAACTTAGGAGACAGATATAGGGGAACCTACATAAAAGTTACCTAAATCAAGAGATATCAAGAACTTGTGAAACATCAGGAATGCACCCACATTAAGCCGAAAGAAGCTGGAGCAATGGAGTTGTTTGTTGCTGCTTGTAATATTTAAAATTCTGCTCCCATGAAATTTTGATTTTTTAAGGAATTTAAAAAAAACCCGAAGAAATTAGTGTTCTTTCCTAATAAGAGCGATACACTTTTGATCAGTTAAACACTGACATTAACAAATTTTACAAAAATTGTTTCAAGTATCCTTTTTTTAATCACAGTGAAAATGTAAGACCAAGATGTAAATGTTGAAGTGAATGACTGAAAGTTTCTTAGATGAAAAAGGCAAAGGTACTAAATCAAAACATAGAAAAATGCTTAAACGCATTTCCTTTATGTGATATGAATAGAAAGGTTATCTGTAAAAAGTTAGAAAAATTAAAATAAATTACATATTTAAGTACACTTTCTCTTCAACATTTTTATAAAAATTCAGAACAGTGTACTTTTGAATATACACAGAGTAAAAATGCACAGGTGCTGTAGGTTATCATCGGTATCTACATGTCACATTTGCTGCTGTTGATTTTATTTGTTACTTAAGCTCCTTTTGAGACATCTCAATACACCCAGCTGATGGGGACCCACTGTGGCTCCAGCCTCAGTCTCTCAATGGCAGTCTGCAGCTTCTCGAAGGCTTTGTCCAGGTTGTCATTGACAATGGTCAGGTCGAAGTAGTGGTTGTACGCTCTCTGGATCCGGGCGCTTTCATCTACTGTTTTTTTCAGATCAGTGTCCTGTGGAAGAGATTTTGAAGGATTACTAAATCTAAATCTTACTAAAGATTTGATGATAAGACTTGGCAAATCCTTATAAACACAGAAGAATATCCCTTCAGTACATATTACAAAGCTATATACTGAATATATTTAAAAAATAAGAAAAGTTTTCATTTACAGTAAATCCATGCAGAACTTTAGTTAAAATACATTAAAAGGGCTGAAAAAGTTACAAGCTGTGCCAATAATGTTAAATATGGTAAGAAAATGTTTGCCAGTCTTGCAATTTTGAATCATTAGAATCATGTGAACTTGGGCTGGTGTGCACAACGGGTAGTTAATCCTTTTGTACGTGCAACTGATGATCCAACCAGAATAAAATTAAGGCTTTAGGAATGACTGAGTCAATCAGTTTTGTAAATATATTTGTGCCCCTTTTACTTCCACAGAAAGCACCAAAAATCCAAGATTTAAATCAGTATGAAACAAAACCCAATGAAAGATACATTTCTATCAGAATAAAGCTCTAGAATACTATATGGCTTTTAGAGGCAGCATTTCAGCCCTGCTCACCAGACACTGGTTTGTGAACTACTGCTGCATTATTGTAGTTCTGACATGAGCTACAAAATATGCAAGAAATTTATATTCCTACATTATGAAGGTACCTCTGAGTACATTTTTGTGTTTCATTAGTCCTACATTCTTAGAAAATCCCTCTCTGCTTTTGCACCATAGAATTTTTTTTGTAAGCAGTTATGAGATTTGTCCCCCTTTACAATATTTACTTTCATATTTTCAAGTCCTGACACAGTTGTCAATACAAAAGCCAAAATGAAAAAGTAAGTTTGTGAATAGCCTTTCCTTCACAGTAAATGAAGGAGACAAGTAAATGTATGACTACAAGAGCCAGAATTTTTGTAATGGAATGGCTTAGAATGCTAGAAATAATACAGACAGACCCACTAACAAGCAGAATATCATACTTAAAATTACATTTGTTTTTCATTTGTTGAGGAAGCACAAGAATATGAAATAGGAAATCATACTCTATACACATGTGCACAGATACAATTCAGAATCCGTAAAGACACAAAAATGCATATTTGAAATATAACTATGCTCTTTATTATTCAGAAGGAGAAGTAATAGAGAGGCAAGGATGTCCCTTAGGGAATCAAATATTAGAAAGTGCAGGAAATCATTTTTATACTTGTCTGGACAGTTTTTAACACTGGCTTCTTGTATATGCACCACAAAATTCAGGGGACATTTGGGGCAGGGAGAAGGAAAGGCTGAGCATCCACGGAGATACTAGAATATAATATAAGATAACCAGAATCCATAACTAAAAATCACACATTCATTTAGTGGAATACTAACCCTCCCCCCATTTTACTGCTTGGAATGCCTTGTCAGCATTATTCAAGATATTGCTACTAAGCTGCAGCACTATCTTTGTGAGTCGTCAGCAAACCTCGGCTTTTCTCCGATGGGGAAGTGGCTCTGCTGAACATAGAGGGTAGTTTTCTTAACTGCTCATCTGGCTTTTTTCCTTTGCTCCTGCAGATGGGAAGTTCATGCCCACACAGAATATTTATGATTTGCTGTGCCTGAGGAAGCATGTCTCATTTCCCTCTGCTACACACCGTGTCTCAGAAAGGCAGGGAAGATCTAATTAATAAAACGGGCCACTTCTCTGTATATGACAAATCCAAGGAACTTCAGGGGAAGAGAAGCTGTTCAACATTTCCTATTCTGGCAGCTCTCAGCCATTTCTCAGTGCAGCACGTGCTGCTGCAGCAGTTGAAACAAGGACTACCTGCATTCTTGGTTGTTTTTATTGGGGGTTTCTTTGTTTGGATGGTTGGAGTTTTTTGTTGTTTGTTTGGCTTGGTTTACAAAAGCTGCAATATCTTTCCCAAGGATGACAGATTCCATTTTTAAGGCACACGTGTATTATAAGACAAAACTGAACAAAGATTTTTGGGGGAGAGATATGGAAAGTCAAGGAAAGACATTTGCATAAAAGAACAATTCCCACCATGAAATATCAACCATTTCCTGCAAATAATCAAAGGTGACACTTTCCAAAGAACACATTACAAATAATTTTTGTAATCAACACTTCCCTGCAAGAGGTCTATTTTTAAGAAAGAAGCAATCTTCCTTATACGTAGTATTTGATTAACTTTTACTAAGTAATCAGCAAAAGTCTTGCCTAATTTTTCTTATAGACATTAATTTCAGAACAAATTCAACCTAAAATAAAGGTAAAAATTTTTTAAAAAAATCTAAGAATAACCTGTTCAAAGCAAAAGCAAATAAATAAGAAATAATCTGCTTACAGTGAGAAGTTTGGTTGTAATTCCAGCATCTACCACAGCCTTGTGCATAGCTCGCAAAGTCTCCAACTCTGGAGCAGCAATAAACACTACATAGGGCATGAATTCTGAAGTCCTCAGTATTTTCAGGGCCTAGAAGCAAAGAAAAAGAAAAAAACCCCAAAGTTTGAGAATGACTCACCACATATCCCCTTTACTTAAGGGGCACTGCAAAACTAATCTGTTACAATGGACAGGAACACACAAGCAAACACTCTTATTTCTATTTTAGAAACTCCTACACAGCTTTTTGAAATGCTCGACATCCTTCCTTCCTTGGCTAAAAAGATTATTTACTACTCTGCAAGTCTCCTTTTTCATGCAGAATCTAGGCTGGGTTTTTTCCATCTTTCTCTAACGCATTCCAGTGAGGTGGCACAAAGGCATGAATCCAGTTGATATTGTAATCTTGAAACCAGATAAGAAGCCTTCAAATTTTAACGCATACCTCTTCACCTCTTCAACGTTATACTCCTACGTTTGTAGTGGAACATTATAAATGACATACCTGTGGATTTACATCCAAGATGCAGGTCCTTCCTGTCTGAACAACTTCAAGGATGGAATCAATTTTGGTGCCATAAAGATTTCCTTCATATTCTCCATGCTCTAAATATCTTCCAGCTTTAATATCCATCTCCATTTCAGCTCGTGACACAAATCTGTACGCTTGCCCATCTTTTTCATCATCCCTTGGCTTTCGTGAAGTAACTAAACAAAAAATTTAAAATATAAATTGAATGTTTTCTTTTTATATTTGGAATAAAAATATGAGACTGGTCTGCCTATTAAGTTAGGGAGAATATAATATGCATTAATATACAATTGTAATTGTTCCATGTACAGATTAATTCATTATTCTAGTGTAAGTTTTAAAACTGAACACAGCCCCTTCTGTTCCCTTTATTTCTATTCTTTCCTCTATGTTTCTTACTCATTTGCCTATTTCCTTTGTATTACTCCTTCACACAATATATAATACACATTCATGTTGTATTTTTGGTTAAATAATTATTTAAGTGACTTGGAAATCAAATGGAAATTTAACTCTCAAATGCCAAATGTACTTCTGAAAATAACTGAACACACAACAAGATCTGCCTCATCCCACCCCCAAACCTTTGCTCGCTGTATTTGCCCTTGCTATTCAGGATAGAATTACCTAAGCTAGCTATAAAGAAAGTTACTTAAATATCAGAAGCAGCCCAGCCACTGTTGCAGAATCTTAGAGGAGGCCAACTGATGCTGCTTTCCAGGACAACTTACCCTTTAAAATAAGGTAAATTCCCTGCAGCCAATATTTAAGTAAAGCATTATCAATTCTCTTGGCTATTGACTAAACTGTACAGTACAGACATTATTTAAGCAAGAAAGTAAAAATAAAATAAAATGCCCTATTGAATTATTATTGACTTTGCAATCCTATCACCATATTAACTACCCACTACTTGTATTTAATCAGATTTGAACTCTTGAACATATTAAATGTAACAGTGAATGGATTCCTTTGGTAATACTTTTATCAGCACTTGGTGCAACTTGGTGATACAAGTGGAAAGCGGTCTCTCCCTTCCAGTAATTCCTATCAACTTCAATATGATAGAAAACTCAAGTCTCAGTGAAAATGATCTTCTGAAGCTATTAATGATAAACAATATTACTAGAACATCTGGTTTTAGTCATAATTCTACAGAAACATTAACACTATAATTTATATAGCATTTTAGAGAAACGATTAATTCTGAGGGTTTTTTTAAAATAGAATAAGAATTTTAGAAGCAATAAAAAGTCTATTACTATTTTGCCAATATAAAATAATGAGGTTCCCAGGGCAAGATTTCCTTAGAAAAGTAACACTGAGAAGTCGACCTTATTATCAGTCCTATATACCAGTTCTAAACACCCTGGCTAGTTTTGGTGTTAAGAGATTCAGAAAATGAGAGAGACTGGTTCTCTCATGTTGCACAATTCATCTTTCAGACCTGTCCCTCCTCCCCTGTTATCATCAGATCTACTTCTTCCCACTGAAAACAGAAGGGAACAGACTGGTTTTGGAATTCTGAAAAGCATATGGCAGAGAATAATAATGTAGCTAGGGTGGACTTCTCTGGTCAGCAGTCAAACAGGAGGGAGCAGTTAAAAAACATAAAGGTCTTGAGAATGAGCAAAGTATCTGAAAGGTAGGCAAGGAAACAATACTTCAGTAACGGAGGAGCATTTTTTTCTGCAGCTGATAGAGAGAAAAAATGAAGGACCGTGGACTTCAAGTTGGGTGTATAAACACTTCAGTTTTATTGGACATTTCTTGCTATTCCCTACATTTCTAATACTAAAGCAACAATTTATAATGACTAGGATGCTTTCACAGGTGGAAAACTAAAAGGCAGACGTGAGAAACTCCACTGGCTGTTCCTTACAGAAGGCTACTAGAAACTTCTAGAATCTCCCCAGTAAGGGATGGTGACTGACACTGAAGAAACCCACAGACTGAAATACTGCACAGACAAAAACTGGTTTTCTGCAGCATCAGTAACATTTAACTGCTAGTTACAAATATTTTCACAGTCATCATATGTTAGTTCATTTGTCTGAAAAGAGGAAGTGTCTTTCATTTTCCCACTCTATATAATTTTTATACTCTGACAAAAGTAATCCTACACTGAATCATTGGGATAAACATCGGGTATTTTCCAGATAATCAGAGACTTAAAGTATGATATGATGATAGCAATGCTGACAACTTACATGGCACTGTAGTTCCAAACCTAGTAGGATTCAGTACTATGAACCTGTTCTTCAAACTTCTTCGCCCCACTCCTTGGGCCCCAATCAAGACTAGTGTTTTCCTTTGAAAAGGAGGCATTTTGGCCACTTCCTCATAGATCTGGATTTCATGGCGATCAAATTCTAGATTGAGAAATGTACAAAAAAGTTTAATACACAGTCAGTGCTGTAAGAAAAAAAACAACTAAGCAGTCCTGCTATATTTCAAAAGATCCCATGTGAATATAAATAGTACTCAAAGGGCAGTAAGTCTAATATGAGCTTTTTTGCTTTAAATTGGTTTGGGAGCGAGATAGCTATCCCTCCATGGACAGCATCAAGGTCAGATTCTCACGTTTACTTCCAAGGAGAAAACTGGAGTTTGATCAGAAGGGAAAAACTGTGATTAACAATTAATGAGTTTTTACAGAATCACAGGATGGTTGAGGGTGGAAGGTACCTTGGGAGGCCATCTGGCCAAACCACAATGCCCAAGCAGGACCACCTGGAGATGGTTGCCCAGGACCACATCCAGACAACTGTTGAGTATCTCCAAGGAGGAACACTCCACAACTTCTCTAGACAACCTGTGCCATTGCTCGGTCACCCTCACAGTGGAAACAGTGTTTTCAGAGGGAACCTCCTGCGTTGTTGCTTGTTGACTCTTGGCCTGTTACTGAGCTACTCTGAAAGAGGCCGGCTCCATCCTCCCTTCAGGTATTTATACACATTGATGAGACCCGCCCTGATCCTTCTCTTCGCCAGGCTGAACAGTTCCAGCTCTCTCAGCCTCTTCTCACTGGAGAGATCTCCAGTCCTTTCACTACCTTTGTATGCCCATGTCTCTCTTGTACTGGAGAGATGCTCAGATGCCACTTTTCAGGTGTGGCCTCACTGATGCCAAGTAGAAGGGAAGGATCACATCCCCTCAACCTGCTGGAAACAAAGCTTTTGCTTTTCTTCTCTTTTAACACCCAGTTTTTCTCTGACTTCCACCTACCAAATGATGCACTCAGCACAACCATATCTTCACTGGTTACTATTGCTTTTAAACCATAAAAACTATCTGATCTATAAAATTTATGATCAAATATTTTACTGCAAATCTTTAGATACATTAGACTCTGCAAGTTTAGAAATCTAGACAACTTTGACTCATATGTAATATTAAGAGATACCTGCATTTCTTGTAGTGAGATACATCATCTTTTTCTTTTTTTTGCTGCTTATTGTTCCACAAAAAGGCCCTAAAAATAAAAAATGATATGAACTAGCAATTTTTGTTAAATCTGTTTTTCCAAAGCTTACTTACACAAATATATGAAATTTTAGATTAATTTAATATATAAGGACTATTTTAGAATTTTGTATGTTCTAAGGCAGGAGATCACATCTATTTACATACACGTCAAATGGTATAGGAAGAACTGAACACAAAGAAAAAAAATATTTTCCTACAAAGCTTTGTAAAAAGCAGCAGGAAAATCCGTGTTTTGTTAAGTAACTTTCAGTGCATACTAAAAATCCTATAATTTAAAAAAAGAAAAGTTAATTCTTATGCCTGTCCCACCTCATTCAGGTTTTCATCAGCAGATGGCAAAACTGATTCAGGTTTGAATCAGTTCATCCCTGAACACTAAGCAGAGACTTTAGCCTTTGTCCTTCAATCAAAGTCAAAATAAAATATTTAGCGTTTCACAATATTCTGTGTAATCTCACACAGCAGTTTTTTATTATTTATGACGGCAGGAAAAGCAAAATGAATGGAGCCAGAGCAAAAGCTACTCCTGAAATTCACTAAATCTCACCTGAGTTGTCCCAGTCCCTCCTAACAAAGGCCTTTCTCTTCTCTTCCAGGAACTGGCTGGGAATTAGACCTGCACTTCCTCCTTCTTTGACATGACTAGCCTGGGGGAAAAATAATACAAAAAAATTATAACTTGTGAGAAGCACTGAGCTCATCAACATGGTGTTGACTTGACTTCCATACCACCAGAGTTTCTCAGTGGTGAATATTGACACATTTACTACTGAAATTTGGAAATTCACTCAGATGTGGATATTAAAGTTCTCCTTTACAGGAACACTGTCTTGCCATTGAGTATTACAATTCTGGAAACTTAAATAAAATAGATACAAGTTTCATTACTGGTTCCCATTAAGTTAGTAAGCTCCTATAGCCATAAACCTTTAGCATGAAAATATAAAATGGAATTCTATAGCTCCAGATATTGAACTCTCAGGTGACAAAACAAGATTTTCTAGTACACAGTACACTTATTTTGTCTTTTGGGCTGCTACAAACAGGTTCCAGTGCAGCTTATTAACTGCCATTTCACAGCGAATGCCATTAACACGTGCCTAACTGTGCCTTCAAACTCCTTTCACTAAGTAACTACACATTTAAAATCTTAGTAACTCAAGTATTCCTTGTAATGAAAATTTGGCTAAGATTCTCTATAAAATAATTTCATGGCAAGCTCAATTCTCAGCAAGCTTAACATGTACAAACACACAGTTATGAAATGTTATAATTCTCCATACATCTTTCGCTTGCATAAATCTTTCATTTGCTAATAGGAAATGTTTGCTTTCCAACTTGTATGCTTTTACCTATGACTAACTCATTTTTTACAGTATGAAGTTTTCATTAACAGTCTGGCATTTCTAGAAAGTACAAGGAAAAAGTAACTTTTTTTGCCAGCGGCATGATCTGCATAGCAATACACTATAGCGATTTAATACATTTCAATTTTGCCACTGATCAAGTATTGAAGATTTATTTCTCTTGGACTCCCACAAGTTACAGCTGGAGAATTTGAAAAGAAATACAGAAGTCAGCATGGTAGCTAAATGTCAAACTACTCCAGAGTTTTGGAGTGTCTAACTTCTGAAACTAATTAAGTTGGCAGTAATAAATTTTCTGCCTTCCCTCATGCTTTTTATTCTCTTTCTGTCACTGACAAGCAACAAAATTCAGCAGTTGATTATGCATACTCAAATATTTTTGTTGCTTTTAAAGAAGTCGTATATATTGTTCTCAAGTAATGTCTGGCTCTCTACTGCTTTTTACCTTGCAAAGGGTGAACAATGTAGGGGTAGCAAGGGAAATTAATAATGCTAAACTCTTTGACACTTCTAATTCTGAGTACCTCAGTTGAAAAAATCCTAAAGGTTCACTCGGCCCACTTTCAAAGGCACTCATGATGTTTAATTCTCTGTAGAGTGTCTTGGAAAAAATCAAAATAGCAGAAGCACTGGATTACATTTCTACTAAAGGTCTGAATGTAGAAATACAACCTTAAAGCAGGATGAACTGTTAATATGTGAAGTAGTGACAAACACTAGGACTATGAACATGCATGATACAGCTCACAGACGCTGATCACCACTGTAGAAATAAAAGATACAGCTCCTCTGAATAGCTATTCTCACCCTTCTTCAAATCCATAAGATTAATTTCCCTCTTTCTCTCCTCAACTCTGAGCACTCAGGAAGGGGTCCACTTCTTCCACAGTCGCTGTCAGGGAAGGCTTACCACAATTAACATAGTCAACCTAAGACTTTTTGCTAGAAATTTTCCACTTAAACTGATTTTGGAACATCCAGGCTATGATAAAAAACAAAACAAGTAGCCCTAACAGCAAAATAAGCCTTACAAATACAATTTAAAACATTTAATTTCCTCTAGTTTCAACTGTTAATATCTTGATATTAGCTTGAAACTGAATTGGAGTGTAAATATTTTTTCTTGTATCTACTGCTAAATAGAAGCAGATCACAATTTAAAGAGTTTATTATTAAGGCAACTACTGATGCTTTTCAGTTTTTTATTTTATTTATTTTAATATTTTTACCAACCTGCCACCAATTTGGATCTTCCCGGTTTACAATCTGAAGAATTTCTCCTTTAGAAAATTTCAAACCTGCTTCTTTGCATGGAATGAGGTTGTCATTATATGGATTATAATCAAAATGACACTTCACAAAAACCTGAAATGTGCAAAAATTAACAAAGCTAAGACATTATAAAATACATTCTGACTAATTTATCTGTCAAACTGAAGTAATGTCTTTACCTAGAGCATAAAAAGCTTGACATGATGGAAGTTGCATTTGACATGTAAAATACAAACTAGGGGAAAAAAAGGTATATACCAGCTGAGACAGAATAATCAACAGTGCAAACCTTGGCTGAAAAAGCTTCATGATAAAAATAAAAAAACCCAACTGCTCCATTTGGACAATGTATTACAAAACACTCATTTTTGCATTTCAGTATATACAATTAGTATTCTGACTTTTAATTACTTAAAAATATAGAAAAATTCTCAGAATGTGAGCACTGAATTCAAGGCTTGCAGAATCTTAAGAATTATTTTTGCCATGAACTCAATGTTTTAAAACAGATAAGATACATGATTGCTTAAGATTCAAATTTGATGCAAGGGAAGAAACAGTAAGGTGCATCATCAGTCGACTGGAAACATCTTTTGACTTTCTTTGTATCAGGCTGGGGAGCAGAGGAAGCACTGCCTCGAAGACAGCACATCATTCCCTCAGCCTCTACTCAATGTAAGCATAGCCTGTTACAGTCATGGGCATTAAGACCCACTGAAGGAGCATCTTAAAAGGTGTTTCAAAGGCACTGATTTAGAGCAACAAGTTACTTCTGCCATGGAGAGACTGACAGCCTGCAGCAACAACGAAAGGATAAGGAATAGCCACCATTTAAGTTCCTATGTAAATCAGTGGGTTCAAGCTAATCTGTTGAATTCAGTATGTTTCTGAATTCCATGAAACAGATTACTTGGACGCCAAACATGTTATAAACACACACGCAGAGTTCGCTGCATGTTAGTGTGATTGTGGCTGGGTCATCAGAGGTCACTCGATGTCAAAGAAACGTGCTTTATATGTAATATACAAATGCTCATCGATTTCAGATAGGAGATTTTTTCAGGCAGGCGTATTGGATGTAGCACATTAAGGTAATGAATAAACACATTTCAAAAATGTAATTAAATTAATACAGGTGTCTACATTTTAGCCTTCTTCCTAGCACTATACACACAAAATAATCAACCTATGTTTAATCCAAAATCTTAAAATAACCTTACATAATACAGTACTAAGAAGAAGTTCTTTTGACAGAACCATTAGAAATGTGCTACTCACCTGTTGAGGAATAACGGTGTCTCTGTAGCTGGGAAGAATCTTCAAAGTGACACTGCCACTAATGTTTTTCAGCAGTTCTTGCAATTCTTTTGGATTATTTCCAACCTCATGGCCATTCACCTCTTTAATAATGTCACCTACATGCAGAAGACCTTGTCGATCTATCATTCCTCCATGAAGAATTCGTGCTATTACCAGATCATTGTTCTCAACTCTAAATGTAACACCCTGAAAGAGAGATGTGACAACCAATTCACCACTGTTAGAATCTCAGTTTCATTTTACCATTATCTCAAGCAGAAATACACAGCTATGGGATATTCCACCTACTCCAATGAAAACAGACAGTAACAGTTACTGCAGAATAAGAGCTCCCAATACACAGAGAAGCATCAGGTGACATAAAAGTGCTTTCAGACAGGGTTTTCATAAGACTGAAAAATGACTGTGTTGTTCTCAACTGCATGCGACCCTGCCATCTTGTCTTGGGACCAAATGTGTGTTAGTCAGTTATGCTAGCAAGTCCTTTGGCCTAGTGACTGCTTATTCACTACCCTGTTATATCTTAGAGAGAGAACACATAAGTATCATTTATTTAAATCAATTTATCATTTATTTCAACCTCTCAATACAGATCTTATCACCCATTAAATTACACAACATAATAATGTAAATAATTAAAACATAATGCAAGAAACCAGGCACATGCAAACATTTTCAACTGTACTAATCTAAAGAAAAATTCATCTTCAGTTACTTACCAGTGGTTCTCCTGCTCTTTTGTGAATTCCAAGGATACGAATAGCATCTACTGGAACAACCTGGTTGTTCACTGAAGAATTATTGACTTCTGGGCTAGAAGGAGGGGAATCGTAACATTTTGAAGCGACAATATCATGTGCTTCCAAGAGTGACTGCAAAGGAACAGAAAAGGTCTTTCTTTAAATCCTGAAATAATCATTTGCAAAAGGATTTAGTGCTGAATAATCTTTTGGGACCAGATCATAAAACTCTCACTTCACATGGAATGAAGAAAAAACTGACATCAACAGTGCTCACATGGACTGATAAGCCTACTGTCTTGGCAAATATGCTCTCTTTTGTAAATGCAGCTTCTTAAGGAAGTATAGGAGAAATGTAATTAATTTGGGACGAATGTGTGATCTTGCCAGGGAAGGAGACAGAAAAAGGAGTACCTAAAATAGTCTTTCACCTAATGAGAAAGTATCCCAGCAAATGGTTACAGTAAACGAACAACCCACTGCAAAAAATGAAGACAGCTCATCATTAGATACTTGTGTTTAATGTAGTAAAATTTTCCCCACCAGTAATTTGGATAATTACAGGTAAGCAAGGATTTCTAGCAATCTGCAGAATGAATGCTTCCTGCTTGCACAAAGCCAAGGCAGAATGCTAGCACCAAATGAATCCAAGTTGACAGAATTTACTTTCTGGAAGACAAGAGCTCAGACCTTATAGTTAAAAGTGTTTTCAACAGTCCTCACAAATACAAAGCCAAAGGAGGAGATCGAAATAAACATCATCATGCTTGGAAGACAATGCAATTTAGGCATGATTTTCTGATAAAAGATACCTTAAGATTTAAAGAAAAGTTTCTAAGACAATACATACAGGTAAACCAAGATCAAACTTGTAAAATAAGACAGTGGAGACTTTCTGTCTTCCTGTCACCTTCTAGTGGAAGGTGTCTCTGCCTGTGGTGGGTCAGTTGGAATGAGGATCTTTAAAGGTCCCTTCCAACCCACACTGTTCTATGATTCTATGAGGAAAAACAGAAACACCCAATAGCTATCATATACAGTAGTTCAAGCTAAAGCCCCTACAGCACAGAGAGTCACACTGACAGATACAGAGAGAAAAAAAGAAGCAAGCAGAGGAGATGCCTACTAGCCTCAAACAATGTAGCTTTGTTTCAAACAGTGACCTGGTGAGATACAGTCTTAAATCAGATCACTGACCGGTGTCACATAAGTAGCTAAAAAGGGAAGACACCACGGGGACTATCACTGATACGGACATGCACATGCCAAAGGAAGACAGAGAACTACTATAAAGCAGAGCAGGCAAGTAGGTAACGTTAATGATTTTGCTATGCAGTCCGCTCCATCCTTCTGTAAGCCACCTTCAAGCTAAACATTGTGTAACCACATTAGTTTAGTGCTAAGCTCAGCATACAAGCCCTCAAAGGGTCACAAACCTGAACAGTCATTTTAATCTGCTCATTACACAATGAACCTGCTGATATTTCAACTTGAGGTTAGAAGGAAGTATTAATTCACCAGTTTTGCCCCTTCCATTAAGACTGTAAAGACAGCTGCTTATTGTGGATGCTCTGATACTCTGAAATCAAATTAAATAGGAAAAACAATCATTTATTTAAATCAAGCAGCTGTCAGACGGTAGCAGTTTTTAATTCTTCACTATCCAATCCAAACCAGGAGAATAATTCTCTCTCTGCCAATGTTTGCAAGCAACATTTTTTTTGGATCTTTCTGTATTTTCAAAATGAAACCAACTAGCATCAGCTACACATTTTTTAACACATTACCACTGATAAAACCAGGTAGATACATCACCATAATAATTCCAGTTTTCTTTTGGTCATGTGCTAGAATAAATTGTTCCCAAACTTTCTAGCTGCAACCACTATACTTTTCATGAAGCCTTACACATAACTATGCTTGTACAGCTCCCTGCCCTTTAATGGTAATGCAATTTATGGATTATCATTTGATCCACAGTCAAAATGACTACTAAGCTAACAGTCTGTGTTATCCTTTTCAAATTAACGTGCTCTGTTAGATTCTTCAGTTCTTAAATCTGATCCCATTCCACATTCTGATACTTTTTAACCACTCAGTTTTATGGATCAGCAAAAAGTCTTTTAACTGCTACTTAACCATCTCTCAGTCACAGGATTTTTTTTTGCTATTTCATGGCTGGGTCACAGAAGGACTATCAGGAACTGTACACCGCTGCCCAGAACTATAAAGTGGTTTCTTTAAGAAAAGTAGTTCATTGGTTTCCTTGCAATCATAGTTCACTTATTATCATCCCACCCCCAACTCTCAGATCTGAAACTGAAGAATCTGTACCAGTTTTATGAGGCTGTTTCCAGCCAGCCAGGTCATGGCCTACAATCCTGAAGAACACTTAAGCACAGCCACCTGGCAACAGGGGCCATGTGTCTGTACCACTGCAGGACCCCTCGCCAACTATGTCGCTAAGTTACTTTCTTATTTCAGTAACGTGGCTGAGTGATCTGAGAAATACAGTTGCATGAACTTCTCTTGTTTCTTTCTTGTGGTATTGGAAAAAGTGATATCCCGTGCCCCTGCAACTCCAGAGCTCCCCTGGAATCTGACCTTTCCATATTGGTCCTGGAACACTTATAAAACCACTGCCAAAGTCTGCAAAACAACACAGACTGAACAATTAACAACCATAAAACAGTTCAAAGTTTCCTCCATACAAAATTTCCTCCTGTAAACAGGATCAGCTGACTATCCAAGACTGGATAGCTGTAGAAAGGTTCTCATGGAAAAAAATGGCAGTGTTGTCAGAATATGACATTTAGAAGAGCTCTACAAAGCACAAGAGAGATCACACAAAAGACACACAGTCCTGTGGCAGACAGTATGATCCCTTTATGCAAGATGCTGTCATAAAATAACCCATAAACTTAAGAGATATTGACTTCCTTACAGTAGTTTTCTGTGGCTGCACATATTTAACAGGTAAAAAAGCTATTTCAAAAGTAAGTAAAAACTCAGAGAAACGTTAAACATCCAAGGCTCTCTGCAGTGCTGAAGCCAAGTTCAAATTCAGAATTTGTTTTTCCTAAAAAAATTCTCAACACAATGTATACATGTTATGAAGCATTTTTAAAGGCTATTCTGAAAATGTGAAGAAATCATTTATGATCTTAGAGAAATCAGGTAGGTTGGTAAGGAGACAGGAATATGTGGGGGAAATAACCCTATAAATTAATATCTGTGTAGGAGGCAACTTAAGATCACTTCAATATGAAACATTTTAAAGGTATGATCAGCCATTATAAACCTAACTATTAGAATAATATATTGGCTGCTTTTCAGATTAAGTATTTTATTGCCAGCAGACTCTACTATTTAGGATGAATGGCTTGCCTAATTCTTGAAAAGGTGAAAGTAACTGAAAAAGGTCTTCCATAAGCAGCAGAAGTGATTCTTCTGCATGTTTAACCACTTCAACAGTCTGGTTATTTTCAACTGCTTCCTCTTCCCTTAAGGCAACTTCTCTTACCACTCTTCTCTTCTGCTCTCCAGCCACTGCCTGGTAAGACTTGCTACAGCCTTTGCCATGTGCTGCCTGTGCCAGCTGGCTCTTCAAAACATATGGGCCAGCCATCAATACTGTGAAACTCATTAGAACTTCCACACTTTGACCCCTGAAAGGTTCAGTTAAAACTAAAAAGAGTTAAAACCAGAAGGGAAGAAAAGGAATGGAATGAAAGGAGAAACAAGAAAAGGGAGGGAAGTCAGGCAAACATAATCCTATAGCCATGCATGCACCTGTACTCCTAAAGCTAGTCTTTCCCAAATGTTCTACTATAAAAATGTGTAAAAGAAATTAAGTCCTGTAATTTGATATTTTTAGCACTAAATGATACATTCAAGTAAGCTATTGCAGTGATGATTTGTATACCACATTTGATACTTGTATGCTAAGGTAGGTTACAACTGTAAGGTGATGCTGTGATAAAGTGGCACCATTCATTTGTAAAATACAGAATCAACCTCTAAACCTGTTACACAATAGTGTCCATGAAACTTCAGAAGAGTCAGGGTGGCTTGTTTACACATTTACTGAACTGGAGAAAGGATACAAATGAAATTTTCTATAATTGCAATTGATGTTGTATTTTTCCTTTTTCCCTTCTTGCACAATTTGGAATATGCCACTTTGCACCAAATGAGGCATAAAAGATAGCATTTATTTCTTGAGTAGTTAGGTAATTTTCTCTTTCCTTTTCAGAGAGGGAGACATATAGCTTCCCCAAGCCTTAGAAAGAATATTGTATCCACAGTTTGGTCTGCAAATTGCCCCAGAAGCTCTTCTAGAGACACCATAACTATGATATCAGTTAAATAAAAACATTTAATCAAAATAATAGTACTTCAGCCTCAGTTGGTTTTGCTGCCTGCCTTGCCATGGGTGATGGAAGCACAAAATGAAGGGCCAAAAAGTATGCTCTAATTTTAGGCTTCAAAATTGAATCACAGCAGATATACTTCAAAGTAGTTTTTTGCCTGTACACAGCAGCCAAAAGTGCTCATTGTTTCTGCAAATGATACTGAAGGCCTCACAACAGGCACTTTGAAAATATATTAAAAAAATACAAGTTAAAGCTGCTTTAGACTTTTTTTTTTTAAAGGAATTCTAATTCTGACAGAGTGATTAATAGGTTAGTTCTCCAGGGCAGTATTTAACTATCTTAACCATCCAATAGTCTTTTCTCTTCCTTTCAGGGCAGTATTTAACTATCTTAACCATCAAATAGTCTTTTCTCTTCCTTTCACACTTTTTTGTCCTTTCTGTGCTATCCAGGTTTTGCAGCAAATGAAGTTGGGAGCTCTAGAAATAGCGTATTGCTCTTACATACCCATGACCCACCCAGGAAGCAGCAGCATGCAATAATCATGACATGAATTTTTAAACTGGGTTCCAAGGAAGAGTCAACAAATGGCAAAACAGTAAGTCTGATGTTGATACTAAACAAATTTGAAGTTTCTATAAAAACCAGAATGACTGGACGAAATAGATCAGAGGAAAGCATCAACATGCTTTAATAAAGGGAAGACATGCTTCTCAGATCTCGTCAGGTTCCTTGGAAGAGTCATTAGGCACAGCAACAAGGCAGTTTAAAGTTGTACATATAGATCAATTTCCATAAGGCCTTTGATAGAAGTCTCTTAAAGAAACAAAACTACATAGGATAAGCAGTAAGACACTTGAGTGGAAGAAAATATCAGTTAAAAGACAGAAAAATTGGTGCCAGGAATATAGTAGTATTAGTTTCCAGAATTCATGTCACCAGGGGATTTCCCACAGGCAGCTGTGCTCAGTCCTACACCTGTCGATACACTGACATGTCAGATAAATGATCTAGGAAACGGGGATGAGAAGTGAAATGACAGGGTTTGCTGATGCTGCTCAGCTATTCAAGGACTAAAACTACTGACTGTAACCTGCAGAGGCACCTCATGAGCAACAGAGCAAATAAATTCAATACAGACTGCATGGGGAAACATAATCCTAGTTTAACATATTAACTGACAGACTCAGAAATGGTATCTCGGAGATGCAAACAGTACAAAACCAATCCAAGTCTAACAACCAATCCACTTCTATGTTTCTGACTCTAGAGGTACCTCTTCTTTACTGAAAGGGTGCTCAAACACCGCAACAGGCTTCATAGAGAGGTGGCCTCTGTGCCATGTCTGTCAGTGTTTAACAGACATTTGGACAACACCCTTAATAACATGATTTTTAGTCAGCCCTGAATTGGTCAGGCAGTGATTGGATGATCACTGTAGGTCCCTTCCAACTGAACTATTCCAGTCTATTCATCAGCTGTTATAAGGGGAACCAAATACTAAAAACTTTTAGGCCATGAGTAGGAGATGCAATGGAAATTATGACACCACTTCATAAATCCACACTGTATACAGCTTTGCTTCCCTTCATTTTATCTACTTGAGACAGACAGACACAATGAGATCTCTCAAATACTGGTAACATGGAAAAGCTGATTAAGAAAAACTGTTCACTTTCTTCCTACACAAAAGCAAGGGAATATTAAGTTAAATTGACAGGAGACAGTCTCAAAACCAAAAGAGCACAGTTTCCACTCTGATGGGGGATGCTGTGAGTGACAGACTTTCATATGGGTTCAAAAAACGACTGAAAAAACAACTCAGAAAACAATCTCATGGAGGAGACCCATGGGTGAATGATACCACTTCTCACTCAGAAGTCTGAGCAAAAAAATTACTAAATCCTCACAAAACATTTTGGGAGGTATCACAGTTGGCTTGTCCTAGCCTTACAGTCTTCACTAGTGCTGGGACAGGGAAGGAAAACAGAAGAGATGTTTGTTAAATGAACCTTTAACATGGAATCAGGAAATACTAACAAAAGATCAGAGGAAAACCGTAAAGTTAAGGTAGCAATATGCAATTTCACATCTGCTCCTATAAAGCAAACAACAAAAAACATACAAGAAACAGCATAAATACTAACATTTTAGTTTGCCAGCTACTTTGGAACTTTTAGATTACCCATTTAAGTTGCTTAAGCCTGAACTAATGGAGTATTTGACACCAGCATCATGTTGTGCCTTTCTGTAAATTTGACCCCTGAACAGGAGTGAATGCTGGGTTTGCCTCAGTATTGGCTATTCACTTTAAATATAATTCTTTTTTGACCTCACTCTCCTACAGGTCATTTTCAGTCTCCACCCCAAAGATGCTTTGCCCAGCTGCTTTCTGGTCTTTGCCATCTCTCTCCAGAAATCACTGCTACAGTGCCTTTCAAAGTGCAGCACTTCGATTATTATGTCCTTTTCATCTTTTGATTCATCCTCTTTAACTTTCAGCTTTGGTTTCTCTATCTAACACAATAGATCGTTGTCAAGTGTGTCACTGCACCAGCTGGCCCCCAATTCTAATCCTTTTGCATTTTAATACCAGTTCCTCCAAGCTCTTCCTCTCCTATTCAAGTATCAATTTCTGCTAAGGGATCAAAAACTGATTTGCAGGTTTATTCACCAGTAAGTCTCCAAATCGTAGCCTTTGATCACTTAGCTATGATGCCTTTCTGGACAGGAGGCCAACACACTGCTCTTCAGGAGAGGCAGTGGAACTGTCATCACTCACAAGAGCTACTACCTCAAAAGCTGAGCTCTTAAAGTGCTCCCTCTTCCAAGAGACCACAATATAGCTTCACAGTATTTCCAGTGTTTATCCATGTTAAACAGTAAGGCACCTCACTGCTATGTTTGTATAGTTTGTAACTGAAAACCTAGGGAAAAAAGTGTATTTAAACTCATATACCCCAAAAATGTCTACGACTCCATACTTGCGTGCCAAAAGAAGCTCATTTGTACTGTGGCAAAAGGTTTGCTTCTGTTCTTCTACGGGATACCTATAGCCAAGTACTACAGTCTGCTGAAGCCCGCCTAGAAAGGCCAGAATCTACCAAAGATTTTCAAACCCCAATCTTTAAGAGTCAGTATGGCAGCTGGTCATAGAACAGCAGCTATGGAAAACATCTGCTTTTGACAAGTACGTCAACCCCTCACTTAAGCAGAGCAATAGGGAGAAGGATGCAGTGTCTGAACTTCAGCTGCAGATCAGATCACAGAAAAGTCATGTTCATTCACTCTGCAAACCGTACGTCTTACACATGAGCTTGAATGAGCTGAACCGAAATGCAGAATTATCAGTAGATCACCTGGAAATGTTAAGGATGACGCCTTCAGGGAATTGTTATGAAAACTTTCATATAGAAAGTAAATGCTTGTCCGAGATTTATAACAGAAACTCCAGTAGATTATAATACAGTGAGTGAAGATATTCTTGAGGTGATATCAAAGAATAAAATCAGGCTTATTTGTAACCCCACAGGTCTTCTGCTTTACCTTTCATTCAGAGTAAAATTCTACATATTAGTTTGCTACAGGTCAGGTTTTGTTTCATTATTATTCCTAGATTCATATGTGGAGACTGATACAGTAAGTTGGTAACATACAGTAAAAAGGTGGCACCTGAAAATGAGGTTCCTTGAGTATTCCAACCAATTCTGCAATATTTTCATCTTTATTTACTAACGGACTGATGTCTTCGAGAATTTCATTCACCAGCTCCAGGTTGTTGTCACTGACAGCCTCAAGTTTAGAATCTTCCAGTCGCTCATGAGCCTGTAAGATTAAATATATGAGACTATATTGTAAATAAGTTTCAAGAGGTTCCCATCTATAAACTTTTAAAGTAATTTCTTGGTGCAACCTTCAGCAGGAAAGCCAGAAAAATTATATTTAGGACAACCTGTATATTTTATTTTTATACTGCTGAAGGATTTCACATGCTTAACTATGTGACCCAACAAACTTCATAAGCAACACCTGTCAGAGAAGCTTGTATGTCCTCATTTCCTGTAACCTCTATATATACACCCAACAGTCCTCTCAGAACAGTATAGTGCCTCAGGATCTTTTCTGCTTCAGAACCCTGTACAAGCACACCTTCTAGAAGAAGGACAAAAAAAAGGAACTATGGGAGCTCAGAAAAAAAATAAACTCTTTAAGAGAAGCATTTACCCTAGACTCCTCCCATTGAAACACCTTCAAAACAGCACATTCTAAAGGAAACCCTCCATAACTAAAGGAAATGCTACAGAAGAGTCTGTGGTAAAGGCAGCTAACAGCATCCTGGGCTGCATTAAGAGGAATGTTACCAGAAGTGGGAGTGTTACTCAGCACTGGTGAGGCCATACATGGAATACTGTGTACAGTTCTGGACATACTGGAGAGAGCCCAGTGAAGGGCCACAAATATGATGAAGGGCCCACAGCACCTCACATTTGAGGAAAGGCGAATGTTCAGCCTGGAGAAGAGAAGGCTCAGGGTGATCTCATCTATGTGTATAAGTACCTGCAGGTACCTGCAAAAAAGACAGAGCCAGGCTCTTTTCAGTGGTGTCCAGCAACAGGACAGGAGGCAGGGGACACAAACTGAAACACAGGAGCCTCTGTCTGAGTATCAGGAAACACTTTTGCCACTGTGAAGGTGACTGAGCACTGGCACAGGTTGCCCAGAGAGGATGGAGTCTCACTCCTTGGAGATACTCAACAGTTGTCTGAATGTGGTCCTGGGCAACCAGGAGGTCCTGCTTGAGCAGGCAGGTGGACCAGATGACCTCCAGAGGGTCCCTTCCAACCTCAACTATGCTGTGATTCTTTGACAACTTTTCATCTATTTCTAGAGCTATTCCTGCAGACATAATCCTTTCCTAAACACTGCAGATACTGAAATTCATTTAAAGGTAGGAGCTTTAAACAGCAAGAGAAACATCTCATAAATCTGAATACTTCACTAACTTATTACAGGTAGTGCTGTATCATAGAATTAGGGGAAAAGGAGGAGGCCAAAAATAACTGATTCTCAACTCACTTAATTAAGAGTTATTTCCAACACCATAGCAACAAGAGATTTAAAAAAGAGCAATCGCTCTGGCATATAAAAAACAAACAAATAGGAGATATAATTGAGATTCACCCATATATACTTCCCATATATATAATTTGAAGGTATTCATGCACTTCTACTTTCTTATTAGCACTTTAAAACAGACCTTAAAATAAAATTTTGCTAAAGCGAGAAAACTTTGTTTCCTGAAATGATCTGAATATTAAATTCTACTTTGTATCTATAAAATGGTACTTCTGCCAGACTGATGATCAAACTCTGGAAAGGCTAACTTAACAAAAAGACATTTCAAACATTCCCCAACACCAACACACACAAACCAAATCACTGTGATTACAAAGCATAGGAAGCTTGGCACCTACACACATTCTTCTTAATAAGGGAATGCTATTTTGTACATAATACATACAGTAAACAATATCCTTCTTTTAAAGTTTACTTCTTTTACAGCAAGTAAAAATACAAATCTTATGACTTTTAAACATAATCCAACTGCAGAACCTTTATGATATTAGAGAATATGGGTTGTCTTATTTCTCATATATTCATTTTAAAATACTACCACTAAGTATAATTTAAATACAAGTATCCTAACCCTTTACTCCAAAATAAAGGCCATGTATATAATAGGGAACAGGAAGTTTTATCAGTGAACAACCTCTGATCCTGTAATATATTGAGGAGTAGCAGGATACAGAATGATATGAATAATTTAAAAAACCAACAGACAAACAGGAATACCTAACTTAGATACTGCAATTCTTTT
The DNA here is from genome assembly GCF_001604755.1 of Lepidothrix coronata. Classification (NCBI taxonomy): domain Eukaryota; kingdom Metazoa; phylum Chordata; class Aves; order Passeriformes; family Pipridae; genus Lepidothrix; species Lepidothrix coronata. Next base: position 2,627,552 of record NW_016690286.1, on the reverse strand, counting down.
TTTATTTCAATTCATCGTTTCAGAAACAGTGATACTGAATTGAGTCTTTCGGTGCATTCGATATTTATTATACTTGCCAAATGTTCAAATAGTAAGGCTTTTACCTCCAACAATACGACATCCTAAATACTGGACTCAAATTTTAAAGATTATTCCTAAGATGTTTCCTTGGTCTGAGTTAGGCATTGTGCTGGTATGCTGCAGGCATACAATGCTAAAAGCAATAGTGTGACTGCAGAAAGAAGATAAAAGTTTTGAGGTTTGAAAGAATAGTTAACAACCCAGGAGAAGAGAATTCTGATAAGACAGTTCAGTAGCAAAACTGAGTAAACTTCATGCACGTTCCAAGCTCAACATCTATTTTCCAAAAAGCATAATAATTCTAAAGGCTAGTTAGGATTGAACACAAATGTCAGCACAGGAGTTGAGGTTGTTAAGTGTGGAGAAGATCCAATTGCAGTGTTTCAATATTTAAAGGGGGCTTATAAGAAAGATGGGAAAAATTTTTCTAGTAGGGCCCACAGAGATAGGATGAGACATAATGATTTAAAACTAAAAGAGGGTAGACTGAGCTCAGATATAACAAAGATAGTTTTTAGAATGAGTGTGGTGAAACACTGCAACAGGTTGCCCAGAGAAAGGCTGCAGACACTCCATCCCTGGAAACATTCAAGGTCAGGCTGGACTGGGCTCTGAGCAACCTGATCTAGTTTGAAGACGCCCCTGCTCACTGCAGGGGGGTTGGACTAGCTGACCTTTAAGGGTCCCTTCCAACCCAAACTACTGTATGATTCTATAAACATCAGTAAGTAACAGGAAAAAACATTTTACAATGATTACAGTTACTTCCCCTTTCTCCTACTACCTACGAAAAAATGGAAAGATACCATCAAAGAACCCTATCCCCCAAAAGATCTGTAATTTCTACCTTGATGCCTTTATTCTACACAGAAAAAGTGTGAAATGAACTTAACCCAGTTTCAAAAGACCACCCATGCTTTGCACTGCAAAATATTATAAACTAACTACTATGCTTATTGCTTATCTTCATTTTTTTAAGGACTGAAAAGAAAAAATAAGTTTGTATGACCTGTGGCCAATTTCCCTAAGTTTCTTTTTGTCCTTTAGGGCATAATTTACATAACGATTAGCCTTAATAACTGGCTAATAAAGGAAAATGAAAATAGTTCTGGCCTGCTTTGAAATTATTCTGTTTAAATAGTGTGGCCATCTCAGAGTTCTGAGAATTGCTGTATACTGTTAAAACTAGCTCTTTTAATAGAAAAACAAGCTTATGTATTTTTAGGGACAAATGGATATTTGGGACAATGGATATTAGGGACAAATGGATATCATACAAATGTATGAACTACACACACTTCATGAAATGTGTTTTGAACTTACCCTTATTTAGTTCTAATGACTAAGACTGAGATTTTTTCCAAAATAATTACAAAAGAAATTATGAGTGTGGTCGTGCCATGTGAACACAATTTAAACCTTTCAGCATTCTATATAAAGCATGTGTACAGTTAAGAATCTGTTTCCATTACAAGCACTTTTTTTACGTCTGCTAGTCATTAAATTCCACATAATTGTAATTGGCCATTAAAGCACAAATTCTTGACAGGAAAAAACTTTGCAATGAACATTTTCTTCATGATAAATATTAAATTAAAGATGACCTATGGAGCAGATACTTAACGAGTTGTTTCCAACTTCAGCAAGAAAATGCTTTTACTTACTCTAGCAAATTTAGTACAAAATCTTTCCCTCCACAGTCATTTCACCAGCAGATGAGGCACTTCTATTACTTCTCAGTTTATTACTATGCAATGTCTTTGACTCAAAACCATTTTTTCGAACAGCTTAACAGAAGTAAATTCTTCTATGAATTCTCATGGGAAGTTTTCCTTTCCAGATTTTTATACTGAGCAAAATCCCTGCACAACAATCCTTCAGCTTTACAGAGTATTTCACACCTGCCCAGAGGGCATTGCTTTCAGATGTCTATTCCTATTAAAGACACAGCTGCATTTAAGTTAACTGTGTTTTCCTCATGAAAGGAGCTTATTTTTATGAAATAAAATTAAGAAAGAATTTAAGTGCTGTACAATATTTGACTGCATTTCCTATTGGTAAGATCACCTACATTTTAATTACAGAGCCCCAAGATTTTTTGCAAATATCACCTTACGTATTCATAATTGATTGCTACCATCTATAAATAAAAGATTTTCGTAACCCAAGACCAAAACTAAGGATAGTTAATGTCTCAGAGAGCTGACAATCAAAGGTAACAGCATTATTCTGAGACCCAGGAAAGGGCATGAAGACAATATTTTCCTGGACTGATCAGAAAGTAGTTTTGAGCTAAAGACAAAAAGAAAACTTGTTTATGCCACAGGAGAAGGAAGGTTACTGCTCTCACTTTTCATCTTTGGCAAAAATGCTAAAAATCAGAGGGCATATGGGTTTTGCACACAACAGTGGTTACAAGACTACATTAAAATCAATTGAGTCTAATTTCAAGTATTTTGACTTTTTTCATAAATAATGTAACCACATTATTTTTGTAGTCTCTGAATTCTTCTTCTTTCTCTAGAATCTTACATATAACAATTAATCAGCATGCACAGAAATTATACTATACCAAATCTTCACCTTCAAGCTTGCCTTCTATTCTTTTAATAAGACATACCATACATGAAAGCCATTAACACCTCAATCCATACTCAATGTTCACACAATAATTTAAGAGTTAAAATATTTCCAGCTGCAAGTTTAAATACCTTAGCAAGTGATCTTACGATAGGGTTTTCCATAATTCCTTTAAGGAAAATCAGGTCTATCTCTTCAGCGCCTGTCGATGTCGGCAGATCGGTAAGGTTGTCTAAGACCTGCTGCATGGCTGCTGACAAAACAAAAACAAAGAGTAAGTACTGACCAAAACAGGCTTCCATGAGGAGCAAAAGCTCTGGGAAATACCACAATATTAACTTTACAGATGTTAAGCAGTCAAATACATCTACTGAGAACAAAGGAACAGAATAGAAAAAGATCTTTTTTGTGTGTGTTTGACAGATGGAAATAAAGGATCTATCCAAACCCTGACCACCACATCAACTTAAACGCAGGCCCGGCACATTCCTTTCAAGACTCACTACCACTTAAAGGTGGAAAAAAACAAACAAGTACAAACTATGTACAAGGTAAGCATAATCTTCCAAATACAATAAAAGCAACTCATTCACTACTCTTCTTGTTTAATCCCTCTTTCAGAAGAAGTTTCCAGACCTTGTACCTACACCAGCCAACTACAAGTTTTACAATGCTTGTATAGGCAGATTCATTGTTATTGAAATAATTTTTTTTAAACCAAAAATTTGCTTCCAAGGCAGCTCTTACCTTGGGGACCCTTGTGTCCATCCCCATCAGTCCTTTACAACCAGTTCTGACTGGCACTAAGTGCAGATGCTAACACCAACCTGGTCCCACAGAACACTGCAATGGGAAGGATATCCTACAATGAGAAATGTATTGTGCCTGCCCAGTACCCTCAGTGGAGATTTTCCTGGCTATCTACAGACTTGCAGAGAGAACTGCAGCAGCTTGGGTGAGAGTGAACAATACTGCCCAAGAAAAAGCCAGAAAATTCCACCATCCCAGCTGTCTTGTCCTAAGAAGAATTTGTTCTTGTTTTTAACTGCAGAGTTACATATACATGATCAGACACACACACAGGTATACTAACAAAATCTCCTGCTGAGATCCCCAAGAAGATAAAAAGTCTTGGAACAACCACTGCATTCTGCAATGCTCTGCATGTTGCAGAGCTGTATATACCAAGTGAATTAGAAAAGCTTATATGCCCCTTCTCCCACACAGGAATTTACCCTTAACTTTCCACATTGCTTTATAATGAAAGCTATTATGAAACACTGCACAGTAACAGAACAAACAGCATTTCTAAACACCTACTTTCTGATTTCAATTCTTCCTAAAAAATTCCATCACGAGAAAAAAAATTCTGGCCATTCTTTCTGTCAAGTGGAACTGACTTTTCAATCAAATCATCTCATGTCACATTTTAAGTACAACAGTGCATGTCAAAAGACTGCATTATTTTAAACGTGTTTTAGCCATACTTCTCGCTTCCAAAAAGTGAATTTTCTGTGAAACCATGAGTAGGAGGGAAAATGACACTTTATGCTTTCAGATTTTGAAGCAGTATTATTTCTACTTTATAACAGACAAAGTGCTGTCAGCAATCACACATTACGTAAAGTCACTAAATTGCTTTGTAAACAGTCACAACTTCCTCAGACTAGGTTTGTCCCACATCTTGACTAGTTCAGCTGCACATGCAATTGCCTTGTTTCGTGTTTTCTCAGTTTCCAATTACAGACTCTTACTGTATAAGTTATGCAAGCTATAATATCTGCAGAAGTAGACAGATGTTTCTCATGAATTTACGTCATGTATCAGGTGCTGCATAATACTGTGTTATAATAATAAGCTTTCTTTACATTTTTAACAGTTATGTAAATTGCTTCTAAAGGATTTCAGGTTAGCCTTTTGCTCCTATAAATAATCAGAGAAAATATAAAACTTCCTTCAGGACAAAGCATTCATCTCAACTGCCAGCTGCAATTCCAGCACTTGATGGTGACAAAGGCATGCATAATACAGACATTCTTTACACATCTCCATGATAATAGGCTGTTTCTTACTTAAATCTTTCAGAATTTTGCCTATCTTAGAAAGATCAAATTAAAAAATAAAGTCCCTACATAAAAACTTTATAATCAATGATAAACTGTTAAGAGCAATATTAAGTTTCTTAAGAATGTCTTTCAACCTTTGTACAAGTAGACTGGGTATTTTCAAAATAATATTTTATTTAATAAAGGTTTCACAAACATCTAGCATCAGAACTACTTAACTATATTTCGGCATTCTTGGAAAACAGCAACCAGCTTTATCAACATTCAGAGTTTAAAAAATCCACAAAGGCAGACTTGCATCCCAGGTCATCAAAACCCAAATCAGCTGTTTTCAGGAATATCTTCTTATTGCTGTGTGTCTGATGGTTGCCTTCTCTCATGGTACAGCCATAATGGCAAGAGTCTTCTTAGCTATCAGTACTGTTGCCTCAATATTAGAAAGCAAAACAAAGAAGCAGGAATAAGCAAATTGGTTACTTAAAGGTAACTCATTTACTCATCCTCGATTGCTTATGTTTAACACAGTAGGAGGCTCCCAATTGCCTCAGCATAGCTAATGTCCCATCTTAAAGGGAAGATCTTTCCCAGTAGTTGAATAAAAAAAATACTACTGTTAAGTACCCCTTTATTTTAGCCAGCTACAACGTTAAGCAAGAAATTTTTAAGAGGAGAGAAAGCCTGACCTTCAACAAAGTCTTTGCACCTCTTACCTAGCACATGGTAGGCAGAGGAACATTTATATGCTTCACTGCTTTACATTCACCTGGCAAAAAAATTCAGAACATGATCAAATGTTATTTTTCAAAAAGTCACCAAGTGCATTTTCCAACAGGAATTATGTCAGCTGGTTTATGTAAGAGGAATAGGCAACAAATACATGAGTACTTTTTGTGACAGACTAGACTAAGCATTTTAATTTCAGTGTTTTACATTTATTATGCAAGTCATAGTTCCCATTTAATGCAAAATGCTAATATTTGCTTACATGTGAAAATAACTTTGAAAGTCTAAGCAACTACTGACCTACATATGCCTTAGATATTCATACATGTACTTTCAAACAATTTGATTTATCCAAAAACTATTTAAGGGCAGAGAAGGGAGGAGGTGAAGACACTTTGGGAAATGTATTATGGGCCCTCTTCTTGGGTAGCTATTCAAAAGGCTTTTGTTTATTCATTTCTAGGGAAAAAAGATCTTATTAAAAAACAAACAGTGGGAGATATGTTGTTTCCAGGCTTAATTATAATGATCTTTCAGAATAATGTATACACACAAGGAATTTCAAGTAGCAGTCTTTTAAACTATTTCACTCTTTTCTTTCCGGGCTAAAGCCACCTTAGCACTTATCCTATCTTTGTGGAGCAGGAATGAAAGCTGAAGATGGAAGTACTTATGTAGCAAAGTTTTACTTAAAAGATCAGGTCCTATCAAGCAAGAAACAGATGGAAATGAGGAGTTTAGAAACTACCAAATCTAAATACTCCATCAAAAATTGCCTTTTGAGCCTCACATCTCTTTTGTGGCAAATCCACCCTTGAAATGTTGACAGAAGTTACCCACTGGGGGAGTAGAAAGCCCTGCAGAATAAGGACTACATGAACAAACTGCATAAACCAGGTTGGCAGAAGTGCTCCTTGTTGTTGAATGCTTTGGTGTCCAATTAAAAGCTTTTTCTTCAGTGGAAAATTAATTGGGTCTCTCTTGCCCCATCATTTAGAGAAAACTAATAAGAACATACTAACTTTGAGAGCTCTACCATGCATCTCCTTCTCTCTCTGAAGACAAGCCTTCTTCTATATTCAAAGACCCATTTGCATAAAACTTTAAAGTCTCATCACAAAACAAGAGGATTTGCTTTTGTGAGGACAGTATGAGATAGGCAATGTTTACTACAGTGGTTAACAGACCATCTAGGAACACGGTTACAAGAAACACACACTGACAACAGCCTCCAGACACAACAGGATGAACCCAGCAGCAGAAACAGGCTCTCAGCTGAGGCAAGGTGTTGAAATTAATCGATTCTTAGGAAAGAGTGACAATAAAACTGAGTCTGACTTGGGATTCCTAAGAGAAAATGAGATTACAATGGGCCCCTCTCCACTCCAGCCCCTGGCTCTGATAACAGGGAACACACACAAACGCAGAATTAATTTCCACAGTCAATTTTCAAAGAACATTTTCATAACCATAGCAAGTTTAAAGCCTCAAGCAAGACTCAGCAGGAGCTACTGGTCTGCTGTGTACATGCACTGAACAATTTAATCCACCATGCACAGGACCCCATACTTGGGGAAACTAGTTTGTCAGTTGAACCCCATATCAAAAAGGTAAAAGGGGGGAAGACATGTTAATTATCTCTGTGGCAAACAGCATGCATCCCGAGGCATAAGAATACAGAAATCCCACTTCCTAATGCAAAATTTACTAGCCATAATTAACTCCTCCTAATTCACAAAGAGCTCTTCAGACAACCAAAGGATGCTTCAAAGGTTTAATCTACACACTGTACTTTACAATAGTAAATTCAGATCAAACAGAAGTAAAAGATCCTATGATAACTCTTCTCTTCTTGTATTTGTAAGAAAAAGACAGGTTTTCACCAAGCTCTCAATTGTGATTCTTCTATCAAATTTGATTTTACTCTTTCTTTCAGTGCCTAATTCTCATCTATATTAATTCTATGTAAAGGAAAGAGGAAGCATACATTTAAATAAATTTTCCAGATTTGCAGACAGAAGACAAATGTGTCACTCACTGGGGAAAATTAAAGCTTTCCAGAGTGAATACCTTGCACAGATTTTTTTAGCTCAGTTTCATTTTATTAGTCTCCAAGCTTACAAAATAACAGGAATGAAAAGAAAATTATGTATAATATATTTAAATAAACATGCATATTTATTTCCACATGGCCTACTCATCTGGCTAGGAAGGTATAATAAATACCTCAAGGACTACTGGTGAGGCAGATGCGTCACACACAGTCTAGGAAATTAGATTAAAACCTGGTCACATACAGAAACTTTGGAAATAGTTTCTTGTGTGACTTAAAACCTTTTCAAGTGGGATATATCAAAAAGAAAAGTTTCACAAGACACCAAATAAGATCAGACAAAAGAAAATTAATTTGTAACTTCTCTAGCCCTTAACCAATGAAAACACTAACTTTTTCTTATTTGCATTCATGTTTTTAAAATAACAGATTTATGCTTTAAGATAAGGCAAAGAAAAAAGCTATTTTGTGTTGGCCACTTCTCTCCCCAGTTATAAAGTATAGTATTTTTGGCAATCTAGAAAAAGAGTACCTACGGATGAGGTAACGTTTTGAGAACATGTAACAAATTCATTCACTTAACAGACTATTGACCCAGAGTGTATGAAACACTAACAAAGCCGTCTGTTACTACTGCTAGAAACCAGATTTTAACATAAGTCTCTGGAAAGCATTATGCAGTGAGGACATACAACATTATGTTTGTGTTTTCACAGCCAGCAGCTGTATCCACTGAGCACAGATCACGTTCAGCAACTGCTCCAGAGAAGCGCTACAGAAGTGATGGACCACTGCAGATCAGCTCCTCTGCTTCTCCTGATAGGGTACAAATTAGTTACACCTAATCCCACACACGTTGCTGACTGTAGTAGGGTACGACAGCGCTTGGGCTCTCAAGCATCCACAGACTTTGCATCTACTATTTGACAGTGTTGGGCCAGTGCCACTCCAGCCCTGCAGCCAGCCACCTTAACTCAGACATTCCTGGGCAGCAGTCCACTGTAACAGGCACCTTTTCCAAACAGGACCCCTTCCTCATGCAGTAAATACAGTACATCTCCTCTAGAAAGACAATAAGATTGCTTATTGAAGGAAGCTGTTGTCTGCAGCATGCACACTGTGCTGACTGCATAATCACAATGAATTTGCAAAGGAAGAAGGAAAGTCTAATTGATAAGGATGAGTGTTCTGGATATTCAAATTCTGCCCACTGAATTTTCGCATGTTGAAAAGAAATAACATAAGTGCTTAGAAAGGTTTGCTAATCTTTTTAGTTCATTTTTTCCAAGTCTACTGGCAACCAAGATGGAGCTATTTTAGCATAGCTATAAATAGAAGCTCGAGCAGTTCCTACCCTTATCAAACCTGGCTCAATCTTACAAGCCCACTTTTCATGACTGTGAAGGTCACAAAAGCTGTGGGGAAGAGCGAACAACCCTTTCTCATCCCGAACACTGCAGACATACTTCTTTCAGGCTGTGAAGTTTGTCTAAAAAAAGAAGAAGCACAAATTTTCTGATGAACAGATGGACCACACAGCTGCATCTTTTGGAAAGAAAAGCTCTATTTAAAAATTATCTCAGCAAAGATAAAAAGGGAACAAAGCATCACAACTCCAAAATCAGCAGAATTAAAAGGTTAAGTATTATTTGAACACATATATCATGACAAACAATGAGATATTGATAAGAGATACACTAAAATCCAGTATTGCAGAAATTGCTAGACTTCTTTTTCTTAAAGGATTGCAAAGAAAAATATTTCATAAAGTATAAAGGCAATTAACTTGATGCTCACTAAGCTTGATGCTTTGAAGATAAGCCTATACAGGTGTTAGGTATTACCACATTTTCTGACTTTTTTTAATGAGAGGAAGACTGATGCAAGCCTCAGGCACAGATGTGATTAACTGAGGAAGCACACACATGCACACACACACACAAGCGTGCAGAATATAGAAGGCATTTAGTGCAAAATCTTCTTTCATGTTAGCTATGGATGTTAGGAAAGTATATGATGATGTCACACAAAAACTACTGTACTTTAAATGAATACTAGGACATGCCCCAGGAGAAATTTCAATTTTGCTGAAGAAAGACTGTACTACCCTTAGTTCTCCAATCACTTTAGTAGTTCAAGTACTGGAGAATATTTTAAAACAGATTTTTAAATGAAGGTAAAACACATTCAGTGGATATGCAGTTTAAGATACTACTTTGTACTCAAAATTATAGTACAAATTCAACAAAGTTTCAGGATGTATCCTGCACTCCACTAGACTTATACAACAGCCTGAGCTTATTGCATCACATCAATCATCGTCCCTATTATTTGCAAGCAGCACCTGGATGAAGAAACTTGTATTCTCTGCAGTCACTCTGGTAATCAATGCCAGTATTTATGAAGTCCAAAATGCCAGCAAAACAGATGCAACAAAGCAAGTACATCTTTTGAAGTATTTCTTCCTCTAATGTGCACCCTTCCAAATTAATCAAAGCTTTGTATCTCTATATTTCTGCCACAGGACTCAAAATTATTTATCTGTTGCAGGAGGACAGAGCCTGAAGATAGCAAAACTGACAAAATACTAACATAAGTAAAGACCACAGTTACATACCCACAGGAACAAGTTTTGTGTAACAAACAAACAAAAAACAAACAAACAAAATATCAGTTTATTATACCACTTTTCTTGGTGGAAAACTTGAGGCAAAACCATGCAGAACTATCTATAGTTTTATCCCATTAAAAAATTCAAGCCCGGGCCAACTAAAACTCAAATAATTTCTTCCTCAATTAGATCCCTTCTTGACACGTCCAAAAATTAGACCTGAAGAGAAAATAATGAACACACTTCCAAAGGGAAGCAGAATTCCACTCCAACTGTTACATCCTTGCAACTTGTTGCTGGCCTCCAATCAACATGGTCTTAGTGCATAAAGGCAGGCTGTATGTTGTGCCCCACTTCTGAGACCAGGCACCAACAGCAACTGGTTCAAATTCTGCTATGAACATGTTTTTTCAACCATCTGCACTTTCATCTAGGAACACTAGGCAAGCATAGTCAAAGAAGAAAGCTAAAATTCACAAGGGTTGTAACATACTCTACTGTCTGTGTAAATGTCATGGTTTGGAACATTACTTATAGAAGTATTTTATAATGTGGTTTGTGCACATCTGCAAACAAGACAATATACTTTTAATAAACAAAATTAGATATTCCACTGTATAGTAAAGTAACAAGACTGTGCACCTCCAGAGACCTATGAGGAATTTGATTACCAGAGATGTTGCTGATTCCACTGTCACTTGCATCTCAGGGGTACTTGTATCCTTCAATCTGAAAGGACTTGATCACTCAACAGACTCTCAGGAGGATACCATTCAAAACAATCCACACTTCAGATACCTGGGTGTTTCCTTAATCTTGGTAACCTAGGAAATCTGGCTTAAACAATTCTTTTTGGTTCCTGTTCCCAAACCAATTTTTTTTTATATCTCAGTTCTCATTCTTCTAACCTAAAGAGGGCAATTTTCTGCCCTACGGAGGACAACTTCTCCACTCCTATACTGACCAGGAAAGAAGCAAGCCTGGCATAACTTCCCTGTACCTCTTCCACTCTGCACCTTTTTTCAATACAGTCAGAACTGTGCAAAATATTTTAAACGAGAGTCTCATGAGTGCCTTGCCCAACACCCGAAATCTTCCCTTTCTACTGAGACAGATAGATAATAAGATGTATTTTGTCCTCTTTATAGTTATATCATACTGTCAGCTTAATCTCCTGGTCTGTCACAAAACAGTATAAAACATCATTTTGAACCTCACTCTTCTCCAAACCTGACACTTGTAGCTGAACAAAGTGTCCTCTTTCTTCAGTGAAAACACTACAAGTATATTTTGTCGACTACTATTGCTTTAGGCTTCAAATCAGTTCTTGGCACTTTGGCTTTGATCCTCTTTTGCTTCAGTGAAAATGCTTAGACAACAAAATCCACCAGAAACCACACATCATCCAGATACTACTGTTGCTTTAAACACAACCTCCTTCTACAGCTTTAAGTGTAGGAGCCATTGAGGAATTCTAACAATAAGGAATTTTATGATGAAGAGTTTTGATATCAAGTGAAGCAAGGCTGTATTATAACACATTCGCAGACTTATTTCATAACAACAGCAGAATGCTTTTCTAAATGAAAGCATCCAAACACAGCACTTTCAGAATCTGATTGCTCCATTATGATTCAGCCACTTCAAAAACTACACCTATGCCCTTTTAACACATCACACCCATATATTAACATTTCATGCATGCCCTATTTCAGGCTTCTGCTCCTGTGAAGTACTTCTTAAATTATCCTTTTCAACCCAAAACACTGGAGTATTTAAATTCGATACGTATCAATGCATGCCTAAAAATATTTCTGAGATTCTACTATAGATGCTACACAAACATTTGAAAACTGCTCAATAAATGTAGATGCAGAAAACAGAAATATGAGACAGCTTTTTGGAGCACAAAATAAATTAAAGCACTTTACAAAATATTTAGACTATTTCAACATATTCTTTAATAAAGAATGAAAAATATATTTGATTATATTATATCTAGCCCATTTTACTATAGAGGGAAGAAGACCCACCATACAGAACTTCCATTGGGAAGTTTTCAGTTAATTCAAAATCAACTTAATTTCATCCGATTTTCCAATGCATCCCAGTTTGAAGGTGAAAAGTGAATCTACAAAATTTATAAATTTTAAATTCAATTATCTCTGTCCCAGGACCTCAGTTTTCAATTTTACATGATTATTTTCCAGGAGTTTCATTTGCAGTTCATCCCTAAACTCTAATGCTCCCACTTCCACTAAACTAATCTGTCTCAAGCAAGCACTCCCCATCTCTGTCCAAACAAACTTAATAGGAAGCAATAAAAGCAATTTGCTAAATTAATGATGTTATAGTTCAGGGTGACTTGCGAAAGGAAAAGAGAAAAATGTTTACTCTGCTACCCTTGTCATATGACACAGTTCTTGTTTATTCTAAGGACACAGCTAAAGCTTTACCTAAAAAGAAAATTTCCAAAACACACTTGGAATGTTAGCAGTGATGTAGTAGATATAAAATGGCTTTTCCAAATTTGTTTGCAGAACAACACTGCTGATGCTTCTAAATAATGAAAAAATACCACATAAAACCTTTGTACTTTAATACAGAGATGGCAAAACATGATGGCTTGTTAAAGGTTTACTGACCTGTAGGAATGCCCAAAACACATCTCTGTCCTTCCCTAGTTAAGAGACTTTATTCTAAACTTTTCTTTCAATTTAATGCAGTTGAGATTTACACAATTGCATATTCGTTATCCTCAGCAGTCACTTCCTTTAGTCCTTTGAAGGGTATGTTCCAGAACCCTGGAAAAGGAATGAAAAGATCACCTTGACACTCGTATTTTGAAGGGAACTGAAAAACTCCATGCAGTAAGTCACACTGCCCTTAGTCTTGTATTTCACCTTCTGAACTACTTCCGCACATTATGCTATCAGGACTTATTTATGACTGCAAATGCGTAATGAGAAGTGGGAAATCTAATTTCAATTTAATAATATCTAGGCACAGTAATAAGGGGGGAAAGTTTTTTCTAGTGGTCTCAGGGCAGCTTGCATTAAGAACTACATGTTTTTAAGGAAATTGCCACTTTGAATGTTCACCACCTTCACTCTAAAGACAATTTCCAACTCACTGCCGTAACCCCTGAATGCCACTGTTCTGTGTGTATAAGGTGGGCACAGGGAGTCAAACTGCAAAGGGTATCTTCTACATGGCACATGATGCATACTGACATGTTGGAAATTTTCTACTCCATTCCCTCAGAACACCAAGTTTGGTTTCATTAAGTTTTGCCTAGGAACTTCTGAATTTTTAGTCATGTACCTTGTCACCTCAACTGAAGTTCTCAACCAGAGAACTTTTAAGTAAAGGCTTACAGTGAATAACTTTTGACCAAATAGTTACAATTTTTCTAATTACACAATGAGTTTTAAACATTGTTCCATTCCACTGTTTCTTTGGAAAACCTTGGTTGCCTTTGAGCTTCACATTGCCCACCAGGAATCTCACTTCAGTTTATTTCTCTTCCCTGATAGCAGTAATTATTCACGTATATAGTTCCACTCACTCACTTTACACAAATCACTCGATTACTGTTGCACAAGCCAACCGCTGCACATTTTCAGTTCAAATGTTTTCTTTTCTTTTTTTTTCCCAAAAGAAGTACTGACAAATGTAAAGACAGCTGAACTTTTCTTCTTGGACAAGAAGAAACTCAGTGAAGAATCATTTCTGTCGAGGCTTTTTATCATTTTCTGAGACAGGCAAATTGCTGTAAATCTGGAAGTAGAGATGTCTAAAACTACAACTTTTGCTTATTACATGATGTCTTTTACAATGTCTTCTCTTGTAAAAATAAGGCCATGATGGAACTTGGCTTTTTGACCGCATCTGAACCATGAGAAAGTCTACAGAAGGGAAAAAAAAAATGAAAAAGTTTTAAGATAATGTTTTTCTTGACTTCAAACTGCAATTGCTGCTTCTTAAAAGCAGCTCATATACATCCTCATACACTCTCTTCAAATCTATTTATGCTGAAGCAATAAAAGCCACATTATCTTGGCTTTAACTCAAGTCCCCTTGTTTTGTTGTTTCCCCAGACTGCTTAGGGGTCTCAGAGAAAGGGATGGGAGAAGAGACAAGTACAAGCAAGAACCTCACTGGTTTTTGACAACAGAACCTCTCAGATTCACACAAGTTGTGAGGCCCAGTTACCTGGGTATCAGCAGCCAGAACCACTTACTAATACCATCAACAGAAAAGAGCTGGAAAGGACTCCTTAAATAGCCTATTAAAGCCCTCCCATGAACAATCAGAAATGGTAGGTTAGGGACCCTGATTCTCTGTCCCCAGCTTTGGAATTTCATTGCAATACATAAATAATTCCATGTTTCAGCTTTTCCACAAGAAGGTTTTATGAAGTCTGGGTCCTGACCTGGAAAAGAGCAATTGCTTTGCCAACCATCTTCAGCATGGCAGTTGAGAGGACTGCCTCCTCACACTCTGAGTTCTCAGAGCAGTCAGTCCCATTCATGGTAGTTTCTGTTTATTATATTCCCCATTAAATTCCTCTTTCCCAGAAGAGTATTGGGCCTGAGAGCAATATAAAAGGAGAGCAGTGTAACCTCCTACAGATAAATTGGTTCTTTGGTCACAACTAGCTTTAAGACTGTGGAATAATTTAACATGAAATTACCCACAAGTTCCCAAGAAAACTTGAAAGGGCAATGATGTCTTTTTCCATAATGCTAAGATACAACGCTCTCTGGGTGTTACAAGGTCAAAACCACATTAATGACATTCATAACTTATGGTAACAAAGAAAACAAGTTCTATATCAGCAGAGAGGTTACGCAGCGCACAAGGTAGCAAGAAACAGATGGAGTAGTCACTGTCTCGTGCAAATTTGGCACTGAAGTCAAATGGCCCCATTCTTCCTTAAGAAAGGTCTGAAACAAAACATAGCCTAAGAATGCATTTTCAGAAAATGTAAATTCATCTTTGTAGAAAAGAAATTAATCTGTTCAATTATTTTTCAAATAATCAACTGTATTTCTTTCGTTTTCCACTACACTGTTCCTGAAGACATGCCCAAAACCCAAATGAAATCTTGATTTTGCTTCAACTATTCAGAAACCCTGGCTGTTGACATGGCCCCCAGCAGACCTGTAAACATTCCACCTGTCATGTGGTTCAGGAACAAGTCCTACACTCAGGACAGAATCTGGTTGACTCTCTCTACTCAAAGAGCAGCTGATATTTTTAAGTACCCAGGCTTGCACTTCCCTAAATCAACAGAACCTGATAGCTCAGCTACATGCATCCTACGAGTTAGCTACAAGTACGTGCTAAGCTGCAAGGTCACATGCTAGACTTTAGCTTGGTTTTTGGTCCAGTGATGAGGGAAAACTAGGTTGAACAAACAGATCTAATAAAGTAAACCCCATGCAGGTAGACTGCCAGAACATCCGTCCCCAGACAGATCCAGTGGCACACTAACAAAGGCACAAGCCCAGCAGCCTCGTAAGCAACCACTGGACTGCAGGTCTACCTACTATCATCAATCTGCACATAGAGAGATGCATTAGAAGCATCAGATCTTCATGTTGAAACTCCCTTTGGAATGATCAGTTTGGAAGAGACCTTAGCAATAATAACACCATATTGCTTAGAGATTTATTTTTTATTTTCATTAGCATAATAGCCTTTCTACAAATCAAGCTTACTGATGGCACCGAGTATTTCTCTGCAGAAACCTGTCATGGTAGAAAATAGCAATCACATTTGATCCCATAGGAAGGAATTTGTGTTCAATGACTGAAGCAGTTGAAACATGAAAGAAGCTTTCTCAACTGCAGAAACTCTGGCAGAGATTCTGTTTTTCCAAATACAGTGTCAGGATTTAAATACCACATCACTTCTCAGCACAAGTTCAAACCCAGACAAGCCAACTTTCACACAGAAGGAATCAACACTTGCCTTTTAATACCAAAGAGACTGGTTTGAATGAGCTCCTGCCAGTAGTTCAAAAAAGAAGCCAGGTGTCTGTACTGAAAAATTCTTTTCACAAATTAATTACCATCCCCCCTGTTCAGAACAATGGACATCGAGGGCTATGAAGGATAAAGATACAATCAAGCATGCATTGCATTGGCTCAACACAGGATTAAATTATGGCTGAAAGGGTAGAGAATTAAATAGTCTCATGATAATTTTTTTATATACATTCTAAGTACTTGAAATTCACAATGCAATTACATAAATTTCACATGTGCTCAAAACCAATCTTCCTGTGCTAAATAATTGAATTGTCAGCATATCAAACAAGTCAAAGCAGAGTGCACCAAAAAGCCCTGTAATTTCCTGGTTTCGTGAGCAAATCAGAAACTTCAATATAAACTGAAAAACATTTTCATCCATTCTGAACACAATACTAACAAGAGGATACTGTAGAACCCTTCCCCTAAAGACTTTTTACCAAAGCCTTACAGATAAAGCACTGCCTGTCAGTTTTCCTAATTCTTTAATGAAGTCCATCACTCAGCAGACAGTTCTTGTTCCAGACAGACACCTGAACCTAACCAGGTATCTTTTTGTGATGAAGGAACATTCACACAGCGCTGTATGTGCACACATGTCAGAGCTCTTATTTTAAATTATCAGGAAGACTATCTTAAGTTCAAGACTTAATAAAATAATCAATACAGTAATTCTACCAGCCTTGCTCTTCAGTTATGGGGCTTTCTAAGAACAGGTTGATACAGATTTTTCTGTATGACAGATACAGAAAAACAATGCAAAGAGTGACAAGATGAGAAGTGCACAGTGCAGCACAGTTGCAAGACTCTACCACAAATCTGAAGCATGGAAATATCACTGCAACTGCATCCAAGACATTCTTGCTTTCCCCAAACATTTTTACTTGAATCTACAGCACTCACAGCAAAGCCAATAACACAGAGTGTCCTATGACTTCTGAGGAAGGGAAACAGATTCCACAAAAGACACATATCACCACAAGAGCATCCCAAACAAACTTACAGACATACCACTCCTGACACTTCGTAAAAGATGCCTCTAGAAAAACTGACTTTAATCCTTTGAAGGTTTTTTGGATTATATTTTGGAAGCGGTGGAAAATATATTTTAATGAATTTAAACACCACCGAGATGCAGAAATTCAAGATCATCTTAGAGTCAGATTATCTCTCATGGTTTTTTTTACAGTCATCTTTTCCAGTTTAAACCAGCCATCATAACATATGCATATGCACACACCTCAACATCACTGTTTAAAACATTTAGCCAAAATTTAAACCCTACCATACACAGAAGAGTTGGTCATCTCTCCAACACATAAATAAATAAAACTAAAATTCTGTTTGAGTCCCAAAGTCCCAAACTCTTATTTAATAGTGAATTATTTGAAAATTTATTGAATAAAAGAGAAAAAATGGCTAGAAAGTAGGCAACACATTATGATGAAGTCAGAAAAACTAGATACCACAAAAGGAATGGATCAGAAGAAAAAAGAAAAAATGTGAAATGTCTAATGATATGTTCCAGCTGATGGCCCAGGAAACCATGCCTGGTCTGTCCTTTTTTGTACACAGTCTAGCACTAAAACATGGTGCTTACACCATGCTGGAAGGGGTGTTTAAATGGCACTGTCACCTGCTCCCCCTGTCTTCATGTACACAGCCTGGCACTTTTACCTGGAAGATGACATTACACTTCTTCCTTGATGAGAAAGAAAGAGAGGTTCCCAAAGCTGAGTAGGTTCAACTTGCTACTCATTGTGCTCCTCTTTCAGCCTGCTGACTTTAAAAAAGTTGGGTTAGACAATATTACAGAGAAGTGGAATTTGCTAAAATACTATTGGAAAGCATTTAATTGTATGTTCGCCTGCAAGCAAGCAAGTAGTCCCTGTGACTTCAAAGTTAAGGCATCTGTTAAAGTTGGTTTAGGGAATTATTCCAGGAAAAAAAAAGCAAAAAGGAAGTGACCTACTTGAATGAAAGACTCATTCGGAGGTTTATATGTTCAGATCCCCTCAAAATAGGCTGACAAGAGGTATTTGCATATATTTCCTTAAGTACAAACTGTGAAATGTCACACAGTGTAAGTCTTGATTAACCCATTTGGTTCATATATACTCAAGATATTTTCCACTCTCCTTCCATTCATTGCATATTTCTGTTCACTCAAGAAAGTACTCCTAATGTTTCCTAAGTATACAAAAATGCTTAAGAAACAGCAGAAAACCAAAATGGTAGCTTAGCTGCATAAAAACCATGAGCAGTTTGATTAAAAAGAAGCTGTGCTATAGACATTTAGAGATTTTTCTAATAGTTTAAATTCTATTTTAAAGTAAGATGGTCAGGATCTAAAGTCCTCATGACTCCTCACTTCTTTTGCCTTCCTCTTCTTTGTAACTCAGCCGAAGCTGCCAATGAACTCTAAAAAGTATATAACAGAAGCTTTAGCAGGATTCTAATTTTGGTCACAGATAACCAAGTATAGCAATTCTAGACAATATTAGCTGAGATTTATGATGCATTCAACATCTTCAGATGGGCAAGAGTATTTTTGGGCATCACTTGAAAAGACAATATTCAATGTATAGTTGGTAAATTTTACTTCTCTTTTTTCTCCTATTTCTATATAAGAAGTATATGCATGCTGCACTTTATATCAATTTTTTTCCGAAGGATCTATTTCTTCAGCAAGAGAAAACACAAGTCTGTTCAAGTCTCACTTATACTGAATGTAACAAACTGCTAGCTACCTGTAGAATGACTGAAGTAAGTGAAAGATGAGCCAGTTGCTACAGTTTGTTCCCAATTCTGAGTACAGATACAGGACCATGTGAGGAGAGACTTTAGAAGAATGTTTTTTAATGAAAGCAATTTGAAACAGTGATCTGTTTCCATATTATCTATGCATTTCCACACATCAGTTGAAGATGTTGCCAGGTACAAGATACCATACCGTCCAGTCTAACTTGAAAGAGTACTTTTATTGCTAATCCAGAAGTCTTCCCTTTAGCTTATCAGCATAGACATGGAAGTTATCACCTGTTATCAGCACAGACAAGTAAGTTAAAAGGGCTCAGTGACCAACCAACCCAAAATTCAAACTATTAAAATGTTATTCCTTTAGTCCCATTTCACACACAGTATCTGTCTGTGTTCATTAAAACCCCACACTGAAAGCAGAAGAACCTTTAAAGCCACACCAGGATCTTGGCCAAAGCTAGGTCCAACCTCACACAGGGCTCCAGCAGCCTTGGAGAGTAGGTGAATATGTAAAGCCATACAGGCTCCAGTGTTTAGAGGTTAAACATCTATTTCTGCTGTTCCACCTGGACACATTATTAGGCAGAATGGAGCAATGGCCAACCAAAGAACAATCTGTGGGCCTCCTGGTCAGTCTGACATGCTTCTGAAACTAATATATGGGTAATCATTAATCTGCTGTAAACTTGCCACCAGCTCTGTTACCAAAACAAGAACTAGCACTGGCTCAATCTTCACAGTAGGCTACAATGATACATGTATCACATCTCAGTTATCAAGCACTTCAGTGAAAACCCATATCAATTATTTAAAGAAACTAAACAGTAATCTAATCCAAGGATAAGAGTTTCTCATGTTTAATCAAACAGATCTCCAGTGCTCAGTAGCAATTTATGTATGAATACTAGTCCATTAGGAAGTTGAGACTAGTTTTGAAATGGAAGCATCTTGAATAGCAAAAGCACACAACACAAATTACATAAGCAATCCACAAACCTAATTTGGTTAAAAAAATCTTCAAGTTAAATATTAGCTGGATTCTGGGAGATTACCTGGGGAAAATGTTATGTATGCTTACTTTGCTTTTATGCTTTCCTAGTCAGCTCACAGATGCTGGGCTTCCTGTCCAGAGACAAATGCTCTTTTTATATACACACATGCATCTCTACACATACATATAAAATACCATATTTTATTAAAAATTTCCTCCTTTTATTTATGTATACATATATGTATACAGTCATATGCACACATACAAAGAAAATAAAATAAACATATTTTTTAAAGGGCATTTAAAGGACTGAACTGCCACTTACAACCGATTACTGCTAACAACCCTGTTCAGCTCAAATGGGTAATACCTTAACACAGAGCAAGATCACATCAAACAGGAGAAAGGTCCTGATACAAGGTCTTTCTTCAGTGCAATATTAGGGAAATGGAATCCTTTTCTTACAAGTAGCCATACCCATAGCTGCTAATCTGTGCCTGGTATTGTAGTTCATCCTCTTGCACTTACGCTGGCTCCCTTATGACTTGCAGAAAAGCAGAGAAAGTGTGGCAAGTGTGTTATCTGTTGTTTACAAAGGGATGGACTTTCTGGAGACCTTCAAGTCTTACATCTTTATCATTATCAGTCATTCTGCTGTCTTAGTTTTCAATCCCCTCTGCAAAGCTATCAGACCTTTTAGGAAGCTGTTAATGTGCAGGCCCAGGGCAATTACATAAGACGTTATTTTAGTCGTGAACAACGCATTAAATTTTGGATTCTGACACTGTTGCAGATTAGCACAACGAAATTCTTCACCCGTTTTTGGATAATGATGTCTAGACACTCAGGGATCATTTTATTCTTCTTTATCCCTATCTGGAAGCTGAATTTAAGGCTATCCAGACATTAAATTTTCCGGCTCCAGCTCCTTCTCATCTAGAGACAACCATTACTTCTGCCATCTTGAAAATCTGCTCAGAGATAATGTTAACAGGAGCTCCTGATAGACTCTGAATGGTTTCAGAAGTTGTACTGCATGCTGTAAAAAGGAGTTAGATGGACCTTCGACCCAATGAGAGGTGTTACTATTTGAAAACCTACTGTATTAAGAGCACCAAAATACTTTCAGGTTTGCAATGGACTCAGGTGTTATGTAGCTAGGCTGCAGGACAAATCTTGCATTAGTACATAACACTCCTGCACTTTGATACCAGATGCCAACTACAGAACTAAAATGAACTGCCTCTACAGATATCTTGGCTAGTCCTGTATTCAACACAACCAGGAATTCATGTCCTGAGACCTCAAAACACTGAAGATTTTCTTCTATTTCAAAACAGCACTATATTATCAAACAACGAGGTTCACTTACAAATTCATCTCTGTAGATTTCTCTCATTTAGTGCTTAAGTGTACTTCTACTTTTTAAACTAAGAAAAATCCACATAGAAACAGGTCATTTATATAAAAGCATTTGCATTTTGGAATTAGTGTCCCACAGGGGTTCACAGTCATCTATCCAGAGATTTGCACTTCCTGCTGAAGTTCATGAAAAAAATGGGAAAAACATTTTCTTGACTGAGTATCTCCCACGACTGACTCTGCTTCTCTGTTTTTTTCATACTGACTGGCTTTCTGTCCTAAGATTTTGTAATAGAGGTAAAAGTAATAACTTGTTTTATCCATGCAGCTTACTGCCAAACTACTTGAAAGGTTTGCAAATGCAGAACTCTGGAAATACAGATTTAACAAAAACATTGCTTTAGCTAGACTTGTTTAAATGTCACAGCTGAAAGATTTAGTGTGCTTACTCTCTGCTTATTAAGTAAATATTTCCAGTATTTTCAAATTAAGAAACTCTACAACTGAGACTAAATGACTACAACATAAGCTGTATGAAGCTGAGAAGTAGAGCAGATACCTACCTGAAAGAAATAAAGTTACAGGTAAAAAAAAGTTGATGTTAACTTTTCATATGCAAGTACTCTTAGCTCTCCCAATCTAGTAATAAGGAAGAATAGCAAGCATTAGAAGTGATCTGAATTTTGAAGTAATTACAGAAAAATAAAACTCAATGTATTAACTCACCCTGGAGGAAAAACCAGAGTAATCTAATTCAAACTAGTCTATAGCTGTCCAGAGAGATTACCTTCTGGAAGTACAGTAATTATATTTCTAAAGTAAAATCACTTATGCCTGGGGTAGGGAGGCCCAAGGGATTTTATTTTTTTATTATTATTTGAAATGTGTAAAACCCTCACAATGACATACATACTGAGAAAAGAACTTTGAGTACAAAAGTACATATTCCGTATAAGGTCTTTCTTGGTGGTGGCAAACAGATACATGTAACTGGTAAGACTGTATCACACCAGATGTCAAGTAAGAACAGACACACAGTTGCACTTTTCCATATAGTGCCCATACATTCTAAGCTAAGTAGCAGATTGCTCTGGAACGTCTTATAAAAGTACTTCTTGCCAAATTTGTAATTATACTAATTTTTATAACTCTAAAGAAAGAATTCCTATGGGTTTCACTGAAAGCTTCTCTATGTAGATTTTTGCCAGTACCTTACAAACGAGATTACTTTAAAAAGAAAACCAAACACTATATTCTTATGAGCTTAAACTTACTTAATGAAGTGTTTTATTTCAACAACTCCAGTTAATAGCAAGACCTAAGAGGACCATTCTGACAGTCTCACTGTGATACAACTGTTTCAAAACAGTTTGGTGGCTTTATGGAGAAATAAGGTGTGTGGTCAAACAAGGCCTAACCTTACGCCTTGTCTAAAAAAACACCTCTACTAGGAGCCAGAAGCTCAAGTTTTGAACAGTTAATAAGTAATAAAGCAAAACAATACTAGAAACTTGAAATCATCTATGAAACATCTATGAAATCTTGGCAATCTCAAATTACTTATGACAATACACCTTGAGACCTTCCACTTTATTAGGAGTCCAGCTGCTGAATAGTCCGCCCTTCTCTTTTCCATTTCCTACTCATTAGTACCGATGAAGTTCTTCCTTCAGAAAGTCCCTGCTGTGTTCCTGAACAGCATGGAATCTGACCTAAGACTGAGAACTGTATGGTAAACTTGGTAAGAACTACACATTTCATTCTGCTGCTGTCTAGTTAGTCCATGCTGTTCGCAGAGTTATTTGCCAAGATCTGACAGTTAAATGTGCACACTTCAATTCATAGCAGTAAACTTGCATGCTTCCAGGTGACAGCACAAGCGGTCCCAGCAAAGAGACTGCACCAGTTTCCTCAACTAATAGATTACTGGATAGGAGTCACTTCTTGATCCAACTACCAGAGCAAGCCTTCTAACTGCATCACGTTTTGGCTACAGCAGATTTTTTTTTTTAATGTATTTATCTACTTATTTGTTAAGAAGCCACGGCTTATTTATCAGTGTAATCAGTTAAGCAAGCAGGCACCCGCACAACCGGAGCTGGCTTCTGTCACTCAGAGCGGTGGCTCCGGCAGCCCCGGGCGCGTCCCGGCGCCGCTGTCCCAGTGTGGACACTGGAGGGCGCGCTCGAGCCACCTTTCTGAGGAGACCCGGAGCGTTCGGGCTCCACACTTGGAAATCACTAAATAAAAAACACCTTTCTGCACCTTTTAACAACATCCAAATCCTCTTACCCTTCTCACCAGTGTACACACCCCGTTACTCTCCCATCCCAACAGCAAGATTTCTAACAATGCCTGGATCCCTAAGATCTACCTCTTGGGAGATAAGCAGGGGAATGGTGGTGGAGGTGCAGACAGACAGATGGATGGACAGATTTTTTCCTATCGAATTATGTGTCAAACTCAAGGGATAGTTCGACTGCCAACTCTTCAACGCTCTCCAACTCCTTTCCCATCCTTTCTCTTACTGCATTTATGGCCTGTCCTCAAAACTGTCCAAACATTTTTCCCTTCTACCAATGGGAACATGAAGCGGATGTGATCCCCGCAGGCAGCAGCAGAATGATGAGAATTCAGAACCATCAGTCAGAGTAACTCAAGCACAATCATTACCTCTGTGTGACCAGCTAATTTTACAGAAGTGCTGTTTAAAACCCAGCCACACTGGTTACCAGTTTATCTTGCTTCCCAAAGCACAGTGACTCAAAAGGTAGTGCATTCATTTAAACCCCCTTGAGCCACGACACCTCTAAGATTATCACAGAGCTAACGATGGACAACTCCTCTCACACAACAGGCTCATGCTAAGGTTAAATTTTATCCATGCAGCAAATGGCACATAGAAAGCTATGAAAGAATGAAACAAAAATCACAGAGCCACCCCCAGTATCACCAGAGTTTCACTTCATAAATAAGCCTCACTTGAACCCTGCTTTAAATACCACACGTAGCAGTGTACACACAGAGTTTGTCCTCTGAGGGAAGATCACATATGACAAATGCCAGCTACATCAAGCAATACACTTCTGGAAGTTGTTTAAATAGTGCAAATATTAAATCTATATAAAGCAGCTGCACTGGTCAGAAGTGACCAAATCAAGCCCTGCTCATCCCATTTTGCTGTTGCATACCCAATCTAGTGTAAGCGGCAAAGCCGTACCAGCAGATCTGGGAAGCACAGCTGTCTGCCTGATTTGAATTCAGATGACTGCCTTCCCATCGCACACTCCATGAACATTAAGTTTCACTTACTGACTTCTCCCTGCCCTCATGTTCTTTACCAAAGAATGCGTAAACTGAACTTTAAATTGTTAATTACACCTCCTTCTAGTGACCCAAAAAATGCCTGTGAAGCTGTAAGCAGCAGTATGACTACGGCAAATTTAGTATTGTTCAAGCAATTTCTGTCCAGCAACACTGTGCTTTGCTACAGAACAACAGCTCACAATACAGTACGCCAGAAGTGCTTGGAAAGGAGAAATAAAACTTTTCCCTCACTTCATTCACTAGACTACGGTTTGCCTTCCCAGTTTCAGAACTTCTGCTGCATAAGCAGTTTCATCTTGCCAAAAAGACTCCTGTAAACTTCAACAGAGGATCAGGAAAGGCATGGGGTGGAATTCTAACAAGATACGTAAAGGCTGACTTACCAACTGGCCCACTGACTTGTTAAAAAAATAAATCAATGTCACATAAAAAGTTGCTGACATGTTTTACACACAAAACCTCTCACATGATACCTGCATGCAGATCCCTGAACAACTAATGAATGAACATGGAATCAAATATTTAAAAAAAAAAATTATCAAGGAATGGAATAACAGTCAGAATGGCTGATACATTTTTCTTTTATTCCCCTGCTGATTTACTTGAGTGCTCCCTACATTGTGCTACTAGTCTTACAAACCAAACTTTACCCAATCATTTTACCCTCAGTCTCATTTACCCTCAACCTATTTTTCCCCATCCTATGTTTAGACATTTAAAAAGGTATCACTTTAACTTTTCATTCATGCACATATGACCATTGGGTGGAGATAAGGTTTTAATTAGAAAATTAAAACCAAACTATTGGAGTAGACACTTCCTACAAAAACAATATTTGAATGCCAACACTACTTCACTAAAAGAGGATCAAATGAACTATCTTAAAATAAAAATTTAAATTTTTTCTTACATTCTAATTTTCATTATTTCAACAGTCTTGACAAAATGTTTGCAATAAAAAAGTAAAAGCTTAAGTTTACTTGAAATCAACAGTTGTGTTTCCATCTACTGGAAAAATGAATTTAACTGAAACAGTAATTTGAAACTTTGGGATTTGGGTAAGTAAAAGAGCAATGATTTTTGTGTAAGATGCGAAGAATTTGCGTGTGACGTGTCATCACATGTCATGTCCCAAACACAAGTTTGCAGAAACCACTGCTATTCCCTGCAGTTCACACAGATTTCACAAAGTCCCTGCTCTCAAACAGTTGCCTGTCAGAATGCAAAACTAATTAATACTCCTAAAAAACATGTATAAGTAATTTCTTAAATAACATTTTTTGCTAGTAAATCTGAAATGTCATCTTATTTCAGTATCTTGCCGATTTCCACTATCCCTTCATGAGACCTGGACACTAACATTAGAACAAGTTCTTTAAATAACTGATGTGCAAAACCCACAGAATGGTTGCTAATATGAAGCATTCTCAGTATGTAACACCTTTTTTCCTTTAAGCCAGAGACCTTGAAAATAATTAAACATGATGGTAAAAGTAGAGAACCTCCCACTTTTAAGTTTTTATTACTGAACACATGTTGTGAATGGCTATAGCTTTAAAAGACTCTAATTAACCCAAAAAAAGAATGTTAATGTTTTGATATGGAAAAACACCTCTCCCTAACCTCTCCTTTCTCTTTTTTTAGCTCTATTATTCTTGTAAGAATGACATCAGCCATAACCACACAATTCAGTCTTGCTTTATTCTGAAAAAACGCAATTTTAAGCCACAGCATAGCACATTACCATCACCATGCTTTTTTGAACTACAGTTTTGCTGTAGTATAACCTGAGATCCATCTGGAAATGGTTATAGAGACCATGGCCTCAGATAAGCCCTCTAACAGCATTTGTGACCAGTACACCTGTATTTCAGCCTGTCTCTCACATGTCAGCCTGAATTAAACTCACCCTTTTCCAGGACCTTCTATGAGCTGCTTCTCTCATCATGGACAGTACAACCACTTTCCCACTAACAGACTCACTCTTAATCCTGCCATCGCATTCTACTTCGTACTTTGTATTGGACAAATAAGTCCAATGGTGTCTGTACCCCTCCAGTCGCAGGATGCTTCTAAAAAGTCAAGTTTTCACCACATGAGCCAGGCCAACCCATTCCAGTTTTTATCCATTTTTACCTCAAACACAAAACATAACAGGGCATTTTATTTAAAGTTGTGAGTTCTTTACCTTTCAAATCTTGAGACAGTATAATTCATTTCACATCTGTATGGAGAGTGCAACACCTAAATTACGACCACAAACACTATCACAATCCTAAGTGCATACCTGTCTCTTAAGTAAAAGGAACATCCTCCCTCTTCTTCTACAGCATAAAGAAAAGACTCCCTGATCTAGAGATCAGTGTCCTGCACGGACAGTCCCACCAAATGATAACTTTAAATCACCTATAACTATAGCAGAAAGCATGGGTTTAAAGCAGGACACTGAACTTTTATAAAATTGCACTCAAACTGTAATTTCTACAAACAAATGCATTTAGAATAACAGAATGATTCAGGGACTGTGACACTGTACAAAGACACACTAAAGAGTCTTTTTCTTGTCATTGCAGTACTATAAAGTTTTCTCCAGACCACTGACCTTTTTTTCTGTGTGTAGAAATACCCAACACAAGGACCTAATATCAAGCTGGCGCTTGGTGCTGGCCAAAGACACACAGTGTTTGAGGATAATGTTCTGATCACATCCTTAACAGCTCAAAATTAAGCCAAATTATTTTGTAGATTACTTGGTTTTTCTGCTCTTACTACGGTTAAACCTCAAATAAAAATGCCAAAACTAGTAAGTCATATTGCCAAGATTTCTGTTCCTTTCTACCTCCTTGAGGTTTGCATATACAAGAATTCACAAAAAGAAAAAAAAGATGAGATTAAAATTTTATGCTTTCAATAAGAAAGGTCCTAAAAGTCAGGGTTCCTGCAGACATTCATCCTCTCTATTAGCCTTCACTAAAACTCTTTCAATTAGCCGGGCATGTTTTCATTACTTTCTTTCTTATTTTTCCTTAATTAAAAACAAACAAACAAACAAACAAAAAACCACCCCAAACCAAAACAACAAACCTATGATTTAAGTTAATAGCTTCCATTATTTTTTAAAGAAAAAAAAAGGCACAAGAGGTAGTTCAATAAAGGTCCAATTGAACTTATGTTGCAACAGTTTTACAATCATTTTAGGGAGTTTTGGTATGCAGTTAGCCCACTAATACAGCAGCAGAACAGACACCATTTCACAGAGCTAGTACAGTATATTTGTCAATAATTTCCATATTAATTAGTTCTTGACAAGACAGGCTGAAAGAGTGAAAGAGCAGCGATGCATAGGATCTAAAACAAATTCAGAATTCACTCAGAATTCAAAAAAGCTGAATATACACACTTTGGTTAGATGTCAAAGATTCCATTAAGAAAGAAAGAAAAGAAAATAAACAAAAAACCTCCAAAACCTCAATAATAAAATAAAAGCCTAACAATGCTAGAGGCCATACCTCAGTACTGCAGATTTTTCACAGCAACATGGAAGTCAGGTACCTATATAGTGCAACACTTGGAAAACAAATTAAGGAGAGCAAGATCATCAATTCCAAACATTTCAATGGAGGGAAGACGAAATGAAAGATTTCTCTGAAAGGTCCTTTAAAAATCACATTTAAATAAGCTCAAACTAGACTCCAATTATCAGCACTTTATGTAAATGAGAATTTTGTCTATATCCTTTTGAAGAAGAATTTTTTGGCAGATGTTGTATGGTCCAGCCATATGCAAAGTGTTAAAAGCCAACTACCTCAGTAGAAAAAAAGAGAAACATTATGATGCTGGTGTCAAACCAAGCAGTTTAACAGATACTATCTGTTCAGAAGCAGCATGCTAAGATTTCAGAGCCTCCTCTAGTCCGACATCTATTTATAGCTGCCCAGTCTCTCTACAATTTCTCACAGCCTCTCCTCCTCTCAAAGCCAAGTGGGAGAAGTTTAATGGATATAATGCTGGGCCTTGGGCTGCAAGATGGCCAGATCTGCAACTCTCCTCCAGCGAACCCACGTGCGTGAAGACCAAGGGTTATGAGATGAGGTTGATCTAACCTACATAGCAGCCAAATACATGGCACAAACCTTCCCTGTCCGCTTTAGGAACACTCATTTTTTCTCTGCCAGCATGTTGATGGTAATGAACCACATCAGCATCAGAGCCTCAGCAAAACACACCTGACTTCTTCCTCCTCACCACTGAGCAACAGCCCAAGCCAGCTTGCAAGCCAAGAAGCTATCCAAGTAAGCTTTGACCCCTGGACAGCAGCAATGTCAACCAAGCACCCTCCCACTTACAATGCTACTCCTGTACGCTGCACCTTCCTCAAAGAAACTCGGAGGCTGTTGGCGTGCAGTCTCTACCACTCGGCCATGCATGTCTTTTTAAAGCACTGATCTAGACCGGCTCTCCTTCACCTCCATCAGATGTAACATCGCGGAAAGGGTGCAGATATTTTCCTGCATACGGAACACAACGCCACAGGCTGAACTCCGCTACAAGCTCCGCACATCCATCCCTGGTGCCTTCTCTCCTACCACCTACATCCACTTGCCTGTAGTACTCGTACAGCGACCGAGGAGGTGACAGCACTGCTGGAAACTCCTGCCCACCCGATCACAACCACATTTTCGTCCCTTTCCCCAGTCAGAAGCAGACGGAAGGGGAGGGCTGACTTCCTCGGGAGGAAAATAGGCAGGGAAAGGCCGGGGCAGAGATCAAGAGAGGAAGAATCACCCCAAAGGGAGAGGAGATAATCCCCGAGAGGCGAGGTTGCGGAGGAGCCTAAACAGGGAGTGAGGGACAGGGACGGCGAACCGGGGGGATAATCCTGCAGAGAAGGGGGGAGATAATCCCCTCGGAGGGGGGGAGGCGGAGGATCCCGGAGAGGGAGGGGCGGGAAACCTGATAATCTCCAGGAGGAGAGAAAATACCGGGAAAGGGGGTGGGGGAAGGAGGGTGGGCGGGTGGATAATCCAGAGCGGCAGATGAAGCGCGAGTCTCCCGGGGACGCATCCGGAGGCGGGAGGAGGAGGGTTAATCCTCGTTCTGGGGGCAAAAATCCCTCTTCCCGGACTCTGGCGCTGCCATGTTCGCTCCCCTGCAGGCCCGCCCGGCCCCGCTACCTGCGGGCGGCTCTTCCCCCTCACGCCACACGAACACGGGGCGCCTCCGCTCCCGCCGCCGGGACGAGCGGCTCGGCCAGGATGGCTGCGGGACCCCGCCTCCCACCACCATTTCCCCGCCGGCTC
Source organism: Lepidothrix coronata (assembly GCF_001604755.1). Taxonomy (NCBI): domain Eukaryota; kingdom Metazoa; phylum Chordata; class Aves; order Passeriformes; family Pipridae; genus Lepidothrix; species Lepidothrix coronata. The sequence goes on along the minus strand of NW_016690286.1, from coordinate 2,597,660 downwards.
GGAGGGAGGGGAGAAGAGCGTGGACCAGCCCTCCCTCCCCCCCCGCCCCGCGCACACGCGACCTCCCCGCCGGTACGGGGACTCACCGGCCGGCACCGACTCCCGCCGCTCCTCGTTCCCTCCTCCCTCAGCGGGCGCCGCTCGGCCCCATGGATTATCCCTGGCGCGCGGGTCTCCCGGAGGGACGGCGCGAGCTGGAGGTGCCTCCGCAGCCGCTCTGCGCCCGCCTCGGCGCGCGCCGCCGGCGTGGCTGTGGCACGCGCTCCCGCCGCCGCTCCTCCTCCCCCGCCCACCACCGGCGAGCGCGCGCGCGGCCTCCGCGGCGGCAGCGCGCGAGCGCCTCCCGTTCACACCCCCCCCACACCGCTCCAGCCACCTCCCGGAGGGAGCGCGCGCGCCTCTACTCGGCCCCCACCTCCGTGCGTGCGTGCGCGCGCGCGTGTGTGTGTGTGTGTGTGTGCGTGTGTGTGTGTGTGTGCGTGTGTGTGTGTGTGTGCGGGAGCGAGGGGGGCTGGGCGCGCGTGTGTGTGTGTGTGCGTGTGTGTGTGTGTGTGCGGGAGCGAGGGGGGCTGGGGGCGGGAGGGGTCGGCGCGTGTGAGAGTGCGTGTCACTGCGCGTGAGAGAGCGCGCGCGCGTGTGTGACAGAGCCTGTGTGAGTGTGCCGGGGGCTGAGGGCGAGAGGGGTCAGCGCGTGTGAGCGCGCGAGTGTGTGACTGCGCGTGCCACTGTGCCTGTGTGAGCGCGTGTCTGTGAGGCGGCACGCGTGGGCGTGTCGGGGACGGCGCGGGGCCGTGTGAGGGGACACGCGTGTTCGTGTAAAAGCACGCGCGTGTTCGTGTAAAAGCACAGGCGTGTGAGGGCCACCGCGTTTGTCGACGGGGAGCACTGGCGAGAGACAGAGCGAGCGTGTGCGAGCGTGTCCGTGTCCCCACGCCGCGGAGCGCAGGCGCTCCCAGACGGAGCTCGGGCTTTGCCCGGGCTGGTTCGGACTCTCCTCGGTCCGAGTCCGGAGGGGACGCGCTGGCGTGACACGTGGCGCTGCCTGATCAGTCACCGAGCGCGAGAAATACTGGCAGAGAAGTCACGTATTTCGGAGGGGAAAGGGGAGGCGGGTAGTTTCCCCTGATGCCAATAGCCTGCAAGACCACTGAGTTGGAAGCAACAACGAAAAAACCGATTTTCCCGCACTTCTGCTCGCTGTTTGCTTTAAACAATTCGTTTGCTTTGAACAGTGATAATAGAGTAGCTTTCACTTTTTGCTTCTACAGAGGCTCCCACCTTTGAATACTCTTGGACTTCGGGAAATTTGGGTTGCACTCGGTCAGTCCTGTATGAAAAATTCTCCCTAACTAGAGGTGGATTTTTTTTAGTTTTTACCTAAGGGTAAAATTTGCCCCAGAAAAGAAAATGTTCATATCCAAAACAACCCTTCATTCTTCAGCTTGTTTTAATTCACTTTTTTCCTTCTCATACAGACTTTCCTGACATTTTTTGAATCCAAGTGTACAGTTTGGCTGCAATTGCTTAATTTTACTGTTTCAAGAACAACTGATAGCCTGGTGTGACATGGTAACCCTTCATAACAAGCAGTCTGCAATTCACACTGGCTTTTCCTTTGGGAGCCATTGGGGAAAAGGGAAAGCCAGAACTATGTGGGGGCAGAGTTTGAACAGAAAATCCCACAGTTACCAATTTTCATTCTAATGGGTTCAGATTGTGCTTTCCTACCAGATAACAAATAAGCTGATTTCTATGCAACCAAAGATATGAAAAAAAGCAGCCTATATATATGATGGGCATAATTACAGAAACTGTGGAACAGCAGTCAGCAGGTGAAAAACCCTTCTCAGATTGACCAATAAAGTTGCATCAAGTAAACAAGATGTTGTGGACCTCATCTTAGGAAACCAGCATGTAAAATTCCTTCAGGAATCATTTTTACTTACTCTTAAAATTACAGTAGCTACCCTGTGCTGAGAGCTTCACAAGCATGTGAAATTATGCATCCCCAGGTCCAAAGAGCTTACAGCCCTCCTGCAATTTCTCAGTTAAAAAGTCCAAATTGAACATATTTTTAGTAATTTGCTTCACAAGCAGTTATCTTTTCCTTACCAAACTGAAAGGAAACTTAAAATGGCATGAGGAATTCTAAGCTACAAAATTACCTACACTACCATTTCGGCGTTCGAACCCCTGCAGCTATGATGGAAAAACTGACAGGCATAGAAAATCTTCGTTCCTCAAAAAATAACTCCACATCATTCTCTCTCCTTTGCCCCTTGCTTATTTTTTGTGGTGTTCTAATGGAAAATCTTTTGAACCAGAGCCACAAAAGGCATAAATGTCATCTCGTCCTGTATTTCGCAACTCAACATTTTGTAGACTTCTTCTCTTACAGTCCCCGCATTTGTGGAGACTGAACAGTATTTTATTAAGGAGAAAGGGTTGTAGCAATTTATGCTGACATCTTTCATGATATCCTGACTTTACCTTCATGGCCTATGAAAGAAAATTGCTTCACTGCAAAACTTAGAGGTTCCTTATTACAATGCTACTTAAAGCTTGAATCCAAACCTGTGAAACATGAGAGCCTGTTTTTGGCTGTAACAGAAATATCTAAACACGGAGTACTTTGACTGCTCCACAGCCCTTTGAACATCTTTCATCCTTGCCTCCACAGCTGCTGTTTGACTATTAAAGCCCTCTAGCTAATGTGTCCCAAATGGTCACACACCATATTTTGCCCACTGTTTAATACATTTGACCCATTAGGGTCAAGAAGGAATTAGAGATGTATTATTTCAGAGAAGAATTTAGAATTTGATGTTCACCCTCCGGCAGGAATTGTCATATCCTTTTGACTCTTTACTACTTACATTCAAATGCCGCTCATAGAAGAAATCTGCCGTCGAAGGATGGTCCTTAGGACCCTGCTGGTCCTGTTCAATCTGGTGGCTTTGTGGCATTCCCGCAGTGCAAAAATGACTGTAAATCTCTTTTATCCATTTAATGGGCAATTACTGCACTTCAGCCAAACCTCACCCTGTTCCCAGTTTAGGGCAGAGAAGATGGGGACCCGGCCAGGGCTGACTTATGTCCCTGCAATGTCTGGCTAGGGATCATGGTCAGCTAGGCATAAGTTAGAATAGTGCCAAAACCAAGTTGCTTTATGCCAGGGATTATCTCAGTCTCTGTCAAACCACAGGATTCAGGGAGCATAAAGTCTGTATGATAGGGTAGCTCCAACTCTCATAATTTTGGACTGACTGATTAGCATTCACTAGAACTGGAGTTTATGACTCTACAGAGCTTTGAACTCTGCCTTTGATGATACAGATCTCACTGAAGCAAAGGGTTTCTTTTACTATGAAGTCTGCTGCTCCTTTTTGTAAAACTGCAGGGACCAGGGTGGCTAATGTTGTGATAGTTCCGTGCTGATGCTGCAAGTAACAAAGTAGAGGTCTTTATCCAGGATCTTTTAGTTTTCCTGGGGCTCCCACTCTGATGTTAGAGTAGTTAGAGGAGCAGACACTCCAGTATACAGAAAGTGAGAAGGAGGACGATGTGGTTTTCAGTCCACTTACAGTTCTGGATGTACACATGAAAAAGAAAACCTGTAATCACTACCAGCACTGCCACAATAGTGGAGAAATTATCTACTGCCTGGTGTCAACGATGCCAAATTTTTTATCTCATGCTGTGCAGAACTCTGGGTCTGAATTCTGAATTCTCTATCACTGCTCCGATGACAATTTTAATGATGAAATGAACAGATGTACCCAAAGAAGAGCTTCTTCTTTTGAGTTAGTTACCCTTTTCACATCTAGTTATTGTGGCAAAGTGTTGTTGAGCACTTAGAGTGAAAGATTTTGAGACAGTGTATATTTTTAAAGGAAGTTTTAAACTGATTGGTGGCATACTCAGCAAGTCCAGTGTTCTGTGTACTTTCATTAACCAATGTCTAGCTTGGATCAGTTGTTATTATCAGTCTTAAGACAGCTGGAATTCTAGACTACTTCTTTATTTGATAACCTCTAAAATATGCTTTCTTCGTGACCCAATAAATTAAGACAATAAAGTATCAACTTCTTTGCTGTGTTTATCACCATTTGGGAATCTTACAATGTTTATGTATCCACTGGCACACCATCCAAGATATTTTTTATTAAGTTCTTTGTGCCAAAGAAATGAACCACGGGATTTTTAATTATTATTATTACTTTTATGTATTTTTGGTATACAGTTTGATTACATGTCTGTACATAAGACATCATGGAAGATTTTAAAAAAGATCCAGTAAATGCAGCAAAATCTCTAAGAAATAACACAATTTTCCAAACTATCTCAGAGGAACTCATTAAAAGATCATGTAGATGATTACAAATATTGATGGTAAAATAAAACCAGTTTTCTTTTAGGGGTGGGTTATCAAAACCACAATAATCAGGAGAATGTTGATTTACATGTAAAAGTAACATGAAAGAATAAAATGAAACAGCACCTATACGGTTAAAAGGCTATATGTCTAATTCCTGTGCTATTTTCATCACTGAGTTCTGTTTGCAAGTGGAATTCAACTCCACAGGAGGAGATAATGAAGACAAATAGTATGGCTTTATTTTTAAAAGGGGTGGATAATTTCATGGCAGCTTACAACATTGGTAACTGGGCAAGCTAAGATAATAAGGCTAATCAAATCTCATGCTTCATAGCACTAGTTCCCTGCGGGGTCAGGAAAAATCTTTCCACTGTATACAGCACTATACAATTAGCAAGGTTATTATTGGGAAGAAGAGGTACAACCTTCTAAAGAAACCAGCTTTTGCTGTTATTAGAGAACAGAGGCTGTACTTGGCCAGACAGAGAGCACTATTTTCTTGTGCCACGTCTGCTCCTCTAAACTGTCAGAATTTTAGAATTACAATTCTCATGTTTGTTAAAAAAAAAAAAATCCCCTGAACATGATTACCTAAGTGCTGCCTGAAATCTATCAAAAATTCCTCCACCTGAGACTGGTATTCCAGTTCAAAAATAGTTGTCACTGACTAGACATGGGAATTGCACTGATTAAGATGTTGCAGGTTGCAAGTGCACATTTCCTTCTGGTTAGGTCAGTAATGTTACAAAATTTACATCTTAGTAGCGGTTTAGGCAGGAAGACACAGCCCTAAATGATGATGAGCTCTTAGCTAGGAGTTGAAATGACATGTGTTTGGAATATTTAGTTTGGGAAGTACTGTTGATTTTCTTTAATTGCCTGAACATATTGTTGTAGGTGTTTTGTGTGTATACTTATATTTTATTTTCCATCAGTGTGTGCATCAGGGAAATTATATTAGCTGCAACTGAAAATATTTAGCTATTTTTCTGCAAAATTTATGTTATTTATGTGAATGTGATACTCTTTATGAGTTGGTGGGGTTCTTTCTTAGGAGGCAGAGGAAGCACAACAGCAGAATTCTTTGCAAACCAATATTATGAAAACAATTCTGTTTCCTTGAGCTATACCTCGAACAAAAGAACTGTCATTACCCTGACCCGTATCTCAAATATATTTATTTTAAAAGTACTAATTATTTTCAGGTGGCCTATACTTTTCCCCTGTGCCCAGCCTATGTGCAATCTCAACTCTCAGCCCACATTCAGAGCACAGAAAAAGTCTACCAAAACATAACCTCACTGGCATCTTGAAACCTGGGTTACATGACAAGAAAATCTGAAAACATAAGAGGAGCTTAAACAAAGACAATTTCAAAACTTCTTCGCAGGTGCAGTAGTGCTTATCTTTCTTACAGAAAGAATATTCATCCACTGTCTTTCACTAGGCTGCATGGCCCCGAGCTGTAGAAGGTTCAGCTAAATGAAGTTGAATTAAATATAAAACTTTTGTTTACTCCCCAGGTCTCAGAAACAAGTTCAGTAAAGCATCTACTGTCTACAGTATTCTCCTGAATACAGAACAAGGCACGAAAGTTCCATAGAGCTGAACCATGAAAGTGTTCTCTTTACTGAATAGGGTAGGTAATTTAGTCACAACAGACATAGCTGTTTTAGGTGATCAGGGCCTTGTTTTTCCTTCATTCTTCATCAGCAAGGTCTCCCAGGGTTCTGTGCAAGGAGAAAGAGAAGTACCAGCAGCAGATGAAAATCATGACAGGGCATTCTTGCAAGAACTCATCTCATGCAAGCCCATGGGACCAGATGGACTGCACCTGAAAGAGCTGAGTGGCTGGCTGATGTCCTTACAAGGCTGCTCTCTACAAGGTTTGTAAAGTAATAAAGATTAAAGGAGGTCCCTGACAACTGAAGAATTTGCACCCATCTTCAGAAGAAGGAAACTACAGGAGGGACAGTCTCACTTAGGTTCCTGGGAAAGTCCTGGAGCAAGTCCTCTTGGAACGCGTTTCTAAGCATATGAAGAAGGTGACTGGAGAAAGTGTGGATTTACAAAGACTGAATCATGTCTAACCAACCTGAAAGCATTTCTATGGTAAAATGGCTAGATTTATGGATGTCAAGACTTAAGCAAGGCTTAAAAAACTTAATAAAATACAGCAAGTTTTCTGACATTGATTCTCACAACGCCCTTTTACCCGAGTTCACCTGTTTCAGTCTGGATGAGCAGATGGATCGGATGGTCAGGCCAAGAGAGCAGTGGTTAATGGACTGTGCTCTTCTCAGAGGACAGTAGCAAATCTAGCAAGTGGAGCACCACAACAGTCTGTCCTGGAACATGTCCTGCTTCACATTGTTAACAATGGTCCGGAGGAGTTCACAGAGTTGCTCGAAAGATTTGCAGATGAGAGCAGTTTGGGGTACACCTGAAATACTGGTGAGAAGGTCTGCCCTCCAGGAAGACCTTGACATAGTGAAGGAATGGGCCAACCTCATGAAAATCAGCAAGGACCAATGCCAAGTCCTGCACCAGAGGTAGACTAACTCCTTGCACTGATTCAAGCTGGAAGAAGATGTTAGTGGTTGGGCAAAAATGCCTGGTTGGGCATCAGCTGTTCTGAAAAGGCCCAGGGGGTGTTGGTGGACAGCAAGTTGAACATGAGCCAGGGGTGTCTTCTGGCAGCAAAGAAAATCAACAGCAACCCAGCTTTATTAATATAAGAGGAAAGTCAGTATGTTATTGCCCCCGTTACTTGTCACTTGTTAGATCACATTTAAATACAGTTTTGGGACCCCCCAGTACAGGAAAGACATTGAATAAACTGAAGCAAGTTCAGCAGAGGGCCACCAAGAGGGTTGGGGACTGGAGCACTTGTCCAGCAAGAAGAAGCTGGGGGAACTGGACTTGTTCAGTCTGGAGCAGAGATGGCTTTGAGTGGGGCATAACACTAGCCTGGCAGTGCCTACTAGGAGGTTATTGGGAAGATGGAGCCAGGCTCCTCAGGGGTGCATGACTGAAGGCTGAGAAAAACTAGACATAGATGAAATCAAGAGAAATTCAGGCTGTAAAGAAAACAACCTGAATTCATCATTAGGATGACTTCCTGTTTCATCATTAGGAAGCAGTGGAAGACTTTGCCTAAATAAGTTCTACAGTCTTCTTCCTTGCAGGTTTTCAAGAATCAGCTGGATAAAGCCCTGAGCAATATGGTGTGTTCTCATAGCTGTCCTTTCCTGGACCATGAGGTTGGACTAGAGAACCCCTGGGTCCCCTCCCTGTCTGAATTACTCAATGATTCAATGACTTAAAAACTTCACAGGGACTGTGAAGGAACAGAAGGAAAGTAAAGGAAAAGAAGGACAGGAAAAGAAGACAGCTCTGGTATAGTTTATCCAATAAAATGGTAAATCTTAACTTATACTGGGAGCATGGGCCAGAATCCAAGCTACAACTGCCCAGCTGTGCAGTAGCAAGTGAGCTTAGTGCCATACTCTCCATTGTTTACTCTCTTTTTGGTCTCAGCAACCACGCACTGTCGGTTGCTCTGCTTTAGGAAGAAGGCTTGCATATTTGAAGTCTTTTATGGCCACCACAAAAGTCTTAGTTTTTTTCCTTTCCATGGCCTCCTTCCCAGAGAAGAAGGTCCCCCCAAAGTGAAAGAGAAGGATGGCAAAATTGTGAAAATAATGCTTGCAAAATGTATTGACACAGAACTCATATCTGAAAATAATTTCTTGAAAGAAAATGTAAAAATTCTCCTACTTCACAGTCTTGTCTTCAGTCCAGAGACACACAGATGAAATTTCAGAAAAATAGAATACAGACATTCTCATTTTCCCAAAGGTTTCCTTTATATTGTTAAAATTATGTCATTTACACACACTTCAAAATTCTTTCACACTATGTGATGGCTGTAAAGGGACTGTAGTTTAAAGAAAAATCAAGTCCCAAGAAATCTTTGTCACATTCAATAAAATCAGAGTACCAATGGAGAGAATTTTAATTAAAAACTTCAAATAAACTCCAGGGAATCAAATCATTTGTGAACCTAAGCATATCAGAAAAGCCACAGCTCTGCAGCCTACACGAGTAGGCTCAGCTCATTTCCTAGCAGTGTTCTTCTTACAGTAAGTGTTGCCAGAGAAACTTTGTATCCTCATGCTTCAAGGCCAAATTAAGAGTCAGCTGAGGGCAGGAAGACCCACCCCTTACAAGAGAGAAATGAACAGCAAATTAGCAGCTTCAGACTGCAAAGTCCTCTTCCCTAAATTGTTGTAGCTCTGGCTACAAAAGGCAGTTCCTTCCCCAAACTCTTTAGCTGCAAATCTTTTCGAGATGAAATACATTGCCATTCATGTCTCCAGCTCAATGGAATACCAGCAAAAAAAATGTGTGTCCAGTGAAAATCTAGTAAAAGATAAACATTGTCAGTAGCAGGCTTTGCTGCCTGTTCCCTGCTATCTGCTGTAGCAAATTCATTTAAAGGAACCCATAGGTCAGTCTGGCAGAGGCAACAACAGCATCAGAAGACACTTTTCTGTTGAATGAGGAAGTAAAGACCAAATGTTGAAGAAACAATACAGGAAGATTTTAAAAGGTGCATAGATTAGAAAGGAGAAAGAGAGGAAAATAACTGCTGATTAGGTATTTTACGTTTTAGAAAGGAATCATTTACTTACAGCCACATTTAGGGATCAAATTCTTATGACAAATATGATACCATGGAAAGAGTAGCTAAGGAATTATTTCAATAGTATTGATCTTACATAACTTCCATTTCCTCTTTAATTTTCAAATGCTTCTAAGACTGTAATATGTAATTTTAAGATTTGAGTCCATCCTAAAAGTCTTAAAATCTTTGAAAGAAATCTAATTATGGCCACCAGAGCAAACCAGGCTTTAAAAAATATAATTGACTGTGTGCACATGTAATACAATATCTCCATTTAAAGACTAATTACTTATACTGCATCATCTAAACCAACCCCAAATCTGTACGTTTTGTTCCCATAGTTAATTTCTTTCACAAAATTGCTTCTCATTTGAGAAAAGTTGGCTTGTAGGACTAATGGTATCCTTTTGTTCTGAGTTTTATGTCCAGTCAAAACACCATTTTTGCTGTGGAGTGCATTTTGGAAAGCCAGGGAAAATACAGCTTCCTGAACCTCCTTGTCCAATTTTTTCTGGGGAACAGGGAGAGTTACAATACAAATGTATGGAGTTGTACTATACAAATCTGTCTGTGGGAGCTACAGATACAGCTCTTATTTCCTTTGCCTCAGACAAATTTCTGGCAGAGGAGGCAACTGAGAACAAGCTGACTAATTTGGGGCAGCATATGCCAAAGGGAAGGTACAGGCTAGTTATTTTATGTTTTTCACAGGACTAAGGCTGTTGGCAGGGTTGAATTTCTGCTTATTGGCTAAACTCTCTCATGCAAGATATTATTTTTGCAAATCACCTAGGAAATATGGCAGAATTTCCAGCGTCATCAGTCTTTGAGATCCTTCAGACTATCAGAGGTATGGTTCATCTTGCCTTGAAACAGGGACAGGGATTGTTTGACTTTTGAGATCCTTTGCATTCCTACTGTTCTGTAATTTATAGAGAATGATTTATAAACCAAATAGAAATTATATTTATCCAGTGTTTTACATTGCACTGGATTATTAGAATAGCTTCTATGTTCTTTTACACAAAGAAAATATTTTAAAGACATTTTGCTACATAAAGGAACTATCCTTTTTACAGTACTTATTAATTGTATAACTTTATCCTTGTTGTTTTTCAGACTTATTTATTTGCATTTAAGATCCATAAGGCAAGGATTATCTTCATTCTGTGTCTAAAGAGTGCCCAATCTGTTAAAATTCCACTTCTGGTTAGCCCACAGGCACTTCTACGAATGAAAATGGCAAAAATAGTAAATTGTGTTTTTTAGGTTCTAACAACATTACATACACTGGGTCCTAATTTTTATTTTGACTTCAGATTTTAGCAGACACCCTCCTAGATGTTATGTAGCGTTTTTGTGCCTTTCAAAAGCTGTGTACACATCATAGGGCTTCCTCTCTACTTCTTAAATATTTTACTAAAAATCGAATGGTGTAAAGTTCAAGACTTGTTTTAAAGCAAAATTTAGAAGCTGCTGCTAAAAGTCACAGTTGAGTTAGTTCTATCAGACAAGGGTAAAAATCCTTTTTCTTTCCGTTAACAGGCTCCCAGTGATTTTAATAGCACTTCCTTCCTACCTGGCTTTTCATTTCTCATTAAAGAAAAAATCCCAAACCAACCAAAAAATTAAATACATCTTCAATCAAAAGTGGAAGTTGGCAGCAGTAGCTTCCCAGGCATAAGATTACTCAAAGGAAAGCTAGATAATAGTGGAAACTACCTGTAACCTAGTATTGTATTGGACTTCAGCCTATGAGAGACCAAACTGTATATATGTTATGCAGAGATACTGTCTATTTGTCTGTCAGTCAAATATTGGAATCTGGAGGGGGGAAGGGAGAAGGAAAGAGGACATGCCATTGATATTCAACAGTGCACAGCTGTTTTAAAAAAAAAAAAAAAAAGACAAGAAATAAAGAAAGTATTCATCTTTAGGTTGGATTTATGAAAGTGTTGCACAGATTTTGGCCAGGTCACAAGGCCATGTGATTTCTTCTAATCGCAACCTGATTGTTGTTTCAGGGCCCTGAATTTATATCTTATCTAGATTCCCATCTATGTCTGCAGAATACGAGACACAGCTCAAAGGCAGGGAAAAAGTGACTTATAGCAAGGCCAGGTGCAACTACTCTATAGACACAAAGGCATACTTAGCCACATGCTACTTCCATATCATGAGATCCCAGCACTCTGCACCCACTGGTACTATTGCAAGGCTGCAGTTGCACTGTTTCTGTATCTACAGCAAGTCTGCGGATGTTTGGACTGGGCAAAACCACTCTTGTCCCAGTACAGGACTGAATATAGTCCACTACACACTGGATGCAGAATCCAGGACTAATTTTCAATTCATTGATGCTTCTGGGAAAGATGCATCCACCCTCCAATCCACCTCCAATCACCAGTACCACGGTCACAAGAGCTCATGTTTCCAGTTGTACTCCACACCACTACTGGTAAGGCCAGCAGCTGAGGTTTTGTGACAGCTAATTGTTCATTTCTTAACCTGGAAATTAATTGGGGTCTTCCAAATGCAAAGCACTTGATGTCAAAACCAGGCTTAAAAGGCTAACCATTGAATGCAGGTATCAGCTGTTAAAAAATTAAAATAAGTTCTTAGAGGTTTGAATCCATCTAAGGTTCAAGTTCTTTCCCCAATGATGAAGGCTAACCTCTGCCACTTAGAGCAAACACAGATTTTTGCAGGGGAGCAGTGCCCTTCACAGCTCCAATCTCAGGAGTAAGACCAACCAGAGAAAGAAAGGGATGCCAAATCATCGTAAGGAGTATGGCCTAAATTAGCCCTTCCAGGGTAAGAGAAGTGTTTCTACGTCGAACTGAAAGCCAACGTGGAGCTGGCAGTCCCTACTGGGATCCATCCTGTTGCTGCGATGTACAGCTGTCTGCTCTCTTCCACTCACAGAAGCAGAAGGGAGCATATGGTTTTGTACATTTATCTTCTGTGGCATGACCTTTTTACCTCTGCATAAGGGAAAAGGAGTGTTGAAAAAATCCTACCTTTTCAGTGGTGCATTAGTAACCAAGTGCAAATTTGTAATCATCTGAACTACACACTTGAGTTTGATTTTTATGTAACAGAAATCTTACCCCAGTGAATATGATTTGTGATTATCACTTACATTTCCAGTGTACTATATTAAAATGGCAGCTTTAGAAAATTGTATCAGAGTGCACTAGAAGCCCTCTCCTTTTATAGCAATCTATTTTTCCATAAATAGGAGTATGAACTCATTGAAATAGATTTCATTAAAATGGATGTTTATTGATAAATATTAGAGAACCAAATTATTATAGGAATAGCACACAATAAGGCATGTATTATTCGACCATTAGTACAGTTTTTGGGTAGCTGAAGTTCCCCAGCCTTGAGTGTTTTGAAGCACAGCAGGTGAATTTTAATAGACCACTAAAACATGGCATCTTGTGTCTTTCTGTAATATATTATGGAGTGAAACAATCTGCATTTCACTGAGATATTGACTGCTTTTGGCCTAAAAAATGGATGAGAACACTGTGTTCCATACATGTTGGGAGAATCAGCAAATTGTGGCATTTCTCCCTGATGACACAGAACTTCATGGAAAGATGTGAGTCATACTGGGTAGGAAATTGTTGCCTAAACGAAGACATTTTTGACATTGCAGGCAGCCTGCATCGTGTCCAGCCGTCTTTCCAGAAGGTGCCAGGCTCTTCTAGATCTCTCTTCATCTTCACTGTCATTTCTACCCAGATGTCTTACATACTTCATGTCATCTGAAGAACTTTTTGGCATCAGACTGACTACCATTGCAATCTCTACCTCCTATAATAAACCTTCTAGACTAATACAAAAATACTTCAGCCATGAGCTATGGATAGAATGACATATGGATAGAGAGGTGGATAGGAAAGCTCTCTCCAGACTTTCCACAAAGCTTTGATACTGAGGCATTCTGGTTCTTCCAAGGTGATAGGAGATAAGTTACTGAGTTGCTCCAGTGCAGTTGAGCCAGCTGAGCCAGCTGATGTGTTTTTCACCGAGAACTTTTGCTGCCTCAAAGATCAGTTCCTGCAAGGTCTTCTCCACAAGTTCTTTGGCTCTTTCTAAGAAGGGACTGAACTAAGGAAAGCTGCCAACACCTTACTAAGCTTCTCATGTATTTCAAGTGTCTTCTCTGTCGATATCTAACAGTGACAGGAGTTTCAACCCGATGCGCTGAGGTTTCCATATCCTGTCACAATTCAGGCAGTCTTATCAGAGCTCAGAACTGCATTGTCACAACTGCTGCAGATACTGAAAAGAAGGGGGAAACAAACTCTTAAGCTAGAGAAGACTAACTCAAAAATGTTCTAAATGTGCCTGTTACTCAATCCATATTTTCTTGGTTTAGTGTATAAACTTTTACAGTAGAGAGTTGTCTATATTTGTGTCTAGTATTTTATCAGATCTTAATAAACATATAATAATATATTATCCCAAACTTGTATGCTGTGATAACTTACAAATACGGCAAGGCTTTTGAGTTTTCTAGTGCATTAAAAAAAGATTATATTAGTGCTTCAAAAATAGAGTGAAGTAAATAAGCTCTGACAGTATAAAGAAATGTTGGAGAGAATAGAATCAAGTTGGTAAAAGAGCATCTTTGTTTATTCAGAACAGAGTTTGATGTGCTAACTGTTAAACATTAATGTATTATCTTGATGGATTTTGTACCTACACACTTTAACATTGCAGACGAAAAAGCTTTAAAAATAGCGCACTGTAATACTTGCTTCATTTATTAAAAATGTATGGGTAAAATAGATTGCATTTTTCATCATCTTCACATTCTTGTCACTGTTCTCATAGAGAAAATCACAAATTTTGTTTTGAAGCTGAAAATGAATTGCAGTTGTCATTAAATGTGGGTGTTTAGAGATGTTATTAATTGACAAAATAGTACACTGTTCTCAGCAAGAGAATGCTTCATTTATACTCTGGAGAGCTGAAAGCTACCCTAGAAGAAGAGTAGAGCACTTAGCAGCTTTTGAGACATGAAGAACATGGCACATGAAGAACACTGCACATGAACAACATTATCTCTCTTGCCTTTTTTTATTCATAACCTGAAATAGGTTTCATTGTGTTTCAAACCTTTGATCAAATTGCACCAATAACTTTGGCAGCCAAAACAAGGTTCTAATCCTCCTGATAACTCTTACTAAGTGTTGAAAAGAGGCAATGTCCAAGGTAGATGATGAAAATAAAGAGTGCAAAAGATTCCATACCTTGTGTCCCTCTTCTAGTTCTACCAGTGGCCTAACCCCAACAGCTTCCATTAAATTCAGTAGGAAATTCAGACTCCATTTCTAGGGATCAAAATATTTATTTCTAGCAGAAATGTTTTATGTAAAATACATCTTACATAAAAAATAAAAAACATCTTTCCTATTTAAGAAATATTTTACTTCAGAATTTTTTTAAACTGCTTTGTATCAGTGGAAATCAGAATCAGCACTTTTAAATTATGATAGGAAACTGAAGGCAGGATTGGCCTGTAATTATCTTACTCATTCCAAAATAATCTGAATCTTAATAACATACAATTGACTGTTCTCTTTCAGGAATCAAAATACAGGCGATTAAGAAAGACGTTCCATTAAAGCAAGTATGTGTGTAGATTCTGGCAGGTAATCGAAAACAGGCAAAGCACAGAATGAACCATGTCTATATTTAATTTTCAAATTAACCTTTTAAGGTTTTTCAAAATGTATCAGTTGGTTTAACAGGAAAATATAGAATGCCTCTTGTGGCCAAAACATTGTCCTTTAATTCCCTCATGTAGTATCCTAACCCAGCATATTTGAGTAGTAACATTACTTATCTTCTATACATTTCGGTAGCACCAAACAGCACTACTGTGGCAAACACATATATCAAGACGTCCCTCACTTTTTTTTCCTTATATGTGTTTTTTGTTGTGTCTTACTAATTTTTGAAAGATGAATATAAAGGCAAAAAGTGGTCTGTGTAAAAATAACCAAATGGGTAAAAAAAAATGATACTGCATGCCGAGATGTATAGCTCATATCTGCACTTCTTCACACTGCAAAACCGCTTTCCAGCATCGTGGTGTTTTATAAATATGTGTTTGACAGCTCAGTAGCAAAGTCTATTCCCACTTTGGGTGGAACATTGCAATTCTGAAGGATGTTGATTCATTGTGAGTTAGTCCAGCTGGCAAGTTAATTAATGTCAGTCAAAAAGAAGAGTTATAAATATCTTCATACACCAAACTCTTCCTTTTGCTTCTTGAGCTCTACTGCATATGATGGTTTTGACCCGGGCATAATCATTTGGTTAGCTTGAACTGCGTCTTGCTTAAGTTGATAATTTAAACAGTTAGCCCTTGTTTAACACGGTGGCTCCTACTGAAGGGCACCTGCAATCCCTTGTGGCTCAGCAGGAGCTTACAGGCAGATGGTGTGTGCTTTCGTGCTGGAAAATGCTCAAAAAATCACAAAACAAAATGCTTAAACTAAGATTCCACCTTAGTCACATCATATTTCTTACAGGATTCTTCAACAGTGTTTCCCAAACCAAGATTCTGACGAACATTGTCAGGAAGTGGCTCTACTGGTTTTACAAAACACTGGTAAAAAAAGTGATTTCACCAAATCAGAGTATTCTTCTCAGATGAGATGGCAGCAGCACTGTGCTCATAGAGCTGGACAGGGAGAAACACTGCGATCGTGTTTGTGCAGCAGCACTGCAAACATCTTTAATTTGCATTTGACAGTTTGTAGGTCCCTGGTCCATACAAACATCTCCAGATGACATGTACATCATTTTATGTCCCTGAGGGAGTAGGTACCAGCTGACAGCTCTATGACTACACGCCTGAGCTCACCCAGCTTGGGTTTAAATTCAACTTTGCTGAAAGTGACCATGGAAGTCTTCCTATGTCCTGTCTGAGAACTTACATCATCAGCAGTTTTCAGTGACCTTTTTTAGCTGGGTTCTTTCAACTGAGACTTTACTCTCAACAAGCTGTTTTCTTCTTGGTGCCTCTCTCTCGTTTTAATGGAAAATACCAACTGCTGCTCATATCCCTGTAAAGCAGCTGGGCAAGGGATGCAAGCATGTGGTGAGAAAAACATGTACAGCCAGAGCATTTCCCATCAGCCAGTCCCAGGTGCCTTCATTCTCTCTGTTCGCAGCCACAAATCCTTTCCAAGCCCTCAAACTGAGTTTAGGAGCTCAGGTGCTTACCACAGAGCACAGCCTCCCACTCTCTGGGCCAAGTTCAGGAAAGACAGGCTTTTCAATGCCTCAGCTTAATTACCTATTGTTTATTGGCTCCCACATCTTTCCATTGATCGTTATGTCAGAACCTAATTTAGCAGTAGTGGAGTGACAGGGAACAGAGGGCACCCAGGTGCTTAAGACACTTGCGTTGTTTTCTTAAAATATCCTGAATCATGCTGATATTTTCTTTTCTCTCTAAGGAATGGGAGAATGCACCAGAACTAAACATTTTGACACAAGAAGTTGAGGAGTGTTTTGACATCAGCTTTAGTGCAGCATGATTAAACTGTAGCTGGACAGCTGCTAATAGAGTAAAAACCTCTTCATGTGTTAATACATTTTCGTGACGTCCGGACGTGTACATCTACCAGCCCAGGAAAGGACAACCTTGTTAATCTGAGTTACAGTCTTTTCTAAATTGACAGAAGTGCTGCTCTGTCTGCTACTCTTTAATATGGGGCAGATCCAGTCACCTGCCAGGAGGACATCTATTCCCTATATTCCATTTCTTATTTGAAATATTTATGTATCATAATAAATTGAGAAGAGCTTTATTGGTAGAAAAACATAATAAACAGAAACATACAAGTCTAGAGATGCACATTCCAGGGAAAAGCCTAACTTTCCTATGAAGAGAGCTTCACAGAGCAGCTGAAGTCAAATTATTAGAAATTTGAATGAATGGTTTCTCTCACTAAACTGGAGACTACTTTCATCCTGAAAGTCGGCCAGCATCTGATAGGGCATCAGATGCATAACCATCCTATTGTAAATAAAATCAGATTCTTCAAACTTCTGAAGTTAAGATTCTTTCATTTGTGTATAGACTGTTTTATCACTTTCTTGGTGCCTTACAGGAAGATGAGTCATTAGGAGAAATGAACATGGAGAAGGTTTGACACTTTGGCTTGAAGGGGATAGGAATAATGAATATGGGTGAGGAGATGGGAGGAGAAGGCAAAAGAGATGACTACAGTGCTGCTATTGCTTGCAACTGACAGCCTCAGGAAAACTAATTAGGGCTGAGGAAGCTGATAAATTCCATATGAGAAAATGTAGTTTGAATATTAAGAGGCTCTGCTCCATTATTGTCCAATTTTAAATCTGTTAAATTTGAAGGGGCTTAAAGTTTGAGGAAACACATTTTCTTATCCTTGTGACATGACAAGCAATGCAAGGATTTGGAGATAGTACTTTTTGCAAGGGTCCAAACCCATGTGTGTACTGGGAGTTAGCACATAGCCAATGCACGGCTGAAGTCTGACTTACATAATATCTTTTTTAAGGGTGTCCATGAAACTTAAATGGAGAACTTGGCTCAATTTCTGCATAAGCTGGCAGCGTCACTCAGTATTTGCCATCAGACAAGAAAAAAGTGTTGTACAGTGTATTTTTCATTTGTTTTGCTTTAATGCTGTTTTAAGGATAATGATTTGCCATTGCTTGGCTCTGTGATTCATTTGATTGTTTTCCCTCATTTCAAGATGAATTGTAGTTTTTAATCTGTTTGCTGTCATGTCTCATTTCACTGAAACACACATATTGCTCTTATTGCTGTGAAAATAGGTGCTATATAAATAAAACTTATTATTATGATCATTAAAGTAAAAGAACCCATAGTCATCTGTTACACAATGTGCTCTTTGCCAGACTCAGTGCTCACGTTCACATTCCATCTCTCCCCTTCTGCAGGCAGTGCTCTGGTGAGATGGTGTTTCTGAGCCATACTGACTGAGAAGCATCAAGAGGACCAGAGTAAATGGAAGTAATGGGGCAGATTTATCACCGACACTTCCAGAGAATTACAACTTGCTTTCCTCAGGCAAAAACCAACAAAGAGGATACAGATGTGAGTTTTGAGCTCATCAGACCTCAGGGAATGGAGACAACAGATTAACATTTGGGTGAGAAGCCTCCCAGGAGCACCTGTAGCCACAGTCTGACAACCGTATTCCTCTGTCTCTCTCCTGCACTTACCTGCTGGATGCTCTCCTGCCTCAGCTGCCTCCCAGAGGAGTAAAAGCAGCAAGTGCAGAGACGGAAAAGCATCTCCCCATCTGCCTTTGCCCAGCTTTTCTTCAGTCAGGCAATGCATGGAAGAGGACACATGGGGTTTCGAGATGCAATTCTGATGTGGGTACAGCTGGAAAGGACTATAGATCCTCCTACTAACAACATTGCTGTAATGCAATGAGTGTATTTGTTTAAATGTTTGAACTTAAGTGAACTGAACTCTTGGAGACACAAATGTGACAGCAAGCCATCTCTTGCTTTGCTCAGAAGGATGAGGATGCCTGACATGTTCACTTCAGAATGACATCTGCTCAAAGATAAGAAACTTCAAGGAATATATTTGAAGTGCTGTCTGCATGGGTGTGTTGGGAGGTAGGAGGCAGAGATCTCACTTGCATTCTATTAATCAAGTTGTTCTACTGTAAACCAGAATATATTTTGTGCAAAATTAGGCCAAAAAATTAGATGTGTTTTCTGGATGCCTCAGTAAAAAAGGCTGATCAGTTCCAGGGGCTCTATATCTGCTCCTTCCAGGGACTGATCTATATCGCCTCCAAACATTCATTATATTCTCTTGACTCCTGAGAGAGCCTAGTTAGCCTGCATTGGTCACACCTTGCTGCTGCTACCACTTTCTCTGCTGGCATGTAATGTACATTTGGGCACTAGATTTCCTAATTACTTATGTTTTTACTGCAAGCCAAGACTAGCCATATTTTACAATGTTCCTCAGGGAATAAATATATTTAGCCTGTTGAAGCTGAATGCTCTCTGGCTTCTTAAAGGTTTTCTTATCATTTATCCCAGCCACCAGCTGGGGTGTAGTGTGATCTGCTTCTATTAGAGTTCTGATGAGCATCCTGAGGACTACATGCAAGGTCTATACCAGGGAGCTTGCATATGCATTGCAGGGGTATCTCAGAGTGGGAAGAAAAGCCTGGCTATGTGTAGGGCACAGGGAGAAGGAAACTGCTACACTGCAATAGCTCTTCATGACATGGAAATGTTATTTCAAGATTTAGGACAGAACACGTGGAGGATTTTAAAGCCCAGTATATATTGTACTGAGCAAGGGAGTATGGAAGTCAGGACAGCTGCTTAAGGAGACAGGTTTCATATGATACAGTGTCAGGGGAATGATTGACTCTGAAAGAGGAATTAGGAGCAGGAGGGGCAAGAGATTGTTGAGGTATTTGGAAAAAAAGCAATGCTTGAGAGCATAGAGACTACAATATATGCATGCAGTGCCCTTTAGCATTGACCTATAGAGACACACTCCATACCATAGTCTCCTCTTTCCTTGCAGGACTCTAACAGCTGCTGGTGGCACTGTCAGGCTGGGAGAAAACTCTCCTGAGTCCTGGCAGTGGTATCACACGTCATGTCACCTGTAACATGTAACATGTTTGCAATGTGAGTGCAATGTGGAGAACTCCTCACCTGAGAGTATTTGGAGGCTGACAAGAGGTGTATGGTGTAGAGAAATCAGGAGACAAATGCTCTCAAATACCTTTGTCATAGTGCAAAAGGGCATGGGAATCTGCAGAGCTGGAGCTGCAGTGTGGACGCATTTGACATGGGGCTGAAGCAAGCTGTGCCTACAAGGCACTGCAGTGTGGACAAACTGTGTGAAGCCAATTAGTACAGTGAATTTAAGTGCTAACTCGTGCTCACTGCTACAAGCAGCACGGCTGAGTCACTTCCCACCGAGCTGCTCTCTCCACTAAGGCTGGGGGACACTGACACTGGGAGTTGGCTAAGAAACAACCCAGCTTCCTCAGAACTCGGTAACAATATCAGGACTGCCTCAGTTCTTCATCCTAACACCTCTGATGCTCAAGGGTAGCAGATTACTAACACTGAGACCCATCTCTGCTTTTTTGGTGCATTTCTGTTCTGGCATCTAGTGAATCCTTGAAGAAACACTGTGTGATAATCTACAGCAGAAATACTAATGTATTTTTAATAGTGACAGCTTTTCTTACCTAGCTGGCAAGTCATCCAAAACCACCTCTCTATTTGTGCAGGAGGGTCAGAAAAGAAAGTTGCCAACTGACTTCCTTGACAGTTCTGTTTTTAGTTAACATGTCCCAGTGTTCCCCAATGTCAGCCTTGTTCCAATTTTTACAAGTGATCCTCTTTTTAATCCAGTTTTTCATAGCCACCCTTAAGGATGGTTATAACTGCACTGATTAACCAGTATCAGCTCCACAGCACCTGCTGCACATTCTGCCTTCGCCATCTCTGTGCTCTGCCTCCCAGCAATCAAAGGGCATGACTTTTTGCTAGCAATCTCTGCTCAGCAAGGAAGAAGCATCCCCAGGGATACCTGTCTTGCTGGAGTGGTGCTTGATTCATAACGGGAGCATTCTGCAAATTTACTGAATTTCATTGATGTGCCAAAAGAGAACAGCAGAAAAGTTGTGGCTTCCCTCATCCTAACAAGAAACTTTTATTTCATAAGTAAAACCCAGGTCTTTTCTGTGAAAAATACCTCTGCTTGCTTTGACGGGACCTTTAAGTACAACCTGATAACATTTGATGCAAGGTAGAAACTATCAGAGAATAAAACAAAATGGGTCTAGATGTGTTGCTGATCTAGACAAACTGACGCTGAATCATTGCCAGCTCATGTGGAATGCAATAATCAAAATTTATAATTTTAGCTGTTTCCTGGTTAAGTACAAACCCTGGAAGAGTTGTACATGTTCACTGAGGTGCAGTGTACAATGTCGAGGGACAATTCAGCACAACTCCCAGCTGCTGAGCACATGCAAGGCATTTATGTTGGTCTGAAGTAACCCTTCATGTCTCATAAAAAAACATCTTACACACTGCAGGAGTTGTCTGGGGACTCACTTTCTCAGGTTGGACTGTTGTTTTTAATAAAAACTGGTGTTTTTCATTTTGGTTTTCGAGGAATTGAAAGAAACATCAACAAGAAATACTGAGATAGCCTCAGAAACAGCCCACAAACAGGAAAGCTGAACAAGAAGGATTTGTGGTAGAAGATACCTGATACAGACAATGCAAACATTCCTGTGAATGGCTATGCTGCTTCAGAGCTGAGCCTCCAGAGCCAAATGGTTTGACCTTGATGGATCCAGATAGACTGTGAAGGCAAAGCTTGGGCTTGCCTCTATCCTTGCCTCTATCCTGGCAGGTTTTCCTGCCAGGAAACCAGGATGCTTTCTTCAAGCTGGAGGGAGCAGATGAGACAAAATTACAGACAACTGAAGATAAGCAGAGAATGTCAGGGAGTGAAAGTGCAAACACAATGAATGAACACGACCGTGTAGGTCCACCTTCCAACTACCTCAACCATTGTGAAACATGGGATTTGCTGAAAAGATAAGGAGGTTTAGGCAAGGGAAAGCCTAGTTAGCTCTGGACTGAACAATGGGGAAGAAGGGCCTTCCTCTGTCACTTCAGAGAAAATCCTGCCTCTTGATGAAAGTGGTTATTTGACAGTGTGAAGTCCCTTCAAAAATTTCCATTTAAAACAAATTATCATTTGTATGGCTGAAGAGTCTTTCATACCTACAAATGTGGAAGAAAAAGGGGAAAATTTATATGAATTTGATGAAATTTTACTTGCCACTGAATCTTTAAGACAACTTCAAAACTGTTGTATTCCGACTCCCATGACAATTTGCTCAAGAACTAGGGTATCCATCATGAAATACATGCTCTAAAAAAATTCCTCTGCAGAATTTCAGCTACTTCAGCTGAGCAATTCAGACTGTCTATATCCCAGTAACATCTGGTATATGCGTTTGTTGCTCAGCTTTGGTTTGTAAATATGTTTGCTGTTAGCAGCATTTGTTAATATAATTTTCCTTGTATGAGTGGATTATTTTTCACTGTGTGGTACAGTTAAGAATTTCCTATTTGTAACAACATATCTTAGCAGTTCTGTCAAAATATATACAATCATTTAAAGCTAATAGGTATCCGGTATTAAATAGCAGTGGATGTTGGCATGTTCTAGATTTAAGTAATCCTGAGTAGAGGCTATTGATTTTACTGAGCTGTGAATGTTCAGCACTTCTGAGACCTGGGTCCATAAAGTGGTGTTGTTTTTATAATTGTCCAAACTAATAGCCTTAATGCCTAAGAATTGTTCTTTCCTTTCTTGAAAATAACAATCACGTTCTTATTGTGATTTTTACCTTCTCTTTTGGCTTGCCAAAAGACCAGGGAAAATGATTACAATTTCTAGCATACCAAAATTTAAAAATAGCATGATAACACTGGTCTGTACATAATCTGTCTTTATCACATCAGAGATTGAAACTTCCCGGCAATTGGAGAAAAGGCCATTAATACTCATAGCCTTGTATTAGCCAAGCCAGATTTGTTTTAATTTTCCTTTGGCAATAGCAGTAGCTCCTTGAGACTGCACAAGCAGCTACACCTGAGCAGAATCCAAAAAGGACACCTTGCTTCCGCCCACAGAAATGTTAACTCTTGCATGGTGTCTGTGAGAGAGCTCCCAGTACTTTGGTGCCAGGGGAGTCCTCCTGACAGTCACACAACTAAAACTGACAGTCACATGCAGTACAACCCTTATTTTACCCAACATAACTGTGAGTGTGGAGATTCATCTCACCTGCACCACATGCCATTGCTGAAAAGATTCTCATGCTTTTCAGAGGCAGGTGCTCCTGGTTTATTCTGCTTGTGAGAGAAGCAGCAACGCAATACTCCAAATGCAGAATTTATTGGTAGTATGAAATCAGGTATTCGTAGAGACATAAATAATATCATGAGGTAATAATTTGGTTCTGATTAAGCCCATTTCTAGGCAATTGGTTTTTTCTGTCTAGACTGTCTTCTCCAAAACATGGTTGTTTTGCTACTTGTCAAAGCTGTGAGTTTGCAAAATCATTCAGACCCTCCCTTGTGGAGCCAGTTCACCTGAACTGTTAGGTGATGGTGACTCCTCTGACAACTCCTTTCTGAAGATGATGACAGAGCTACCTTTATCCAGTCTTTTCCCCCACCAACACCAACTATTTTTGTATTCTGTTCTCATCACAATTCTAGTGAGAATCGTGCTTTGCAAACTAAATAGGGGAGAAAATGCAGTACTATCTGCGTTCATTTTTATTTTGTTCACAGTCCAACCACTCATCTTAAAAACTTTGAGCTTTTCATTTTGTTTGAAGCCAGCACATTAAGGTTCATTTATACCTACAAAAATATGTATGTTGAAGTTGTTGTTGTTTAGAGCATCTGTTTGTTATTCTTTGACAGAGCTGTCACTAGAGGGTCCATTTTGAGCTCATTCATTGAAAGCTGTGGCAGCAACAGCAGCCAGCCTTAGCTCAGTTCTGCCTCCAGAGATTTGCAGAGAAGCTATTTGGAGTTTATCACACAGTTTTGCAAAACACTACAGCCTCGCCAAGCTGTCATAAAGAGCCTCTCTTTCCAACTGGGCTCGTTTACAAGTAGTATTTTATTACTCTCTGCTTTGTTTTACCCTACACCTTGCAAAATCTTTCTTCGTCTCTTTTACTCTGCTGATAGAGTGAAAAATTCTGAAATATGACTCTGAAAAATGCTTGGTATTTTTAATGCATTTATAATTCAAGAACTCTTCAGCTCCACTCAGAGTGGAGCTCTTTGATGCTAAGCTTTTCCACATCCTGAGCCCCCCTGGACAGGACCTGCAGCCGAGAGCCTTATCCTGAGCAGAGCCACTTCCCAAAACCACTCTACAAACCCGTGATTAGTTCCCACCCATGATATTTGCTGACAATCAGTCACTTCCATCTGCTCTTTTTATAAGAGAGTTTTTAAATGGAGTACCAAAAGCCACTGGTTTTATCCCGTAAGGAGGATATCAGGGCAAATAAAAAAATCCATGAGGCTGATTTCACTCTTGTACCTTGCTCTGTGTACATTGGCTCTGCCACAAATCTGTCTCCCAGGGGAACTCCAGTGGGAGCCGGCCCAGCAACTCCACAGTACCCTTTCCCCAGCATAACGTCACTAGGGATTTGAGGGTGTTCTGCATTAGAAGCTCAAATTCGGGGTTGTATCAGACTTGTCATCTTAAGTACACTAATCTGCGTCAATAGAAACTTAGTTGTGCTCCACCCACAAGCTCCTGGCACTCCAAACAGCAGTGCTGCTGAATCTCACAATTTTATCTCAAGGCACATAAGCATTTGGTGCTTTTCCCAAAGTCTCAGTTCCTTGAGTCAAGTGATTATGTGCGCACACCAGCTTGTAAAGGTGAAGAGCCAAGTTCTTGCTACCACTCTGCCCTTTTGAGCAGACCTAAATGTCATGGGAAGAGAAGCAATATGCTCTATTTGACAGGTAAAGTGTAGTGGAGGATGTGGTTCTTGCAAGCCAGGTGCACACTGCAAGCACATCACTGAGGCTCTCGGACACAAACACCAGGAGCAAGGACACAAATGAAGGAGCTTGGTTTATGCAGCTGCCCAGCCCCCTGGGGATGCTATGGTTTTAATTCCATGTCTGATGCAAACCCATCCTACAATGCTGTGTTTTTCAACTGGGAGAGAAAAGCAGCTGCCACCTTAAAGTTGCTATTTTGCACATGACTGCCTTCTAGCTAAGCTTCCCTCCCTTCCAGTTCTTATACTTAACTCCTGCTCTGTTTTTCTGTATCTCATAATCCTCAGAGGCAGTGTGTCCTCACATACTTTTTCAGTCGAGAAGGAACTGTCCTATCCCTATACATCACTTTCATCGGTTATATGAATTCCATGTGAGACTTAAAAGCCATTGCCCTGCATGGAACTCTTGTACCTATTTAGTGGCAGTAATTCAGGTGATTTTTCTCTTACACTTCTTGTTCATCCACATTAGTGGGTGACAGCCTGTAACAAATGCATTCGTACCAGGTAGATTTCATTAACATAAATTCCAGCTCCTTCATGAGGTAATTAATACCAAACATTGCTGTCATTTTATAAGATCATGATTCTGAGAACCATTTTTTTAAGCCATGTAAACAATGATGATTTACAGCTTTGAAGATATGTGACTAAAACCTTCACCTCTTTCTTATGCAGAGGGCCGTATTCATCGTAAAATGAAATTTTCTTGAAATCTGGTCTATAAAGCAGAGTCAAACCACATTAATTCATTTTATTTCCTCTAAGACTTACTTCTTTGTACTTAAAATAGTACCTCCTTCTAAAACCATGTATTTGTGTCTCTGATGTCTTTTGGTATAGCAGCAATTTCGCAGTTGCCAGCAGTAAGTTTTCTGGGTGATCATACCAAGAGTTTCATCTCTCTTTTGATCACAGGAACTCAGCTTCCTTCTCCAACCCAACCTGGTCCTTCAAATTTATTCTTCCACCAAGATAAGTTTTGTTTCCACACAGCTTGAGGAACTTAGCAGGTAGGTCTACTCTTTCAAATCTCTTTTCTGACACAAGAAAAAAAAATAGCTGAGAATATCATACCTGATTTAGAAAACTTTGCATGATGTCTGAAACTTACCATCTCATCCAAGAACTCCACTACTGAGGGCTGCCAGGAGTTTGGCCATAATTGCAGTTAGTGTTAACATTAACCAAAAAGGTTTCTGTTTCCTCTTCTTCCCTCTCCTCTTAGTAATTTCTGCCTAATGAGAAGTGTAATTGATGATATTGCTTGCAGTTGTGAGAGGAAGGACAGCCTTTCCCACATTGCTGCCTAAAGCTCCATCCATCTGGGCGTGTGTTTCTGGATCTCTTTCCTCATGGCCTTACCAGATTCTGGTGTTGGGAGCAATGCAGTGTGGTGGTACCCACCCTCTTCTGGTACCCCTGGTGATATGAACCCTGTGAGTGCAGGTCTCTTTTGCAGGGATACAGAAATCCTTAGTGGAGATTTGGTGGGGACAGGGACCCCAGTACCCCCCTGGGTAGCCCAAGCCTGTGTCACAAGCAAAGGCTGGCAGGGGTCTCAGCTAGGGACTGTGGGTGCAGATAGGTAGACGCGACACCCGCCGCTTGTTTCATGTGGAGTATTGAAGGGCTCATCATACAGCAGCTTTTGATCACTACCCTGTTTGGATGAGAGCCAGAAGCAATGACGTAGAGATGAAAGCTTCTGTATCCCAAAAGCAATCCCCTAAGCCATCCAAGTCCCTCTAAAGCTCTGACTATTTGCTAGCTGAAGAGTTTTAGGTTGGTTATGTAGCACAGATAAGAGCAAAAACACTCCTGTAGAGAACAACAGTGTTCCTTTTATTTTGGATGTTCAATCTGTTTCCTTTCCAAGTATTTGTTTGTTTGTTTGTTTGTTTGTGCTTGCTCTGCCACTGCCCTTCAAGCAATTCATGCCCACTCCGTAGTAGGGGGCAAGTAGCTGGCTTAACTTCTAAAAATGTACTACTGCGGGTATCTTTTTGTTAATTCAAACAAAAGGAGTCTTATTAGTATAGACTGTTCTATTTAAATTACATGTTTGTGCTGCTTGAGTTTGTAGACTTACATTAGCTTTAATTCTTACACTGAAATAATCGGTAAAATGAAGCTGAAAAACATCCTGTTCTGCCAAGGTCACATTTTTCAGCTGAACTGCTAAGGGGATATTAAGAGTGCTTTGGCCTTTTTTTTTTATAAATTGTCATTTCTCCTTCTCCCAAAGTCAATGGAGGAGTAGTATTATGTGTTTGTTTCTTTCACCTCTTCATAAAACTCAGTGTGTTTTACTGTCTTTGGTATAGGGGGCCCAAGTCTGCAAAGCACTTACGCACGTACAGAAAAATCCTCAGAGCAACTCCCGAAAGCAGCTGATTAAAATCAGACTGATTTAAGAGGCAGAGAATATACCAATCTGCCTGATTTTAATCAGCCCGTTTCAGGAGATTGCTCTGACACTCGCACCCAGCGCTACATGAATTTGCTACTATATCAGGGTCAGTAATGTGCTATCTCAGGTGAGATCAATGGGAGTTTTGCTACTGACTTCAGTGGAATCATGATTCACCAGCGATATAGCTGGAGGTTATCTGCTTTTGATTTGACTACTGCAGCATTCCCCCATTTCTCATGCCAAACATGGATATTTACATGTATTTGCCATCTGTGAGCATCCCTGGCTTTCACCAGATAACCCCAATGCAAACACTAAGTTTAACCATTTAATCATTACAAACACTAAATCTAAAATGATTCTACTAGTGAGGGCATAACATGCAAATATCTGTAACACCATTTCGTTCTTGAGCAGATTAGTCTTTGTGAAGAGGTTTGATGAACTGTGTAAAGACTGTTAAAATCGCTATGCAGGATTTGAGTGAAATAGAACAGCTCACAGATGTGGGCTCTTATGCAATGATTTAAGTTTGTAAAGCAAAAGGTGTCCAGGAGATCTCTTACAAAATTTCAGATGCACTTCTTTTCTTATTCACAGATAGATTTAAGTAAAATCACACTCCTTAGCACTCTCACCACCAGATTACAATGTTTAAAAGGTGCCTCTTTCAATGCATGGCTAGAAACATGCCAATTCACTGCTCGATTCACTCAAGAAAGGAACGATGCAGCTTGCTGTTAAACATCCTTCTCTGATCTGCTTCTCAGTTGAATCAGACTGGTGTTGCATGCTGTGTAGCTGGTAGAACTGGTCTAATTCCTTGGTGTGATAGTTCAGGGGCTTTAAAAAACAATTCTGTACTGGAAAGTGTACAAAGATCTAAATAATTTAATTTACAGTTCAGATGTAAAAGAACTATAAATAGAATTTAATTCATTAATACAGTCATTTGGCTACATTCACAGCAATATGCAAACCCATTAAAAGCTCCAAGTCAAATTCTAAATAGAAAGTTGAGGGTGGCTCTACATTTAATTTAAAAGCATTTTTTTTTTAACTAAGAGTCTAACTGCATTGTAGGCGGTGTGCTTCTGCTGCTGAATAATTTCTGAACATCAGAGCCCTCAGCACTTCAAAAAAGGTGATCAGCAATTCGAAGAACATGGACCTAACTCTAGCAAGCAAGAGAATTTTTATCATTTAACGTTAATGAAAACCAAATTTCCGGTAAATATTCAACATGTTAATGAAACTCATTCTGGTGGTAGTGGATTTATGCTCTATTTATTATTTTTTTTTCAAGCAATTTCAATTACCTAAAGAGAAATGGAGATTCATACACAAGTTATTACTTCGAGCTGTTAAAAAAAACCCTTAAGTACTCTATAAATCTGCTTGAAATTTCCTTTACCTTTACATTTCTATCAAGGAAAGCATTTTAATGAGGAAACGAAAGTGTAAGAATGTCCTATCTGAAGTTTTAATTGAGTTCACTGATGATACCTGAATAGCAGAAGTGAAGCACAAGCAAGGACTTTGAAACAAAGACAATGAGTCAGCCAACTGATGAATGGCAGTTTGTATGCAATTGAATACATAATTGTATAGAATATTTTGTCCTAGCTTCCATTAACAAGAAAGTGTGTGTGAGAGTGTGCATATGTGAATATTGAGCTTGAGACTGAGACTCTGGAACCTGCATCCACAGTTGAATAAGTCTGGATGTGGTTGTGGTTGTGATTTAGCTCTCAGTTATGTATTTTTATCAAGTCTCAGTACACAGAGGGATTGTTTAATTCAACCTGCACCTATGGAGATGGTAGGAAGTTGGTGGGAAGATCCCAGCTACCTGCTCCAGTGCCTGAAGAGCAGTTTTTCTAGACAGATACTGATATTACCAAACTTGCACTCATCTGCACTGTACCCTCAGGTCAGAGGCTGCTTTTGACAATATTTGCTCCAACCATTTGTTCAGGGCGCTTTCTTTTCCATTTGCCAAATTAAATGATTACATTAGCAAGTGTCCTAATCATGGGCTAGTAGGATATGATGTCGGTGGAGTAAGGTACACAGTTAAAAGAGCTACTCAAAATGGCACTTTCAGCCCTGCACTTCTCATCATCCGGAAGAAAGAAACCTGAAAAACTTTGCACACTATGTCTAAACATCCCCAGTGGTACTTCTCATATACACACAGCCAGGATCAATATAAATTACTGACTATACCAAACCATTCAGAAATATAAACACTACTAACCAGTTGGCTTACAGCTTAGTCAAAGAGGAATCACTGTTTCCTTGCGCTTCCAAGTCTTATGTAAAATATGAGCTGCTTCTGACTTCAGAGTAAATATGTGCTTTTGTTATCAAGCACCTGACATTTGCAGGATAAATCCTGTGTGAATTTTAAAATAGAGAATGAAAGTGAAAATCCTTCTCATTTGATGAAAGGTAAACTGAGTAGTTCCTGGGAAGAATAGAATTTTCTGCTCCAGAAAAGAAGCACCTGGGTATTGTCAGGGCAACTTAATTGTCTGTTTCCAGCAGATAACAGGAAACGAACACTACACAGCTCTGTTTGTGTCACTAGTGTAGATCACAAATCTTTTCCATAGAATTGGGCATTGCTGAGATAACTCAGAAACAGACTTTAGTATAGGCGGAAATTAGATTTCTCTGAAATATCATGTTAAAAACTTCCAGGCCTACACAAGAAGATAACTGTGAGGCAGTGAAAAATAGCAATTTCCCACTTAATTTGATTTTAAAATCAGAACTGTAATGTTTGCTTCAATCTTTTTGTATTCCTTTCCTGAGAGATAGAAAATGCTTATTGGTAAACAGGTGGGATGAGAACTCGAGAGCACTTAAATCCTGTTTCGAGATCTGATGAATTTTACTTCATGGTCACTGTGGTTTGAAACTATTGACCATTCTTGGCACAACAGAAGGAATGAGTGACTGAAACTGCACTTCTGTGGTCTGGGGGGGATAAAGACCTTAGAACAAAAAGCAATTCCCTCATGATATGACTCCACCAGAGTTAAGCCAGCAGAGAATGGGGCTGTTTTCTTCTCAGAAAAAAATTTTCATTTCCGTAGAGAAATTCCTACCACACACAAGACACCGTATTTTTAGGATGTAGGGGCACTGCAATTTACATTGATAAAACTAGTGTTAGAAATGGTATTTTTGGTACTTACTTTTGTAAGTTCCATATCTGACTGAAGGAATAATAAGTACAATGAAACAGAATCAGATTATGTCTTGCTGCCATTTATTGCTAAAATTAACAATGTATTAATGCAAGACCTGTGCATTGCAAAAACTTAAGCCCTAGTGACCCGAGGTTAATATTCATGTATTTAGATTCCTGTCAGTTCCCGGGATTTAAGAAAAGCCTGGGATTTAACAGAGTGGTTAGAGTAATCATAAGAGGCTGCTGTTAGGAATGCTGGATTGAGCTTGAACTGTCAATCATGTCTAAAAGTAATGTGCATATAAAAACAAGGTTATCAGGTGACCATGAAATGTCTTTTGTCATCAGCTAGCAAGAGCTTCAAGAGCTACAGGCTCTTGAAGTAGCAAAACTCTTGCAGGCTGGGTCAGAGAAAGGTCTTGAAAAGCCCTGCAGATTCCCCAGTGCAGCGCAGACTGAAGAGAAATGTCTGTATTCCTGGCTGCTTCTGTGGCAAACATTGTTCAGTTATTTTTTTCAGCTGAAATAGTTTTTTAGAGGTGTCTATGCTAACAGAAGAAACAGTCATAGCAGGAAATCCAAGCTGATTCCTTCACAGGAAAAATCTTCATGTAGCCATACAACTTCATGGATAAGGAAGGACATTACTGCTTGTTCAGTACCACATATAAAGCTTTATATAGGGAAAAGTTTCTGCTCCTATTATATCACATGTCAATATATTAATAATGTGGGGAAATAACCCAAAGAAATATTAGTGTCTTGGTTTCGTCTGGGATAGAGTTAATTTTTTTCCTAGTAGCTGGTATAGTATTTTGAATTTAGTATGAAAATAATGTTGATAACACATTGATGTTTTCAGTTGTTGCTAAGTGGTCTTTATAATAAGGCAAGGACTTTTCAGCTTCTCATACTCTGTCACTGAGAAGGCTGGAGGGACACAAGAGCTTGGAAGGCAATACAGCTTGGAAGCTGACCCAAACTGGACAAAGGGATATTCCATACATATGTTGGCATGCTCAGTATATAAACTAGAGGGACTGGACAGGGGCTACTGCTTGGGAACTGGCTAGGCATCAGTCAGTGGGTGGTGAGGAATAGCACTGTGCATCACCTACTTTGTATAACCTACTTTTTCTGTTGTTGTTGTTATTATTATTATAATTATTCTCATCATCATTATTATTATTATTCTCTTTCACTCTGTCCCGTTAAACTCTCTTTATCTCAACTCAAGAGTTTCCTCACTTTTATTCTTCTGATTCTCTCACCCATCCCACTGGGAAGGGGGAATGAGTGAGTGGCTGCATGATGTTAGTTGCCAGCTTGGGTTAAACCACAACAACTAGAAAAAAAAATATGGAAGAAAAAAGATTTTATTTCTTTTCCTGAAGTACTGTACTATAAGCCTCAGTATCAAACTGTTCCTTCTGATTTTGAGTGGGAGGGATGAAAGCCTGACATAATCTGGGGCAATGGCAGGGATCGTAATTCCTCCATAGCACTGCCCCTCCATCAACTGGATAAAAAGAAGATGGCCTGAGGTATTCAGTGGGCCTGGGGTAATCAGTGAGGCGGGAGAGACAGATCAGGAGACCAGCTCTTGTCTGTAGCACTGTCCTCAGCCAACCCCAGGGATTTCCGACTGGAAATCAGAGCTACAGCTAATGCTGCTTGACACAGAATTAACTCTCCCAGGGCCTCCTCTTTGCTTCTGTAGAGCTGCCGTGGAAAAGAAAATCTGAGTTGGACTGTGTGCTCCCCACAGGTTTGTATTGCAAAGAAGACTAGAAAGACAGAGGAGAAACGGGAAAGGAGAATCCCTTAAAAGATCCATCTTGTGGCCCCACAGGATACAGTCTGAGAGAGAGTCCATAGTTTAAAATTATATAAATATCATATATCTTCCATATCTCACCCACAGGAATAACAATGGTCTGCAGCAAAAAGCAGCAGGAGTTCTGTATCATCATTCATACTGGTGTATTTGGATAGAAACTAGAAAATAAACTTTTTCATCACCTGTTCAGACTTCAAACATGTACGTAGGCACTGTTTTCTCTCTCTTACAATTGCAAGCTAAAGCAAGTATTTTATTTGTTATAAGCAATTTACCACTGCTCATGAGCACTACAATTATTTCCTCCTCAATCATTTTATTATCTTACTTTTTAGGTGCAAGTCATTATTTTGTAGATTGGCTAATTTAACATGCACAAATCTCTCCAGTAGAGAATGGTAACAGGAACTTTTACAGCTAGAATAATGTGAAATTGCTCCAAACTGCATCAAGACATGAGACACTTGTGGTGTGGAGCCCTGGGATTTCCTCAAATGCAGCATCACCGAAGCTCAGGTCCCCCCCAGGGTGGCAGGGACCTCAATATATGAGGCATCCCAGCTTCACTGGCTTCCTGGACATCAGTGCTTCCTCTCAGGCAAGGACAGTTGGTCCAATGGTGTCTGTCATCAAAAAGAGTGCAAGCAGGCAGGCATTTCTTTTAGTTGGATGAGAAATATAGCATTTCAGACTGCAAAAAGGAGCCCTCTCAGAACCTGGGTGAGTCAAGAGGTGTCAAAGAATCACAAGCAGCAGACCCTTCAGCTGGATGTTTTCTTCCCTTTGGAATGACATGGAGGTTTTCTGCCCTGTGAACTAGCCAAGAGCCATTTATCAAGAACTCTGTACAGTGCTGGACCTCCAGCTAACTGGAGCGTGTCAACCCTAGATCAGCCCAGAGCTGTCTCAGCAGTTAGAAGGGCTTAACCTTCGCCTATGGAGCCCCAGTTCAAACTTGTTAAAATTTGCAATCAGTAATGTAACAGCACAGATTCTTCCTCTGACGCAGAATGAAGAATTTCCAAGGGATGTTGAGCAACTCATGAGTTAGACATTGCCCTGGAAACACCCCTGAAGCTCCCTGGATATGTTGCTTTTATTTTCCCTTCTGAAAAAGAGATTTTTGCAAGCCATGCAAGTGAGTGAATTCAGCATATAATTCCAGAGTAGTATGTAGCTCTTCTCTTACCGCATACACAGACATTGCTTTTAGTGCATATCATCACATAGTGATTAATGGCAACATGGCATATACTCCAGGGAATGCAGCCAGCTTAAACATGAAAACCCACATAGACTCAGATGGACAGACAGGCATATAAATTTTATTTATTTTGTCAGCCAAGCAAGAAAACTGTAAAAATAAGAATACAAAAATCTGCTCTGATGTTTGCTTTACTCTGGGATAAAGTGATTTAACAGAATTACCAACCATGATTTTTTCTGAATAGGGTTACACACACTGGCCTGTCACCGCCCCTGTAGCTAAGCTGTGCTCGGTACAGTACCAGATGCAAGAGAGAGAAAAGAGAGAGGGACTTTCCACTGTCTATTCTTTTCTTTTGGTGTCCTCAAGGGGTACCATAAAGATACTGGCCTCAGGAACAACCTCAGTTATGGCCATACCTAAGAGAGCTGTTGAACAGCAAGGGGTCACTGACCTATAGTAGCATTTACATCGTGCTGCCTCCTCCTCACCCACCTGCTCTGTGGTGAGAGCTGTCACCCGGGGTCCTGCTGGGATGGAAAGGCTCCTCAGGAGACCATTTAAGTTGCTTTATGGTCTTTTCTGTTACTCTGGAGTTGCAGAAGTGCTATATATATTATAAGCCTAAAGTATGAACTTTGTATATATTTCATCTTTCATAGCCATCAGAGATTATCAATGACAAACTGGCTCTCCAGATATTAAATGTTTAGTGTCGTTGATACAAATAAATGAAAAGGACAAAGGTTTATGCCATAAATATGAAACACAGAGCACAATTGAATTAGGTTATTTTTACATCTCAGATTAAAATTGCCCTTTCTCCTTAATTTTTCTGATTTTAACTTAGATCTTTCAAGGTCAGTTGTTCTCTGGGGTAGTTTTGTGTTTCTCATTAGTGTTCCTCAAAAGAATTTTCTCCTAACCTTTTCATATTCTTTAATACAGGATTTTTTTTTCTGAAATTGTTTCAAGACAAACAAATAAATCTCTTTTTAAAAGAGGTGTTTTTTTTAGGGAAGGATTGTCAGAATTGTTCCTTGTAACATGGCATTATAATTCAGTTTTGCTAGCCAGCTAAAAAAGGAAGCATTTTGAATAGGGTTGAAAGGACAAGAGAATAGAAATCAGAAGTCTAATGCCATTCAAATGTGCTCCTCCATGTAACATTTTTGTGATCACTTTCCCCTACTCTGACTAGAGTCTCAGAGGCTATAAAATATATATATAATATACAAGTATTATTGAATATATAAGTCTTAGTTACAGTCCTTTTGAAGGAACATAAAATCGTCCATTTATGTATTTTACACAAGTCTATATGAACATTTTGAAAGGAAAACCACATACAACATACTCATTTCATGCTGGGAGGAAGGGGGAATCCTATTTTTTCACCACAAGAGATATTTTTCATAGCTGTCGATTCATGGTTGAATTTTAGAATATCAGATTTCCAAGGGAGTCAAAGGCAAATATAAAATCCCTTACATATTCAGGCACACCCTTGCCATGATCCATGCAAGTATTTGTCTATCTTGGGTACATTTTCTTGTTTGATGTTTTAAATCAAGCCCATGTAGAGAAATAAGACTAACCAAAGTATCACACTATGTTACATTTATCTACATAAACACTGCCATAATTTTTACTAATGAACTCCAGAAAATAGGAGACAATAATGAACCCCTTTTATAGTATAAACTTCATATTCTGTGCAAATTGCTATATTATCAGGAAGCCAAATTTCTCGCTAATACATTACGGACTTCTCAGCTATTTGCATTCAACAAGGGTATTAGAATGATAGTATTTTAAGAGTAGACTCACATAACATTTTTTTAGTGTAATCACCCATGGATGAGGCCCATCTGTCATATCTAGTGCGTATGACTAATTGTTAGTGGTCTGTAATTGAAATTTAGATTTATTAAATAAACAGAGATGCCATTATAAATGCACTAATTCAATATGTGGGGGAGGGACAGGAGGATATGAAACTGGGCAGTAGCTTCTAAGCATTGTTTATGTCTATACATATTCAGAGTAATGTGTTCCCGTCTACAGCTGGGCCAATCCTTCTGCAAGGCACATCAGAGCTGGCTGGCAGATGCCTAAATCATGGCAAACATTCTCTTTCTCATTTTTCCACATTTCAAAGGGGGTTGTGAATGGAAGAAGAGCTTAGGCTTTTTCGGAGGTTTATATTTTATAGGAGGTTCTAGAAAAAAAAGAGTTCCTTGTTATCATTTTAAAATATGGTAAGCTCCAGAAGATGATCTTTGGTTTTATACACACCATAACAGTGGTCAAGGTCAGCAATATGTCAAAGAACATGTATGCAGACCGCAGACGAATCTCTTTTACAGACCTAGGATGAAATCTTAGCCAGATTGATGGCAAAGCTCCCATTAACTTCAAAAGAGTCAAGATTTCACTCCTTGGAAGTTAAATGCATTTCTGTAATGTGCTAAGCATCCTCAGCTGGCATCAGGTAAGCTCATCGAAGAAGGAGGTCACTCAACCCCTGCAAAATTGAGTTCTTCATCCCTAGAAAGCAAAGCAACATCTTCGTGCTCTATAAGAAAGTATTTTCAGGATGACTAAATGGCTAATTTTTCTTCAGTGGCATAAATAACCACTGAGCATACACAGATGTCATCACCAGATGCAGTTCCTCAGTTGGTGTCACTACAGAAGCAGAAAAATCGCTAGTGAGCTCTGCACTGCTTTACTGTTGCTTTACATTGTCACTTATTTAGTAACCCCATATTTTCTCTGCTAATCTGTTTTATTATGGAGGTGTTTTATCTTTCTGTTTGGAAAAGAAGGCTAAGAACCAGATTTAATCTCAAGGATATGAGATCACGCCTTCTGTGAGAGCCTGTAGTTCTTTAATGACTGTAGAATTAACATTTTGGGTATGTCCATGGGCAAGAAGAGGGAGATATTTTTTCGCCCTAGGAGCCTGATCCTGCAGCCTCCTGAGCAGCTTTAAATTGCAAGTACTATCCTGAAAACTTAGGGCACTTGGTACCCTGCAGGGACTGCCAAGGCTTTCACAGAACTGGCACTTTCAAAAAGAGTGCAGCTCAGTGTTTTCAGAGATGAATTTTGGGACTCCTGCCACACAGAGGCTTTTTCCTGAGTTTTTTCTGGTTGTTTTGAAAGAGCTACTTTTTTTTTACATAAGAACTAAACCAAATCCACTCCAAGTAAAAAATGCTCATTTAAATAGATAACCACTTACAGCAGATGTACCAAAGACAAGTGTCAGAAAAAGGTTGGAAATGCTAAGGCTATTAACATAAGAGGTCAAATCAGACACTGCTCTTGGATTTGGCAGAACCTCCAAAAACAGCTTATGACCAGAAAAGTCTCCCTTTTGATTAGGTATGTCGTTTTTGCTTCTCAGCTCTGCCTTGACCCTGTTTATATTGGCTGTGGCAGCACTTCTTTCCAGAGCACACTTGCAATTAGGGCAGGAAATTTTGTGGGGCTGTTAGGAGACTGCAAGCAGTTTTCACACTGAAATAAGCAAAACCAAGGGCAATGTTTTGGAGAAAAAAATAGTATATGAATATGGATGTTGTGGTTGCTCAGTTGAGAGGAGTGAGCAGCCACTCCGGGAAGAGAAATCAGATCCTATCTTTGTCTGCAACATTAATGCCCCTGATTCTGACTGCTAAACATAGAGCAGAATCTACAGGCATTTCACTACTCATAATTATAATGATCATGCCTGTGTGGTTGCAGTTTAAAAGGATATTTTCATATTCTACTAAACATTCCCACTGTTAATGAGAGACATTCTTCTTAAAGTGTGAGCAACACAGTCTTTGAAGTTCAGTTATTGTGTCAGGTGAAACCATGGATAAACCCTGAACTCATTCCCACCTAAGCACATAACTAGAGAAGGACGGAGTGGCACGGGCTCTTGCTGAAGGGGAAGCTCATCAAACAACTTCATTTTCCTGCTCATACCATTCCGGGCTGCAACAACTGTTTGTTTTACGGTCTAGCCGGTGTTTTGCCCATTTTGTGACGTGAAGCCTTCCTTCTGTTGTGGAGCTCATACAAGGCATTGCTCTTTCTCAGGGCTGCTGAACTGTCACATTTGTTATTCTGACTGGAAGAGAGAAACTCTACCATTTCTGTACATCCTTCTTTGGATACTTCTTATTGGCTTCCTGACTTGAAGAGTTTATGATACTTTTTCTTTGTAAGACAGTGTCACAAATGTTAGCTGTCTAGGTCTGGTCTTCATTATTCTTTTATTCCTTTTCCAAAACTGGATTTTCTCTTCTTGGCTCTTTATCACTTTTATAGTGACTCACTTATACTTTGAATCCTAGGATTTTGCTTACTTTATGCTGGCAATCCTTCTTGTAAATTACAAATTATCAAAACAATATAATATTTCAGAAGATTGTGTGAGACGAACAGAAGGGAAAAAGAATTCTTTATTTCTTTGTTTTGAAAACCCAGTCTCCTGCCTGCTTTTACTATCTCACTCTTCCATCAGGCTATCTTTCTAAACCTGAGGCATACTATTTTAAAAGCCTTACAAGTGACATGGAAGTAGAACTTAAGGAACTTGAGAAACTCGAGCTGATAATTTCCGAAGCATTTGAAAATGTTACTGTCAGCCTCAAAGAACCCACTACTTGTGCTGTCATCCTGGTGTCATCTCATGCGATCTGCAGTGGGTGCGTGCTAATGCCTTTCGTTTCACTGAGCTGCATGCCACAAAATCCATCCTCCACTGCCTGCTCTCTCTGTAGAATCCACTCCTGCTCACCAGTCCTCAAGTGAAGGCCAAATTTGTCTTCCAACCTTGCAACTAGATGCCAAGCTATGTAAACCGGCATCACACTGCTGACTCAAAATCATAAAAGACAAAAAAGCTTAATACTTTAGACCGAACAGTCGTGCAATATTGATGCAGTGCTCAGGGTTGAGAAAGATCTTTTGCCTTACTCCTCAGTCCCTGAAATGTAACTAAGATCTATGGCATCAATAAGCCATGAATGAACTCTCTGATACTTTTTTTGTAGCTATTTTAAGTTCTTTTTCCCCAAAGCCCAAGCCTGGTTTGCTCTGCTCAAGCCACCTGCTGGGAAGTTGTGTGCCCTGCAGCTTGTAGGCTTTGCAGGCTGTCACTCAGTGTTCACTGTCATAGGATATCAGCATCTTCAGATCTGGTAAATAAAAATGAGGTCAAGCCTATAACGTTTTCCACTGAGTGAAAATACATAAATGTTTCCAGTGTGATTAAACTCTCTCTTTTCTCCACTCCTCTTACGGATTTATTGCTTACACGCAAGCTTATCAAAATTATAATTCATTCAGTTTTGCACCTATGCCTCCTAGTTTTTATTCAATTATTTCAGCTCTCTGGTTTTGTAAACTTTTATTTCTCAGGCTCTGCCCCTTCCCATCAGGAAATGTGTTCTGGGGTCAGATCTGAAAGCGATGCACTATGATTTAGCCTCATGCCTTCCATTAATGTCAGTGGGAATCAGGCTGCTAAACCTCTGAGCACTGTCTTTAAAAGGTAACCCACAGTCATCAAGCTCTCGCTGCATTTATAAGCATTTACTCTCATGTCAGATACATATATGCTGACGGACTAGCCAATGTAAATGCCTTTTTTTTTCTTTTTTTTTTTTATTAAACTAGCAGCGGACATGTACGAAAGCCTGGGGGGAGTGAAAATAAAAGGGTCAGACAAAGAAGGTTAATGCTTTCTGCAGAATCTCATCACAGGACTTAGGAGTGCTGCAGCACAACCGTGGAGGAGATTATGTGGCTTGGTCAGCAACGTACACAGGACAACAACATCAACACTGAGCTAATTAAATGAACACAAATTACGACAGCTTTCAGGATCAACAACTCGCCTGGTAACTCGTGTTTAAAACTGAATTCACGTGTTACCAGAACAAGCAGCTCCATGCAAGATAAAGCACAAGATGTTTACAAAACTGCCTACTATTTCCTTATGTCTCTCCCCTCATTCTACACAGATTTTGCATATGAAAATTTACGCAAAGCATTCAGTCGCTCTTAGTAATGTTTCTGTAATGATCAGTCTGCCTAGACATCCCGTCCCTCTGCCAGGGAAAATTGAATGAGGGAAAAATACTGACTCAGATAAATGTTTTGAAAAGATTTACATGGTATTTGCTACCATCCCAATAATCAGCTCTGTAATTGTGCATTTTATTAAAATCCCACATGTTTGTTCGAGCTGCTGGAGTTGTTACACTTAATTAACAGAAGAGAGGAAGGCAAAGGCCTGCCTTAAATTTACATGTCCAGACCCAAACCCTGCAAATTCCCGTGCACCTGCTTAATTTTATACACCTGAATAGCCCCTCAGGGGTCAGAGCTACCCAGCTGTGCTGTTATGGAGTGGTACTCCACTGACAGAGATCTGCACTGAAGTACCTGCAGGCTCCTGAAAGCACCCCAGGGGCAGCTAAGTTTCCGACCTAGGATGCACTTGGTTCCACTCGTATTACTGCAGCTTTTGTAGTGCTGGCGTGAATGGCACCTGCGGCCTGTGGTCACAGGAGGTACACGCGATGCTTGGGCAAAGCCAGGGAAGGAAATTAAGGTCAGTGGGATTGTACAGACAAGAAAGTCTATTTAGGGAGCCACAGCATCTGTGTGGAGACAGCAGAAAGGGGAAGGAGTCTATGAGGAACCTTGATCAGCTTCTAAGAAGTGCTGCAGAGGGCCAGATGGTTGCCGTCCATGGGGATAGCAATACCGTAGGAAAGCAAAAGCAAGAGAGAAGAGAGTGGAAGAGAGGTGATGCAAGGTGCTATAAGTGAAGCTGAAGCTTTGAGGTGCTGACAATAAGGATTTTTACAGTAGCTGTCTCTGAAATGCTGCTGGTATCCATGTGCTGCCAGGGAAAGAGAGGTAGAAAGAGAGAACATTAAGAAATGTTAAGAAATAAGGTAAAAGAACAGGCAGTGTAGTCTAAGTGAAGGCATCAATGTAAAAGACATCAGAAATACAGCAGAAAGAGGATGGTAAGTGGGACACTGTAATACCAAATATTCAGCAAGTTTAGAGTAGGTCATGCTAGAATCAATAA
Source organism: Lepidothrix coronata (assembly GCF_001604755.1). NCBI lineage: Eukaryota > Metazoa > Chordata > Aves > Passeriformes > Pipridae > Lepidothrix > Lepidothrix coronata. The sequence continues at coordinate 2,557,139 of NW_016690286.1, read as the reverse complement.
AACTAACAAATTAACTACATCAGCATGAAACATAAAATATGTGGGGATTGAAATTTCAGATCTAATATACTGTAGCATGGCAAAAACATTGTGTATGATACTGCCTCTGTGACCAGGATGTTGACACTGGCTGCACAATACAGGGGAATTCCAAGATGCCAGAGGGGCAGGAAAGGCAATATCAAACACCAGACTTCAATTATTTACATGCAAATGGGCCAGGTATTGTGCAAGAGTGTAATATGAAACAGTCAATAACTAATGCGTGGAGGAAATGGTTAAGGATATTGATCAGAAAACAGGCAATTATGAAGTTGGCTTGGAGGAGAAACCTATATAAATGAGGAATTTTTTTTAAAAGAAGTAAAATGAGACAACAAAGAAAATTAATTGTTTCCTGAAGATGTGAAGTCTGCTAAAGGATGCTGTGCTGGAAGTACAAGGTCAGTGCACATTATTCATCAAGTAGGCTTGAAAATGGGCAGTACATGGTAGCTCTGAAGACAGCAAGATAAGGGAAGTTATTAGAAGAATAACTGCAAATCCTTCGAACAGCTGATGTTGGATCCAAATGAATAAATTAGAAAGTAACAGACACTCTGGAAGATTACATGTACAATAACAATTATACAGCCAAAAAGGGGTTTGATGAGTTTCTAGCAAAAGGAATTAAAACTAGCAATAAATCTTTATTCCTGAACATCAGGAGGACTACCAGAAAATCAGTGGAGCCCGTTGATTACCAGAGTTCAAAGGAAGCATTCTGAGAAAATAAAGCTATTAGAGAAATTAAATGAATCCTTTGCATCACTTTGTTCACTGTAGAAGAGTAGATTCCCACAGCAGAAACCTTTTTGGAAGGGGGAAGTCTGTCTGAAATAGCTGTGCCCAGAAACCTGGTCTGGGAACACTGAAACAGAATGAGCAGCAACAGGTTGCCAAAAAACAGATTATAACACCCAGGAGTTTCAACGGACCTCAAGGATGAAATCACTAAATGACTAATAGCAGATTATAACTCTATGCTTAAAACTCCCTTGATATCCAAAGACTGGTTATCAAATATCAAATATCAAATGCCAACTTTTTTCAGCAAAGGTTTCAGGGGAGAAAAAACAGACCTGAAAGTCTGAAATCTGCAGTGGGCAAATTAGTAGAAAGTGTAATTAGGAACAAAATTCACTGACACTTCAATAAATTTGATTTACTTCTGAAGAGTCAGCATGACCTTTTCCATTTTTACAGATTGGAGTTGTTTGACAAGATCAATGAATATATAGATAAGAGCAATTCAGCTGATACAGTCTACTTGGATATCCAAAGACTTTCAGCAAACTTGTCCCTTGATTCTTCATTACAGGCTTTTAAGGGAGTCAAGCAGCTACATCATGAAGAGGAAAGTCATTGCATGATAAAAAGATATTTAAAAGATAGGAAACAGAGGAGGGGACTGGAGTAATTCTGTAGTACTGTGCAGTGCAATCCTTGCTGTCGAGGTGTTCATAAGCACCGTGGAAAAGGGAGTAAACAGAGAGGAATGTTTGTTGACAATAGCAAAATACTTATGCTGTTAAGAACAAGGGCTGACTTTAAGAGTAATACTTAAGTAGTACTTTATGAGATCTAGTGACTAGACAATAAAATGGTAAATATGATGTAGTGTAGATAAATATAAAGGGATACATAGGGGAGAAAAAGCAATCATAGTTGCACAGCTAAAATAGCATACTATGAGATGACGATTGGCACTCAGGAGCAAGATCTTGGGACTTCTTTGACAGCTCCATGAATATGCCAGCTCAGCACTCAGTAGTGGTAAAAAACCCTAAAATAAAGTATTAGGGCATCACAGGATGGGAATAAAGAATAAAAGAGGGAAGAACGTTATGCTAGCATGTAAACTCATGACTGACCCACGTTATGATTAGTCTGTGGGGTTCAGGTCTTATCAGATCAAAACTGGTACAGCCAAACCAGAGAAAATTCATGGGAAAGTAATAAATATGACCATCTTCAATCTCTGATCGTATACAGAAAGCTTCAGTTTAGGCAATTACTTTACCAGGACAGAATATCCCAGTCTGAAAGAGAGACAACTTAACGGAAGTAGTCTACAGCATGAAGAGTGGCTTAGTGAGGATGCTCAGAAACCAGTCACTTCTCCAACACAAGGGATGGGGGCATGGAGCGGTGTTAATACAGAGCCACAATAAGTTCACAGGACATTGGAGACACTCATAGATGGGAAAGCCTTTGGTAGCTAGAGAATACAAACCTCACACCTATCTCAGGAAGTTCCTGACAGAAAGTAGCTTGAAATTGTGAGAGTACAATTTTGGATATCTGAAGGAAACTTCATGTAGCTTCATCCTGCTCTTGCTCTTCACTAGGCATCCACTTAAAGCAGTGAGAGGATACTGAGCTATCTCAGTTTTTTTGTTTGAATGGGTGTGATTATTTGTGTGCTTTTATGCTGTCAGCACACAATCAGAGTGGTTACTCCCATCCTACGCTGGGCTTTCCTGTGCAAAAGTCCAAACCGGGAGGACCATAACCTGCACCACAAACACATGCTCATGCAATTGCACCTCCAGCCCTGTCCATCCCTGCCACTGCCATGCAGAAGCAATGGCTCTTGACACAAAACCAGAAGGAGAGAGAGATGGGGATTTGCTGGGCAAGAATAACAAAAAGAAGGGGGCAGCTCCTCTTTAGAGTTGTAACGAAATGTTAAAGCCTGCCTGGAGAACACTGCCTATGCACTTCCCCAGCCTTTCCCTTCCCCAGTCCCCTGATCCATGCTGTGATCTGTCAGCAACTTCCTCCAGGTAGGTGGTGGCTGGGGGGTTCCTCTCTTCTGCCAGCAGCTAACAGACCTAGGACCTAGCAGTGCCGGGTGGTCCTTCTCACCCAGGGTCATGACGAGTCCACCCAAGGGTTACTGAGCCTGGAGGATAAACATGTAATAAAACCCAGAAATAACACAGTGTTGTCAAGTGTAAAGAAACCTTTCCTTACAGCAAGCTGTACTGGCCTCGCCCAGAGGCTGTTGGCAAGCATTAAGCCTTGAAAGCCAGCCCACTAGTCACAGCCCAATCCACAGGGTGCTTGTCCCATCAGAAGATTTGAAACAGCAACAGATAATGTTTGCATACTGGCTTAAGCCCCTTTATGGGGCCCAGACCAACTACACAAAATCTACCGTTAGAAATGGTCTTTAGATCAACGCATCCTTGCTCTTTTAAGGCCAGCTCAGGCCAGTCCCAACCTCAGCCATTTGAATCCACTCCACCTTCCTGCTTTGTTTCTCTTCGGGCTTATAGAGAGTGCAGTTTGAATACTTGAAGTTCTTTATTGGCACTATTTTACATCTTATTGTAACAACTCCTGAGGACATCAGAGATCCACACCCTACAGAGAGTTTATTTAAAACTTAAACTTAAGTTGAGCCAAACTTTCTCTCTCTTTTTTTTTAAGGTACTATTCATATTGTAATGGAAACATATACTGAAATCGGAATTTCCATTCTCCATGGAAGCAAAAAAGTGTGAGAACTCACATGGGAGTGCCTGTTCATGTGAAATACTGAGCTTCATTTTCAGTCTCAAGTGGTTAAAACTAGTTATGAAGTGATTCAGATTAGCAGCCACGCTTGGGGTACTTATCTAATTGACCTAAGCTTGGCAAGCTTTTCATGTTTCCTCATCAGTGATACTGCGCTGCAGTACTAAGGATGTAGCTTAGTAATCATAGGTCTAATTAAACCGAAAAGTACTTTGGTTTTTATGTTTTTGTTTTCTCCAGAAGAATGGAATCTTCCCACATGAGAAACAAAACTGATGACATCAAGGATTAGAACTGACCTAGCATTAGTTAGAGGTGTTTTGTGTCTACATCTTCTTGAAGTACCCGAAAAGACCCTATGCTCAAAACCAGGCTGCCAACTTCTCAGAACAAAAAATACTTGGCAGCTCTATCTGTCAGGCAGAGGGACTTTTCCCTCTTGCTAAAGCAGTACTTCTGATTTAGAGCCCTGCAGCTGGTTGAACTGCAGCCTCTCTGAAAAGAGAGAATGAGAGGGCATAAATACGCTCCAGCAGTTGCAACATGGCTCTGAGCCCTGGAGAGAGAGTTTATTTCCACTTACTGTCTGCCAAAAGCCTCTCTCCTGTCAAAACACAACAGATGAATTCACAAATTCCAGATTTATGTTCCCTCAGATTTGTGGGCAGGTGATCAACTGCAATCATCCTGCAAAAGGCTAAAGAATAACCACTATGGCAGCCAATTCCTGAGCTAAGTATCCTTGAGCTCTCTTCTGTTGCAGCCTTCTCTTTTTATGTTAGTTCTGTTGTCACAAAGCCTCTTACTCAGTCCACTTGATTAGTAACTTCTGTGAGCCCATAACAGCTTCCTATCCCTTCATGCCCAATGGATTAGAGCTGGCTTTTTACCTTTCTTCTTCCTAGAAGCCCGGCTAAAGGAGGAGAAGAGTTCTTGCTCTCGGTGTTGAAGACAGTCTTCTAGACAGGGATTTTCTTTGTTCTGTCCTTTGCCAAGGAAAGAGCAATGGAAGCTGCTGGCAGTGGTGGTGGTGTTTAAAGGGACTGTATCTTAACAGTAATGGATTTTTTTAAACTGAAAAGATATATTCATTTTATGGAAGAACATATGCTCACAGTGGAAATGTGAAATATTTCGTTAAACTCTGAGCATGGAAAGCTACAAAATAGTAATTTTTTTATTTTTTACTTGGTTAAAAAGTTAAGATTTCTCAGAAAATAAAATCAAGCAATATGCCAGATGCACTGTCTGATCAGAATTTCAGTAACAATTTATTCCTTTCCTTCAAAGGATGGTGGAAAGCTATGATTTTTAGCTTACGCAAGTTTAACAGGTTGTAGGTTGCTCTGACTATAAGTATAACTTCCTGAGGATTTTTTTCACAATACGCCTCATTTACATCTCTTTGTAAAGTGAGAAGCAAGAACCTCTCATTAACCATTCTTGCATTTAAAAGCATATTATAAACTTAGTAATGCCAAAGTCATCCTTCTGACAGTTGTATTTTTCTTAAATCAGTCTTTAGATTTAATACTCCTCTCATTCCCCTTACTTAAGAGTACATTCCTGGTTCTAAATCGGTGTGAAGAAGAAAATTGCTCTTTCAGAGGGAAAAGTGTGTGCATTCTTCTCTTTCCCTGAAAATCAAACACACAGCTGTACCTTGAAGTGCCAAGTCCTGCACTTAGGTCGCAACAACCCCACGCAGTGCTACAGGCTGGGGGCAGAGTGGCTGGAAAGATTCCCAGAGGAAAAGGACCTGGGGGTGCTGGTCAACAGCCAGTTGAACATGAGCCAGCAGAGTGCCCAAGTGGTCAAGAAGGCCAGTGGCATCCTGGCCTGTATCAGAAATAGTGTGGCCAGCAGGACCAGGGTAGTGATCTCGGCACTGTACTCGGCACTGGTGAGGCCGCGCCTCAAATCCTGTATTTGGCTTTTCGCCCCTCCTCACTACAAGAAAGACATTGAGGAATGAAGGTGGTGGAGGACTTTGAGGCAAGCTATATGAGGAGTGGCTGAGGTCTCTTGGTCTGTTCAGCCTGGAGAAGAGGAGACTGAGGGGAAACCAACTTCTTGGTGAGGCGAAGAGGAGAGGCAGGCACTGATCTCCTCTCTGTGGTGAGCAGTGACAGGACCCAAGGGAATGGCCTGAAGTTGTGTCAGGGGAGGTTTAGGTTGGATATTAGAAAAAGATTCTTCACCCAGAGAGTGGTTGAGCACTGGAACAGGCTCCCCAGGGGATTGGTCACAGTACTAAGCCTGACAGAGTCCAAGAAGCATCTGGATCACACTCTCAGGCACATAGTGTGGCTCTTGGTCCTATGCGGGGATAGGAGTTGGACTTGATGATCCTTGTGGGTCCCTTCCAACTGGCGTATTCTCTGATTGTCTGATTCTATGAGGTGCTGGAGCTTGTCCAGAGAAGAGCAAAAAAGCTGGTGAAGGGTCTGGAGCACAAGCCTTATGGCGAGCAGCTGGAGCAGATGGGGCTGAGAGGTAACCTTAACACTCCCCAGCTACACGAAAGGAAGTTGTAGCAAGGCGGGCGTTGGTCTCTTCTGCAGGTAACAAGTGACAGGATGAGAGGAAATGAACTCAAGTTGCACCAGGGGAGGTTTAGATTATATATTAGGAAATTTTTTTCATGGAAAGGTTTGTAAAGCATTGAAACAGGCTACCCAAGCAAGCGGGGGAGTCACCATCCCTGGAATTGTTAAAAAAATGTGTGGATATGGCACTTGAGAACATGGTTTAATGATGAGCATGGTGGTGGTTCCAGGTTGACTGTTTGACTTGGTGATCTTAAAGGTCTTTTCCAACTTTAATGATTCTATGATCTTTCAAGTGTTGCTTTTGTTTTTTCTCTTAGTGAAGCTCCTGCATGCTTCAGGCTTTTTCACCCCTTCTGCCAAGCCAAGACAGGCATCAGGAGTGGTCCTGCCATTCACAGTTCTATCAGTTCTATTGGCTGCAATGTCTGCTCATGCTTTTCTTCCTGGGTACTTCAGGCTTTTTTTGTCTCTTCTAACAGAAGGACAACTTAGAAATGTTAGCTTTCAGGCAGAAGTCTTTGGCTGAAAACTTGGGTGGGTTGATTTTTTCCTGCAAAAGTTCACCTGTGAAGGGGTTAACTCTGATGTGATACACACATTTTCATCACCCTTCCTGTAAAAACTGAATATCTTTTATGGCCACACATGCTGAGTCACACTTTTAAAGATTTTATTGTAGGAAGTTTACAATATCATTCTTTAGTTGAAATTCTTCCATAAAACATTCAGGCCATACTAGGTGCCTGATCACTGCTTATTAGAAATGCAAGGGATTAGATAATGGGGTATCTCGAGAGGAAGAAAATAGCTAAATGCAATTATTTTAATTCTTTCCATTTCTTTCACCCCCACTTCTTATTAAATAGTTTCTGACTACAGGAAATGAAATTCTTATCTGTAAATTGGCTTTCCACAACACAGATTTCCATACATCACTGAATATGTTGGCTTATTTTGCATTTATATCAGGAAAAGATCTGTGTTGTTTTGTATCTGAAGCAAAAGTCCTTCTGGGTACTATATGAAGAGCAACCCATGACCAGGAAGAGGATTTTTTCAACTGAAATGATCTTATCTGAAAGCCAGGGTTTTCTCAGATACTGAGCTCAATTTGTGAGTCTGATTTGAGGAATCCAGGTAGAGGTAAAGACATTCCCTTTGCTTTCATTCAGGTGTTTCATTTTAACCATGATGGTGATGAATTTGTGTTCATCGTGCAGCCAAAGTTACCCTGAATTCAGAGCACTCCAGGCAAACAAAAGATGCTGTCAAGGTCAGCGTAATTTTACCATGTGGTAATAGTAGGCAAAGGTAAATTGCTTTCTCCTATTTCAATCTAAATGCTAAGTGCTCAAGCACTAAAAATTTATGTTACTCCTCTACCGAAGAGGTGCCAACCGGGATAGCAAGCACATTGCAACTTAGCCAAGAAACAATGCCTTAGCAGGAACCCAGGAAAGGAGTTAATGCTGCACATTCCCCACAATGGGTTTGACTACGTACTGCTCTGACTGTTCAGCCCTTCTGTGAATCCTAAATTCAGCAACAAGTCTAAAAAGCGCTCAATGTTTGCATTTCTCGTGATGAGAAAAACCACAATTGGGGGGAATCTGTCTCTGTTGAATTTCTTTGGATATTTGATATCCTTTCCCTAACAAATATCTTGGGAAAAATGTAAAAGCTAAATATCTCATTTACCCAAGTTCTAACACTGCAGGCTGCCAGCAGGGTTGGCAGCTTTGTTTGGGCTGGGTGATACAGACATGGGCATGCTGACATCCCGCCATTTGAGTCAGCTGATTTTTTCAAAAGTCAGTGCACACATCTAATGCAATATGAGCAAATCAAAATGCCAATTTCAGCTGCAAAATTAAACACAGCACATAATAAGAATCCGGAAGAGATGAATGTAACCAGGAGCCATGAGAGAGAGATACATAGATACAATGTCTATAGGCACATGAATTTGCATATAGCTAAACACAATTAAGGGGAAAATGTCAGTATAAGCTGTACAAGTGGGAGGTGGACTCCTTAGCTGTGAGGAGCTGCTGCAACAAGAAGCTGGAAGATGCAGTATTCTCACACATGATTCCCAGCCAGTGGCTATGAATGTGCCCTCATGCACACAGCAAAGGTGGACCGTAGTCTCAGAGCACCAAGCTTGTACATATTCCTAATCACCTATTAAAATGCATCAAGCCAGGCAAATTTCTGCTTATATGGTACTAAGCTCATGTAAAAACTGAACATATCTGCCTTTGAATAATGAACACAGGACACTGCCAGGATGCTCAACCTCTCTTTCCTAAGCAGCTATGTCCCCTGACAGTGCTGCTGCATTTTTCATTATGATATTCTGCACATGAGATTTTACAAAAAAACTTATCACTTTGTCCCTGAGGCTTTTGCTCTTCGCAGCCTTTTATTTTCTCTATCTTTCTCTCTTTCTAAAATTAGTTGTGGCTTTCTATTCCCCTTCCTCTGCTCAGTTACTCATTCCTTCCTCTGTTGACTGCCTCTCTTTTTAATAAGATTTGGGCTTTGTTTCCGTGACCCTTCTTACACTGTTTGACCCAAGTGTTTCAAAATCTTTTGCTAAGTCTATTCTCAAAACATGTAGAGATATTTCCCCTATTTGAATCATAGAATGGTTTGGCTCATAAGGAGACCTTAAAGATCATTTTGTTTCAAACATCCTGTCATGGGCACAGACACCTTCCACTAGACCAGGTTGCTCAGAACCCCATCCCACCTGGCCTTGAACATTTCCAGGAATGGGGCATCTACAACAACTTCTCTTGGGAAACCTGTTCTAGTGCCTCACCACCCTCACAGAAAAGAATTTTTCCTAATATCTAATCTCTTAATCTCCTAATCTGATCTTCTAATATCTATTCTCTTTCAGTTTAAAGCTATTGCCCCTTTTCCTTTCACTACAGGCCCTTGTAAAAAATCCCTCTCCTGTTTTCTTGTAGATTCCCTAGAAGAATCTAGGTACTAGAAGGTGCTATAAAGTCTCCCTGAAGTCTTTTCTTCCCCAGGCTGAACAGCCCCATTTGACAAATGAGAGGCTCAGTGTTTCAAGGCTTGGCTGTTCAGATGTAGAAAAAGCTGAATTTGATGAGTATTTAACTGCCTCAGTTCCTTCATGCTCCTGGGCTGCAGGGGTTTCCTGGGATCTTCAGTTTCTATTCCACATGAAATTTTGACATAAGTGAGGAGATAGACTTGATACACTCTGGTGTTTGGGTATACACTGAATACTGTGTTTGATCACCTACTTACGATTTTTTGGTTGTTGTTCTTTCTGAATATGTACACAGGAGGGATTAAAAAACATATTTTCAATAGATGGCAGTTGAAAGGAAGATAAATATTTCATATCTGAACAAAAGAGACAAGAAGGTTGCGATGCTTAACAATAGGTGCCCCCTGCCTAGCTTAGATCTTGCCTTTCTTAGGCATACAAAGCTCTCTGTAAGTTTTGTGTGTGCAAACAAAAGAAATCTTCAAATGCAGCTGCATTGCATTATATGAATTCTTCAGGATCTCAAGGGGCAGCCTCATTTTCTCGGTAACAAATCATTACCCGGATTCTAGAAAACATTTGTGAGAATGAGACTCAACTCCTTAAATCTCAAGCATAAATAGGGTCTGTCCCAGGAGTGGAGAGTTGCTGAGGTTTGTCTCTCAGGAAGGCTCAGAGCATAAGGGAACCCCCCCCCCCCCATTAGCAAGGAGGGAAATGCTGACTGCTTTGAAGGAGCAATGGGGAGTGGGTAAGAAGGACTATTCAGTGGTTGTATTCATTGAGCTCTCTTAGCCTGTACATGTATGTTTGTGGGTGAGCCAAAGGGTGATAGACAGTCTTATTTGCATGACTTTACTATTTGGTGTCTGTGTTGGCAGGAGACAAGATCCACCTACAAGCATCACAGTGCTTTTACCCTTGAATATCTGTCCCTAAACTACTGTGTAACATACCAAATCCTTCACTAAAGATATTAGAATTTATTTTAAAAGCAATGCAATTTCACTGCCTAGTATTCCCTAATGGGATGAGTTGCTGAAGTTACTTGTTGCTATAATAACTGCAGTGCTAAATGGGCTGAAGGAGGCCTCAGTGGAAGAGCTCAAAAGGGACTCTCAGAAGCTGTTGGCATGTACAATGATAACAAGACAATAGCATTTTCAGAACTGACTTTGTTTCTATCACTTAAAAAAATCCTTCCCCTGATAAAGAGAGCTTTAGAATATTTCTGTATCAGATAATGACGTTGTAATGGAGATAAACCACTGTTGCATCCTTCGAGTCAGACTGATCTCACATGAAAATCAAGATGCTTGGGCTGCAAAACCATTCAGATTGTCCTGGATGACTGCATTTGTATTTAACTCTCAATTTCATGACTATTGTCGTAGGAGGCCAAGATGATCTGCTTCAGCCTATGTGAGAGCCACTATCACAGTGCCAGCAGGGGCCATGTTGTATGGCCTCTCACCCTCACAGGGGTGAGGGAGTTGCTTTCTACCCACACCACCCTGCAAAGGGCATGATCTCCACATCAGCCTGAGCCTGACTCATCTCCTGCTAACCAGAACTGGAGAAAGGGTCACAAAGTCATGGTGGCACATCTATCCAATTACAGAAAAAACACAACACAGAAGGCACCTTTGTACCTGTGGTCTGGAAAAACAGCCAGGCAAGGGCACCTTGTCACTTAACAACCTGCTGTACCCAGAGATGAATTGTGAACCTGGGCAAGGGTGCACAGACAGGCTATGGTCTTAATTTCTGCCACAGCCTCTCGCTGGGCTGTGGGTGCATCTTTCACCCCCTCTGCACCTGATTTTTCCAGCCATAAAAGAGGATAATATTTCTTCCCTACCTCCCAGGCATGTTGAGAGGATAAACATCTTGGAGAGATCATAGCTATTGAGACACCACAGTGGTTGGAGGGGACAGTGGGAATACAGCAGCACCAGAGATAGAAACCTGTGGGCAGAGATGTCTGTGCATGTTATCCCGTGGGTTGGTTTACTCACCCTGTGTGTTCAGACTCGATAGACACACACACACACAAATTGAGCACAGACTGGGTTATCTGCCCCACACTGGCTTTTACAGACACAGTTGCATAACCTACCTAGATATGGGTAACACATAGGGCAGCTTCTCAGCTTCTTTTTTTTGACTGCAACTTGAAGTGGGGAAATAAAGTTCTCCTTGAATATTTTTGCTTTTCCCCTGTTGATCTATTTTCTATTTAAAAAGCAACACTTGGTTTTTCTTATTTTCATAAAATAAATTATGTACTCCCTCTAGCGTCAGAAATTATATATGGGCTTCAACCATGTTTGATTAAATGTTGCTATACATGCTAAAGTAAAGTGCAATTTCATTTCTCCACATTTCAAGGTTAGTAAGTTATAGTGATATGTAGAATTAACAACAGTCCTACTTGTCGCTGCTTTGTCTCCTCAGCACTGCAGCTATAGAAAAGAAATATATTATTGAACAGTGAAATAAAATAAGTACTTGTCTTATTTATAAAGCAGGTCTTTGATTAAGGCTTTTTGCCACCCTCTTTAATTCCAGTTCCAAACTGTCGCTTTAAAGGGAACATCTGAAAAACCAAATTGTGCAAAAGAAACACTCCAAAGGGGAGAGCTAGAATCAGAAGAAAATCCAGAGAAGGACTATTGAATTTCAGCAGAGAATAAAAAGGAAGTCTCCTGAGTACCTTGGAACCTATCATGGTTTAATATGCTTTCCCAGATCTTCTTTTACCACAACCTGTGAGCTCAGTAACACAGGTCTTTAGGCTCTTGGAGCACCCAGGGCAGTTCCTTAGCATAGCAAGCCCACCAGGTTGAGCCCTTCAGCTGCACAAGGTGCTCACTGCATCCCTGCTTCTGCTCAAAGAGGGCCAAGGGCAGTCACACTTCAGGGGCTCCATGCTCCTCTACCCAGTTGTTTTGAATCATCATCGCTAGTTTTTCCAAAAGTCTGGGGAAAGAAGTGTCTTCTGTTGCACTCAAGAGAGCATTGCTAACTTCCAAAAGTGGCATATTGACCAGGATTTTGGATATCCTCCATGGCTTCCTGCTCTGATGTTGTTTTTAAATCATGGGTAGAGGTAACACCCTCTGTTTTCCACTAATTGGAAAAAATGAATGTCCCTGGCAGCTGGCCACCTGCAGAGACTCTGATTTTCCTGCCAAACAAGGTCACAGAAACACATGGCTTGGTAGTGTGAGCAGTGGCAGGTGGAAACAGAAAACACAGGAGGGATTCCAGGTCCAGGGGAGGCTCAATCCCTGTGTCTGGCTTTGGTGAGTGTTTTCATGCAGAGGTGGCTAAAGGCAAACACAAATACTGAGGCCATGAGTTTGGATGTCAGCAGGTGCTGACCACTCACAAACAAAGCTCCTTTCCTCCAGCCACCTAACCACTGATTATACACATCTAATTTTATCCACCCAGTCTGAAAGAACTATGATTACTCCTTGCCTAATCCTCCCTGTAAACATCCTGCCCACAGCCTGCAAGGCTGAGGGCAGCACAGGGTAGAGGCAGCAGGCATGCACAGTGTGAGAATGAAACTGCAGGGGGGAAGGGGGCATGCTGCATCCTCAGGGACAGACCATGGCCCCAGGTAGGTCTGGAGGAGGTACAGAAGGATCATCAGTGTTCACCTGGGATCCATATCTATCCGGATCTCAGCAGCTTCAAAGTCTGATCTTAGGGAAGCAACAGAAAATAGCAGACCTCAATGCTGTTGATTTTCTAAAAATACACAAAGCTATGCACTTAAAGTTGTGCCATGATGTGGCTGGCCAAACATTTTATGAAAAATATAGCCAGCACTATGTTGTGCATCACCAAATGTAGGGGCCAGCTCATCCTGCCTTCTCTTCTTCTGTTTGCTGCAGCCAGGGAACACATAGAGCCAGGCAGCAAGCAGAGATCACCACCATTGTCCACTACCATCTTCAGTGACCTTCTGGTTCTCCAGATCCAGCTCACATGGCTCAGCTGTTTTCTGCTTTTGGTCATATCCACCACCTTCCCCTTAAAACAAGATTAATTATTTGAAAGCATCAGGTACTGTACTGCCTATGGGAAGTTGATGCTCTGTACTGCACATTCACCCACAAAGCTGTGTGAACACCCTGGAGTACCCACCCTTGCCCACCTCCAGCCAAGCGGTTACCCTCAGTCAGGACCACACAGCTGCTTCCTTTAAAAAGTAAAATAAAATGAGTGATCTTCTTTGAAGGCATTGTGTTTCTTTACAAGTCACACAAAAAAAGTCCTTTCCCCGAACAGGAGAACAAGGAAGAGTTTCTTTACTACAAACCTCAACTCACTTTCATTCAGCCCTTGGCCCAAAAGCTTTCTTTCTCTTTCAGTGACCGCAAATACTTTTTCCAATATTTCAACATGACAACATTCTAAAGACCCTGAGGAACTATGGGGAATGCTTGGGGGTGCACAGCTGTAGGCTGAGAGGCAACAGAGAGAAGTTGTAACAAGGGAAATTCTGTCACCATGACACCCATGGTCACATATTGGAATATGTTGGGAAGAGCAGTTGTGCAACGTCTGTTCTGCAGATATTCCAAACTCATCCGGAAATAGTCACAAACCGTCTGATCTTTCTGAGCAGGAGGTTAGATGAGATGACTTCCAAGGGTCTCTGACCAAAATGACATCATTATTCTGGGTTTATATTCAATAAAATCACACAGCCATATTTCATATATTACTGTGAACCCCATGTGTTGCATGGACAGCAGAAGCATTGACTGAACGCAGACGGGACAAGAGAACAAGCCTCAGGCTGAACCAGGGGACGTTCAGATTGGACATCAGGAAGAATTTCTTTGTGGAAAGAGTTGTTAAGCATTGGAACCGACTTCCCAGGAAGGTGGTGGAGTCACCATCCCTGGAGGTGTTCAGGAAACAACTAGATGTGGCACTTAGTGAAAAGGTGGCGATTGGTCAAATGCTGGACTCGATGATCTTAGAGGTCTTTTCCAACCTAAGTGATTCTGGGATTCTGTAAACTAAAGATTCAGTGTGTTTGCCTATCCCCACCGGTATCCAGCCTTTTACTTGGCTATTCTCTAATATGCAGGGTACTTATCTCATCTGTGCTAAAACCAACTGTTCTGTTACTGCTCCACTAGAGGGTGCTTTAGCAATATAAATCTTAAATGCTTGATTTAATGCTTCATAATAGATGTCATGCTACAGAACTACTTTGCATATTGGAGACCAACAACTCTTTGAGACTCTCTGAAAAACTTGCAATAATGGATCCAGGATGCTGCATTTGTGCACGTGTGATAAGCATGCAAACAACACAAACTCAAAAAAAAAGTTAGGGGTCATAATTTCTTTCAATAGCAGCTGCCCTGCACAATTGTCACTGCATTTTTTTTCTAGGTTGCTGGTACCTGGTATCTTGCATCAGATCTCCACTAACACAGGTAAGAACCAGTCTGTATTCAGAGTTGCTGTTGACAGGATTTGCAGGGTTGTTAATTTTTGTGATTTTACTGTGAGTGTTCTGATACTAAGAGGTTTTGCTTTTGTTACTGTTTTTAAAGGACAGCCCTTACAGTATTCTGTTTGCTTAGAAGTATTAATGTTCCTTGGCACAAAAACTAACGAAAATATAGCCCTTCTGAAACCATCAGCAAAATCCTTGTGAACATCTGAGGAGCCATCACTGGCAGACAGGCTTAAGCTGTGACTCTTAAGTCTTCAAACTTAGAAGGCAAATACAAACAGGCCCTGTCCTGATAACTCTCCTAAAGATAACGGCTTCACAAGAATGGAAGGAAAATGTTCTCCTTTAGCTCATGTCATAGGAGTGGTTGCAGTGTATAATCTTTTCATGTTATAAAAAAATGTGATTGGTCACACAGAGTCAGACTGTTGGTGATGTTGCTACACCCAAGTTCTTTTACCTGCCATTATCTGCTCTGTTGCTGAAAATCAACCTGACATTTATCATCAGGTAAATATGGCAAGTGGTGGCTGGGGTATTGCTCAGGTTCACTCTACTGTAGCGTTTGAAATGCATGACAGCACAGTAATAAACTTGAAGGCAGTTTTATTATAAGCTACAAATCTGTCGTTTAGACCCATGAGAAAAGCATTCTGCTGTCGGCACGTGGTTGTCCTGACTTCAACAGGAAGAAGCCAACTAAAAACAACATTGTTTTTGGAGACTGTTGTGAAAATTTGTGTAGAATTATATATAGATAAATTTAGAAAATAGAGTGAGACGTAGTGGAATGAATAAAAGAAATAGTAGCCTTACCTTCACTTTTTACTCATAAGCAATGGCTGAGTTTCAGTGTATCCAGATGAGACCTAGGAGAAGCCAACTTAAAGTTCTCTGGTACATCTGGCTTCATCTGGTTCTCCTGGAAGCTAATCTACTTACTTAGTCTTGGGCTAAAATAGTGTCTGACTCCATTTCAGACAGACAAAAATGTCTCTCCCTGGTTGTATCTCAGCTAGTCTCTTTTTTTTTCTTGAAAACACTTCCTTGTGTGTTAGCAGCTTGTTAAACTCCATCAGTACCACACAGCTAAGTGTTCAGGCACCGAATCAAGACAGAAGGAGGTGGATGAAAATAGGAAGATAAAGGGCAATGTGCAGTGTGAGGGGGTCTACAACTGCTGCTGGAAAAAAAAAAAAAGAAAAAAAAAGAAAAAAGAGACAAACTGATATGGTAAAGAGAATGGGTTTCACAGGCATAAAAAATTTTTGCAGGTAAGTCAAAGCATATGGGAAATCTTAGAGGGAAATGAGCTTGCAGGACTTTGCATCTCCTTGAAGAAGGTACATGCAGGACAAACTCCCTCTCCTGGCAGAGGAGGTTGTGAGACATTGTCACAGATAAGCACTGCCAGACACAAGCTCTTCTACTGCCTCAAGGGAAGGAGGGAAGCTCCCAGAAACCTCATGTTATGCACAGACATAAAGGATAATTGTACAGGGACACAACTATAAAAGCACAGGAGCAAAACCAGATACAGCTCCCCAGAGACACAGGTAAACAGGGTATATTAATACCTTCATAATATTGAAATGATTTAAGTAAGAATCACCTAAACTTGTAATGGGGCAGGAAAATTATCTACTGATTACATTGTAAAAAGTATCCTCAGTTGTCACTAAGGGCCACTTGGGATTAGGTAGTTAATGTATTTAATACCAGCAACTGAAAATAGAAGATCAGGCTACAGAAGGGAATGGGTAGATTGACAGTGTTCATGGAAGTCTCTCTCAGCCCTGGTGGTTCAGAAAGACCCTGCAGGGTATTGAACTCCAGGCACATTTCAGTTGAGGGGCCATTGCTCAAGGCAGGTTAAGTGTTCATGGTGACATGCCAGCTCCTCTCCATCTTAGAGCCAGGCACTCCTGCTGCCATGGCCCACTGAAAGCAGAGGCCGTTTTTCAGCCCAGTTGCAGTCCCTGGTCCAGCTCCCTACTTGGCCATGTCCAGTGGAAGTGGGGTAATGGGTCAGGGAGCTATGGCTGCAGCCACAACCTCTGCTGGGAAGTCACTCTGCAATGCAACCCTTCAGGAGCCAGCCAGAGCAGCCCCAGAGCTGTTAGGGAGCTTCAGAGAGCTCAGATAAAAACAGATTTCACAGCAGAGGAAGGTTAATGCTGTTTCTGCCTCTGAAAAGGGGAGAAAGAGGGACAAAGAAATTATTGACTAGTCAGCTTATCTTGATTTCCTCTCCCAAATCTGGAGGAAATAATCAAGCAACGTGTAACCATATAAAGGAGATAAATGACAGCCAACATGGATTTGTCAATAATAAATCATGGGAAGTTTATTTCCTCCTATGACAAGGAAACAAGCCGTGTGAATTGGAGAGAGGCACTCACTGTCATCTCTTTATTACCTTCACTGTCACTACCCACTCTTCACTGGCCTATATAATAGACTCATAAGTGAGTGAAATGTATACTAGCTGGAGGCATTATCAGTGGTATAGAACTGTCTGGGGAATCCATACTTAAGTAATAGCTACCCATAGTTCACAACAAACATGGAAAGATGTATCAAGCAAGATCCCCCAAGGATCTGTCCCCCATCCAGTATTATTTAATATTTTCATTAATGACTTAGATGATGAATTAACAAGTATACTTTATTAAATTTTCAAGCAACACCAGTACTGGAAAGGCTACAAACATGTAGGAGGACAGAATTAGAATTTAAAATATTCTTGATAAATTAGGAAAATATCCTGAAAGTAATAGGCAAAAATTCAATAAGGACACTCAAATTTCTACATTTATTTCTCCAAATGCAGAATGGAAAATGTCTGGCTATGCAGCAGTAATGCAGAAAAACACCAAGCTTTACAGTGAATCACAAACTGATCGTGAGTCAAAAGTATCACACAGCTGCAAACCAGGCAAACAGCATCCTGGTGTACCTGAGCTAGACTTCTGTCTCTGAGCCACATGAAGGAATTCTGGTTGTACCTGGTAGCAATAAGGGTCCAGTTTTGGTTAGCACTAACCATGAAAAATACTGGCCAACAGCAGAGAGACTGAAGGGAATTGGAGAGAATGAAAACAAGTCTAGAAAGTAGGACCTAGGCTATGCAAAGAGATTGAAGAAAATGGGGCTGTTTAGTCCAGAGAAGAGAATGCTGAAGGGAAATGAGACCAGTTCTCAAATATATAAAAGACAGATAAAACCAGAGTATAAATAAACTCTTTTCTGTGTCCATCCTGAGAAAGAGAAGCAATAATGAGTTGAAATGAAATGAATTTAGAATTACCAACAAAAACAGTAATGCAAGTAAAGTCTTGAACAGAATGCTTAATGAGGATGTAGACAGTGTTTAGAGATTTTGAATGATGGTTTGAACACTCATCTATTAAGAATAAAACCGGTCTGGGTCACACTGCCTGGGGCAAGGGAATGCTCTCTGGCTCTGAAGAAAATATCATAAGCTCAGCTTTCTAAGACTTTTGACTGGTGGTATGGAAGTTTTCAATTCATAATGTTTGCCACAGATACAACTGGTTTGAAATATTTCTACAAAACCAGTCATCACAAGCTAAAGGAGAGAGACATTGTTCTGCTTATATCACCACAAGTATATTTAAAAAAAAAAAATAAAGCCCCAGTATCCCAAAATTTTGGATCTGGAATTTGAGAACAGCTAATATTTCAGTCCTCCAGCCTGGGCAATGGTGTGATCCTTACATGCCTCCCCATTACTCTGCCACTTTCTGTTGGGCAATATCATAGAATCATAACAAGATTTGGGTTAGAAGGGACCTTAAGGATCATCTTGTTCCAATCCCCCATGCCCCTTCCAACCATGGGCAGGGACACCTTCAACCAGACCAGGTTGCTCAGAGCCCTGTACAAGCTGGCCTTGAACACTCCCAGGGATGGGTATCATATAGCCATGCTTTCTGTCAATACTACATTAAAAATTGCTCTTCATTTGACAAGTTTTCATTTAAGACACACTTGTTTAATCTGTGTTGAACATTCTGGAATGGTTCCACTTTTACAAAAAGTCCTTCCTAGACCTATTTGAGGACACAAACATATCAGAATTTAATATATGTCTATCAAAGTATTTATACCAGCAATTCTGCCATGATCTGGTCTAACATTTCTGGCTGATTTTGGTGTATGAGAAATAAAAATATGGGTTTTCTTATATAAATAGGCATATTGTGTAGTTGTAAGATATCCAAGTTCCAAGACCTGAACTTGAGTATCAGGGTCTCTTTCGGCGGGACAAGGGACATGAGAACATTCTTAAAAGTTAAATCTTTTAGGGCCATTTTGTCCGCGAGGTTCTTCTTCTCTTTGGGCTAAGAACAAGGAAGATCCATCACCTTTGACAGGGGATGGCTTGCAGCCAATTGGAATAAAGGGAAAGCCCCTTTTCGGAGAAAAGAAACCTTTTTAGGTAAAAATGAATACATTAAAACTTATCTGAAAAGGGCGGGATTTTGTGAAACTATAAAATGTATGGAATTTAAACAGAAGGGGTCTTTTTCCCCGGAAATTTGGTGCGAGAAAGACCCAACACGTTGAATAAATTCTTTCTTGTTTCTTTGTTCCCTAAGTTTATGCCGCCTTTCTAAATTTAAAGAGAGGGATATTTACCATAGTGCAACCTGAGATTTCTTCTTTTTTCTGTTACACTCAACTGAAGACAGCAGCATCTGGAGACTTTCCTTTGCTGTTTCAAGGATCTCTCGTCAGGGAATATATTTGGATGGTCACAGTGCCCAAAATGCCATCCCTGGCAGCTGTGCAACTCCACTGCTCATGTAGGTAAGCAATTAGATTTTTGTAAATCATTCAGTTAAGACTGAATAACCAAGGCTAGAAATGCCAGCTGTGTAAGACTCCAGGGAGATAATAGGAAAAATCAACAAATAAGTTTCTCCTGGTCATTGAAATCAGACACACTGAAACATGTTTGCAGGAAGCAATCTTTTTGTGCAGGGTTTATCAATGGCCTTTTTGCAAGTCCCTGCTGATCACAGCACAGGGGTAAGCTGCAGGTAAGTGCACATGTACACACACAATCCACTATGGTTCAGAGTCAGAGCAATTTTTTTAAATATCTTGCCATCCCAGTGAACTTTCACAGTCAAGAAGAAATATGGAGGTAACAGGAAGGGCAGGGACTTCTAAACCTGCTGGAGAAGCATAACCTGCCTCTCCTCTTGGGAAGCTGCTCATTTCTCACTGTGCAAGTGTCACTTCCTCAGGTAGGTCCAGGCAAAAGAAATGTCAAACAAATCCTTTCATTAAAAGCGTAAGTCTCTCTTTTCCTTAAACCACTAATCCCGTTTGAACAAAAGACAGTGGGGCAATCAGATTCTGATAATAAGTCATAATTTCTTATGTGTTTATTTATCATGACACCATAGGTCTTGTCTTGCCTCTGAAAACAGGAAGAGGTTCTACTTGATGTTATTTCAGATTCATTATGTAATCCCATCTCATCAGAATGTGATCAACAGATCAATTCCCTGCCAATACTGGTCCTATATTCAATAAGTAGTTTCTTTATTAAATTTATTTACTTTAAAACATTCACTGAAAACATCTGTCTCACAGTAACCAAGAAACTGCATTGGCCAAACCCTACCAACTTGCAAAGATGAATAAATTCCAAAACCAAGGGCATGCCTACGTTACTTCATTTCGACATGCTCTTGTGCATACTCAACATGACACAGCATTTAATTGCAAGGTCATACAGTATTTCTTTCATGGTATTGCTGGACAACTTACTGCCCTAAATGGACAGAGATCAATTAATGAGCAATTTTATTTTGTCTCAACCAGTACGTGGCCTCTGGCACATGTCGGATCCTGACCTGAATAAAGATTTAATTTTCTCATGGATTTTCTATGAGTGCTTTCTCTTAATGCCTTAGGGTTCAATTCACCATCGCATTTAGGTGCCAAAAGTAGTCTGAGGAGCTGACTGTGGCTGTTGAAATTACTACATTTTAAAGCCTTATTTCCTGTCAGCTGGGTCACAGCACCACATAATTTCTCTTTGCCTAAATAATTTCTTACACAAATGGATTACTTTCTAATTCAGGTCACTGAAAGTGCCCAGTTTTCTGTGGGAAGTTCCTAACATAAAGCCACTCCGTGAAGCATGATAAAGTCACTTTACCAGGGACTTATGGAGAGAACTTAAGGGGACTTTACAGGGACCTTTCAGGATGGGTACGGTAGGAGATGATTGGATTCACAGGTGCTTGGAGCAGACCTAAAGGGGTCTGTGGTGTGTAGAAAAGCCCCTCCAAGGGAAACTGGGAGAAGGCAGGTTAATTATCCCCAGAGTTTGGGACAGATGCTATGAGGTAAGTGGGAGTAAGGGTGTGGAGTATATTTTACCCTCATTAGCCAAGTACAGTAGGACTTCATCTGGAAAACACCCAGACATTTTTGAAGGGGGAGCCCATCTCTATCAGTATGCTTTATCACTTCTGCATTCATTCCCAAGCACTACAGACTGTGGCCTCATCCTCAGTGGCAGGACTAAGTGTGCTATAATTAGGTTCAGTCACAACTAAGTCTTTAATAAAAATTGCATTTATTAGAGAAAGCTGACCAAAAAGCTTCTTTGTTTTGAATAAGATTTAAATCTATATATTCCAATCCTAATGGAGAACTACGCAGACGTGTAGATGACAGGTGCCTAGTGATTACAGTGATTACACCAGGGACCTTGAACATGTTCCCTACAAATAGGAAGGTGAGTAACAGATTTCATTGTTACACACTGTGAATGCAGCCTTTCAACATGTAAGAGTGGAATTAATGCGGCATTTTGCAGTGCAACTGCATTGCAATATTTAAAATATTGGTTACAGTATTTTTATAGAAGTAAGAAGTCACGATTATTACTAAAGTGCGAAGAAACCAACATATGTCATTATTTTACCTTTTGTGCAAAGCAAAAAAGGTAAGAAGCGATTGTTCAGCCCAATTGTTGTTTTTGGTTGTGATTTCTATGCCTGTCGATAGCAGTTAACAGGACTGTTAAAGTGCATTAACTCTCTGCTGGTGTTTAATGACAAACAGACATGGTCCATATTCATCAAGCAATTATTTATATCACGACCTTTTATAGAGCTGTGAATTACTCCTAAGACTTTTGCAGTGAGTGATATTTCTAATAAACTGTTAATTTTTCTCCATAAGTTGTTCATATTTTTAAGCTGGGAAACTAAAAACTGTGAAATTAAACCTACAGTGCAAGCTGTGCGAATGTGATCTGTGAGATTAGGACACAGTTTCAGGTCACTCTAATGTGATAAAAGTGCATCATGACAACCAAGAAATTAAGGGGAGCTGCAGATATTAATATCTGCACAATAGACTTTTGTGAGAATATATGTAAGTGACCTGCCAAGGTAAACAATGTACACAGATTTCTTCAATGTTGCTACCAGGACAGGCTCAGAAATGGCATCTGCCTCAGGCTTATCTTCAGATCTTCAGTTGCCTCAATTCTGTGAGACACCTTTATCCCTCATGGCTGCTCTTTCAGCTGCTTGCCATCAGGATGGAACTGACACATGCTCTGAAGTTTCCTTGTGTTAGCAAGACACTTCTCTGCAATTCAAAAAGTAGAAGGAAATTTTGTGGGTCAGGCCATGCACTTCTCAGTAAGGCCAAATGTTCTCTGATGCTAATGGAGGTGCTGTCTCAGAGAGGAGCCCAAGCTCCAGGCACACCTACTTCTTGTCACAATATTTATGTCCCAAATAAGAAACTTGTTTAGGCTTTGTTCAGTTCTGACAAGAGGCCTGATTTAACAGGTACTTCACAAACTAATGTTTCAGACAGGCGTCTGGCAAGCTTATCATGAGCATATTTAAGCTTAATTTCCCACATTAAGACACCTAAATGCTTTAAGGGAAAAAACTATGGTCCTAAATGACCTTGAGAAACTTTTCCTCATTTTCAGAACTGATGGAGGCTCTGCAGATTCTGTCTGCCAGCCTGCAGAGAGTCATCTCCTTACAACCGGCTTTCCCCAGGAGCAGCCACAGAGTGCCACCAACGTCCTTCAAACTACTGATTGCCACAAAGCACCACTGATGTCCAAGCCCCAGCTGCAGGGTGGACCAAGCCATATGTTGTTGAAACTCAAATGGCCTCTGGCTTCTAAAGCGGGGGCCACAGAGAAGAATCATAGAGTCTTTAAGGTTGGAAAAGACCTCCAAGTTCATCGAGTCCAACCTTTGACTAGATACCCCATGCTCACTAAACTATGTTGTGAAGTGCCACTACTTGTTTTTTGAACACTTTCAGGGATGGGGATTCCATGATGGAGGCTGACACTGACCATTATATAATGATGGGTGATACTGTTATACATGTTTCTTCCTAAACACAATTTCCTGCTGGTGGATGTTTGGGTAATGTACTAATTTAACCAGAAATTGAGCACTTATTGTTTGGCCAAAAGCCAAATAATGGATCTTCAACTAACAAATTCCTACCTTTCTCTAATAAGAATCAAACCCAGAAGAATAAGATAACTTTTCTCCAGGACTACCATCTTTTTTGCTATATTACAACACAAAGCAATTTTTCAGGAATGAGGAGCAACTTCAAAAAAAGAGTTCAGAATAGAAACACTGATTTTACAGTTTTGAACAAGAACCTTATCATTTGCATTTCTCATGAATGTTTCATAGCTTGCCAATTTTCTGTTCCTCAGCAATGTACACCACTAGAAATCTTACCTCATTATGTGATTTCTAAATGGATTTTCCTTTTCTCCTCTATGCAGTATTGCCTCATAGCATGTGACTGATTTAGCAAAATACTTTAAAATTTGATGCAGGGCATTAAAATGTGGGCTTTATTGACTCAGCAGAAACTCATTTCTTTTGTTACCTGATGCCTTGCAGCCATGCAAATTCCAGACTAAGAATCTGCAACATTTCAACAGTACCAGGGCACTGGGACTACCTGGGTGTTGAGCTGAAATAACAAATTAATTTTGAACCCTACTACTCCTTTTGACAGTGTCCTCTGACCCCCAAAAGATGCAGCATAAAGTAGGGCTTTTATTTTACCTTGCTTGGTGCCATCTAGCACCCTGGGAAGGGATGAAACAAAGTGCCACATCAGGCAAAGTCTAAGCACATTTTATCTATGTGCAGAAAGCAACATTCGGGGAGAAAGGTAACTGATGCAAAGCACCTATTCCAACCTCTCCAGCTCACATAATCATTTCATTCTGGCATTTATTGCTGGCAGAGCTAACGATCACTTCTTCATTGCTAACTACATGCAACTCTGAAAATAATGATTCAGAAATGTGGTGTGTTTTTTTTTTTCAGTGTACCCACAAGGAAAAAATTAAAGTAGCACAATAAAACCTGTAAAACCAGGCTGTTATGTTTTCTAGCTGTCCACAGAGAAAAGTAAAAATCATCTTTTTTTTTTTTTTGAGAAAAGTGCTTTTGTACAATCTTACAATATCTCGCAACTTAACTTTGTTTCCAATTCCATCTCCCAAGAAAGTACCAATAAGAATTTAAAGAGAGTTTTCAAGGCTGTGATGATTCTAGTTTTTGGAAAGAAATGGAACAATTACATTACATGGTGTTTTGGTGGTGGGTAACTGGAAAAGATTAATACTTTTGCCCTACAGTTAATGAAATGATGTACTCCACTTGCTTAAGAATACAGTAATACTATTGAATACATTACTACTGATTTGTGATAACTTCTGGAAATATGAGATTAATTGACAAAGAGGGAAAAGATTTCTCACTTTGAAACACCTCAGGGTGGATAAGGAAGTATCACAACATTTTGTAACTTCAGCAACAGATGTTATTTCTATGTAACAGAGCCTTCATGGCCTTCCTGATGGCATTTTTCAGACTGTCGACAGTATAGGTGTTTGTGGACACAAATGTGAAGGTACATCACCTTACAGTGATGAGTCTTTTTTTTTTTTTCCAGGCAATTGGCATGTAATTTTTACATCAGTTAATGAGCTATTAGGTAAGCTGTAGTCAATTTAGCCGATCACTGCAGAAAGCCTCTTCCGGATAATTTAGCAGTTGACAAGACTTAAGGCCATCTAGAGTGGGTTATCATATAGGTGATCAGTTTGATATTTCACAGGCCCAGAAAGGACTTTGCTTTAGTGCTGGCTAAGAGGCCACCATTCAACAAAGTCTTGTATGCCTGACTCAGAGAAGGGAGGCACCAATGTTCTAGTGAAGTCAGGGGTGGATAAGGAGGATATGAGTCATAAAAAAATAGAATAATTTAGGTTGAAAGGGCCTTCCATAGGTCATCGGATTAACCCTCCACTTGAAGAAAGAACATCTTAGATGAGACTGCTCAGACCTCATCCAGTCACACTCTGAATATCTCCAGGAGTGGAGATTTCACAGTCTCTTTGGATAGCTTGTTCCAGAGTTTGACTATCCCCATGAGAAAATATTTTCTTCCTGCTATCTGATGGAAATATTTCTTTCTGCAACGTGTCCCTTTCCTCTTGTCCTATCCCTGTGCACTTCTAAGAAGAGTCAGAGCAGAGTCCAAAAAAGAGAAAATTGATAGATCACTTCAAAACAAAGATTGTTTCTGACAAGATGCCTATGTATGTATATGGTGCGTATATTTCCCTCCTTCGAGGGAAATTTTTATCTCTTGGCCTTCAAAATGCCTACTACCATATGTGGTAGTTTGAGATGGTCGGGAAAACAGAGATAATGTCAATTCTGAATCTGAGCTGGTAAAAATATTTATGGTTCTAAGTCCACTAGGTATTATTACCATTCATTCTGCTCTGGCATTAAAAAAAAAAAACCACTATCATAAAACTTTTTCTCTGAGGTGCAAGAAAGAGTTTTATTGCAGTCAAGGCCTGTACAGAGTTCACTTTCTGCCAAACCAGACTCATCTGAGAGAAATTGTAGAGACTTAGAGCAGATGATAGATTTCAGAGCAGGAAAGAGAGAGAGACTAATTCACGCTCTGGCAATGGTTGTATAAGATCCAGCTCTCTGAAATGGTAGTGGATCTTTCTGAATGGAAGTGAACAAACTTCTCTCAAAAGGGGTGCATGTATGAGAAGGGGAAGCCTAAGGTGAAAATTCACAACTTTTGTTTTTTCTTTTCAGGGTGGCCAGAAAATGAGGATGACTAGATAAATGTCTTCCTTATGTGGTATCTTCTCCTGGGTTTTGTGCTGTTCTGCTTATCACTATAGACCAAAACCAAGGAGATATCTACAGTATTTCACAGAGTCACAGAATCATTTAGGTTAGAAAATACCTCTAAGATCATCAAGTCCAACATTTGACCAATCACCACCTCGTCGACCATGGCACTAAGTACCATGTCCAGTTGTTTCTTGAACACCTCCAGGGATGGTGACTCCACCACCTTCCTGGGAAGTCAGTTCCAATGCTAAACAACCTTTTCCATGAAGGGTTCAGTTGGAGGCTAAGTCCTCTCATCCTGTCACTTGTTACTTGTGAGAAGAGGCCAATGCCTACCTGGCTACAACCTCCTTTCAGATAGTTGTAGAGAGTGATAAGGTCACCCTTAGCCTGGTGACCAGTTAAATAACTCCAACTCCCTCAGACACTGTTCATACAACATACTCTCTAGACCCTTCAACACAACACACATGATTCTGAATTTGTCTTGATGTTTGGGAAGATGTCAAGACAAACAACAATGCCTCCATAATCAGGTGGTTTGTGCATTTCTACCATTCCAAGCCTGAGTAGCAACGCCCCATCAATGCCAGCCATGAAACCTGACACAGAAGCCCCTGCAAAGCATCAAAAGTGCTTGAGGTCCTGGGAGCAGAAACACAGCCTGCAGGGAAACACTATGGAAGGTTTGGGAAGGGAACCTTACATGTGCTGTGCCCTTGCTAGTGTCAGTGGGAACAAGATTGATCAGTGTGGCCTGACTGTGATCAGACACACCAGCACAAACCAGGTAAATCATTAGGTGGCATTGTAAGAAGACAAAAATCCATTCCTAGAGACATCCAATTATTTGGTCCCATAATAGGATTAATAGCTATAATTGCCAGGAACAAAGACCACATGTGATTAAACATAAACATGCTCTCTTCCACAGAGACTTCATATCTCCCATAATTTCTCATAGCTGTGGGAAGAAAACAGGCTGCACTATAGGATCATGGATAGCTCTAGGTTTCTGTTCTGCCTTTCTTCAGAGGATGAGCATTTACATAATATGCACTGAAAGGCATCCAATAGCCCCTGATTTCTGTAGTCCCATGATTAGTTCTTTGAGGAGATTTGACTATTACATATTGAAAGAAATTCTTGTCACCAGTGCTTGAATAGAATTTAACCCTTAAAACTGACTGAGCTGTGAAGTTGCTTTCAGAAAGGCCATAGCAAAAGAAATGGTGTCCTTGAAAGCTGAAGAATTCTAAGAGCATTCTATTGACAATAGAATCAGAGCTGTAGCAGGAAAAAAAAAAAAAGAAAGAAAAAAACCAAAACAACTTATTCTGTGGAAATCTTTATGAACAGAGACTCCCACACCTCCCCACATGTCAGACAGTATCATGCATACTCTGTTTTATGTACTCACAAACAGAGCATGAGAGATAGGTATGAAGCCAGCTTTATGGATCCTGTGAGAAAAAGAAAAATATGGTCCTTAGTGATAGCTACTGAAGGCATATATACCTCACAACAGGAATATAGCTCTGGTTTATCTCTTGAAAATGGAGCTGTTTAAGTCGATACTGGAAATACCTTTCTTCTGAGATATTTTTCTGCCTTGAAATTGTCAGTGAACAAATTTGCTCGTTAAAAACACTTGAATGTTAGTTTGTGTAGATACATTTCAGACCTGGAATTAGTTGTAAACGCTTTTCTGGCAGGATTGACTCTTGTAGCCAGATTTCAGCTTTTGAATTGAACCGGGAGCCCTCTCATCCAGTGTGTTACTTGTGTGCAGGTCTTGAGAAGCTTTTACTCTTTTCTGGAGTGACCAATTTTAAGAAGGAGTAACAAAGGCCAGTCTTCGAGCACTGGGCACCTGCTAGATGGCAGAATTATCCCTGACAGTTTGGCACATAAAGTTTTATTCATCCTGAAGGCTTGTCTACCCTAGAGAAGGTGAGCCTTTTATAGCAACTATTTGATTAGCTGCCATTGCTGACTAGCCAGAGCTTCATATAAAAGATAACAAGTGCTCAGTGTTAATCAAACATCGTCAGTAGCACATCTTGAGAAATGACAGGCTTTATATAATATATGAAGTTGCAAAATTACATGTGCATTTTAAATCCTGTTGAGAAAATTAGCATTTGTGTTGACTGGACATTTTTCCACAAGAAAATGTGACCTTCCTGTGACCTAGCAACAGGTAAAACATCTCATCATAAAATCACAAATGTACCGTGCATTACTGGCCCAGTGCCTGTAAAGGAAGAAGAAACAAAACAGTCAAAGCAGAATTATAGAATTTATAGATGTACTCATTTTGTATGAAAGGTTGTTATTTTAAATGTACTGAATTTGAGCAACCTGGTCTAGTGGGTGGTATACTTGCCGTGGCAGGAGGTGTTGTAACTAGATGATTTTTAAGAACCCTTACAACCCAAACCATTCTATGATTTTAAATATCAGCCCTGGGAGAAAAAAAGTGGTACTACATCTATAAATTTATATATAAATGTCATGGCTTAAGTAGAAAATCATATAATCAATACAGAATGACCTGAGGCACTCAGATAAGCCTCAAAAATGTCAACTCTCACAAAAACTCTGTGATATAGAGAAATACACCTTCATCTCCCTTTCACAGGGGGGCAATTGACATCTCCAGAGTCAGGGGCCAGGATTCACCTTCCTGACCATCAGATCTTTGAGCACCATGTGAGTAATGCAGAGACAGGCAGCTCCAAAATAGGAGTTGGTCTTTAAGTAAAAGGGACTTCCAGAGATGATGCTCTTGATTTAAGCGACTCATTTAGGCCCTTAATTATACCTCATGAATTTCAACCTGAAGGGCTTTCCAAAGTGATAGGAGCATGTTTTTCCAATCTCTAATACTTTATTTATTGTTGTTTCTTTCTATAAAAAAACAGATTTCTTTTGTTTCCTCTTTTTTTTTTTTTCTTGATCATGTTTCTCATCCAACTACAAAGCAGAAAAACAGATTTAGCATTTAGTTCTCTTCTGTTACTACTGTACAGACTATCTGCTGGAATTACTCATGTGAGAGTAGAAAAATTATTTAAACGTTTGCTGTTACTGGTCTCTGACTTTTTCACAAAGTATTTGCTGTGAAGGATTTGCTACTGGCTTCTTAGAGAAAATATACGGGTCCAGAAATGGTGTTTTGTTTTCAGCTGCCAGCTCTAAAGTAAAATTCTTCAAGGTGTTGGCTTGGAAGCAGCAATGAACTGGGACCTACCTCCAGTGCATTTCAGCTCTCAAACCTGCATTTCAGACCTGCAATCAATGCATTTCTGCTTCTTCTAACAAGAAGGCCACATATGCTAAGACTGGGTACAGTTACTGCTGACCACCTCTCCATGCACAGCAGGATCCCCTGGAGTCACCTTTTCAAACATCCCTGAAACATGCACATGCCATCCTCAGCATTTTAAATGTGTTTCACACTATGATAGAATAATTCAGGTTAGAAGGAACAAGGAAGAGTGATGTTTCTCAAAGGCTTTTTCTTTCATAGATTTTTGGAAAGAGACCCTGTAACAGCAGGGGAAGGGCCTACCCCAGTGTCCCTTTAGACACAATATGAACCACTCACCGGTGCAACCACTTGGCAAAGGGCCTCTGGATGACTGTTTTTCACTAGACCTGAGGACAAGTGTTTTTCACTGTTGGCAAGGAATTGCCTTGGAGCAATTTAGTTCCCTTTCTTCTTCTATTAGGAGTAATTGCAGTGGGAGTACAGAAGCAGGAACCTCAGGTTCCTCCTAAACTCCCATTCGGAGCATAGGCTTTAAACCGAACAAAAAAAATGATGGAAGGGGCATTAAACTTAATTTGCAGCACAAAAGAGCCTTCCAGGAATTTGCAATAAAACACAAAATGCTTTAGTTGCAGGGTTGCTTACAAAGCTAGGAGTGCAACAGGGAGGTAAAATGGAATTGGAATTACCTTATTCTCTTCAATAATGAAGGGTCTAAGCGTGGGCATAAAATTGTGCTGCACTGCCCCATTCCCCCTTTTACAAAACCCAGCTTTGTTGCTTTGATACTATTTGTGTGAGAGTAGTTTCTTCCACTTTTTATTCTATCTTTTAAAAACATATTTTCCTGATGAAGTACTGAGAACTGTGCACTAGAAACTGAAGCTCCCAGAAGACAAGGAGATCACAGAGTAATACATCCACAAACATATCTAACTTCTGTAAAGGGTAAGAGATTTAATATGCTTTGTGAGTTAAGAAACAAACAAGCATTCATAATCTGTGTAAATCATACTGCTTTCTAAAGGATTGATCCAAAATTCACAGACATCAGTGAAGCCTTTCCACCCAATTAGTCTAACTTGGAAATCAAGATTAAGTGCTATTATTCCTAAAATAATAGAAATAATATGAAATAACTAAAATGAGTAATGTAAAACTGTTACGAATAATTTTGAAATAATTAGAAATATTAGACATAATATAAATATTCCAATTATTTTATTATATTATGAATAGTATAATTATTCCTAAGATAATAGATTTTCTAAACCACAGGAGATATATAGAGATATATAGACATAATACTCTCTAAATAAGATGATATCTATAATCATTAATTATAGCCAAATATTACCAACTATAAACCTCTTCAAATTCTTTTCAGTCTTGTTAGGAATTCTTCCCCGCTGGTGCAAATTATGGCCTGTTTTGGCGGTAATTTTGTGGTTCACCAACTCATTTCATCTAGGCAATTCAACAGCCATCAAAAGCAGCAACATCTGAATGAAGCACATAATCCTCAAGTGAAAAGCAACACATGTCATTTTCAACCTCCTTAGCCATCTGGTCTCTCATCACCAGATTATTTTTAATATTCACAGACCACAGTAATAAAAACTGCTTGGGGAATAGAGAAAAAGGTAATTAATTATCATGACCCAAACTACTTTTTTGCTGCATGGAGGACAGTGATTGTTTAATTAACATTTTGCTTGATGGTTCTGAAAGGCTGGAGGGATTATTATCTGGACTTAATTACCAGCATTTCATAAAGCATTACATACTCCAATCATAAGTGTTTACAAATTGATGAACAAATGCAATACCTTTGTCTGGTGTGTTTGTTACTCCTAATTAGGCATCTCTTGAAAAAGAACACCAAAACAAAGCTTAGGGTGGTAATGACACAGTGGGCACTCACAAGGATCGGCATAACTGCCTCTCTAAAACCAAAATGACACAGCAATGTGCTATTTTCTGCTCCTCTGGAACCAGCACATGCAAGGCAAGTGCTCCCTCAGATGCCTAGATGGGAGCAAAGTGTGATCATATGCCCGTGTCTGTGTGTGTGTGTTTGTGTGTGTGTGTGTGTGTGTGTGCAGACCACATGTGCTGCAGAATATCATGTCAAAACATCACAGGGCTGCAGAAATTGCAGGTCATGGGTGCAGTCTTGTTTTAGGAGGTCACCAGAGGGAAAAGTTGAAGGTTGGACCTGAACCAGAAGTGATTACCACAGATGAAGCAGTAGTCACTAAGGGGATATGAACATCCAGGGCCAGACAGATCACTGAAATATCTCCTGCTGGGGCTGTCGGCTGTTCCTGGACACGCACTACCTGAATAGGCACGGATCTCATCTGGCAAAAATCTTTGCATACCTTTGCACTTACAGCCCACCATCAGATGAGGAAGAGTGACACCTGTGCTGATGCACAACCCAGGTTAGCGTTTCCTTACAGGCCAGAATGTGTGTGTGCATGAAGGCAAGAAAAGGAAGGGGTGGATGTAGTAGCTCAGTAAAAAGCCATGGCACAGAGTCTGGAGAGGGCTGTCCTGAAATACCTCTGGTGTCCTGGTCAGCATATTGAACTCAACCAAGATCTCATCTTTAGGACTTGAGTTGGTTTCAGGACAGGATCTGGGCACCATGATCAGAGCCCTTTACCAGAGCTCCCCAGAGGTACAAAGCAGGAGGCAGCTACTCTACTCACAGCAAGCCCTCTGAATCCAAGGGGAGTTTCTTTCTGCTTCAGACTCCTCTTGATCTCCTGGAAGGCTCCAGTCTCTCCTCCATATCTCTCTCTCAACAGGACACCTTCTCCTTATCCTCCAGGCCATGGCAGAGGTGAACTGCCCCTTGCAGAGAGTGCATCATGCTGCATGGACAGCAGTCTCCATCCTTGGAACATTAATTGAGTCCTTGCTGGATGGTTACAGCACCCAGCCAGCAGTGCCACACTGCTATGGGGGACACTCAGAGAGTGAGGGGCCAGATTGCCAACTTGAGGGTGTGATCCTTAGAGGGGCAGATGAGAGAGAACAAGCTACAGCAGCTAGTGGGTGCTAAGATCAGAGAAGGCACCCAACCCATGG
>NW_016690286.1:2489188-2523542 GCF_001604755.1 Lepidothrix coronata | reverse complement strand
AAGAAAGAAAGAAAGAAAGAAAGAAAGAAAGAAAGAAAGAAAGAAAGAAGGAAAGAAAGAAAGTAAAAGAAAGATTTATGAAGTGCAGAGCTGCTGAAAGCAGGCCACTCCTAGTTTTTCTCCAAAACTCCTGAATATTGCTCTCATTGCTTTCTGCTGCCAGACAAAGCCTCCTCTCTTTCACCTGGGGTAGGAAGGAGAATGGGAGCAGTTGCCTGCTAACCCTAAAGCAAGTAAGAGAAGAAGCAAGATTACAAGACCAAACAGAAGCAAAACTATATGCCCCTTAAATGCCAATAAAATAATATTTACATGCATGCAAGCATGTATGTGTCTGTATACAGATATAGGTATATATACAACACATGCTTGCACACCTGTACATATGTACACTGAGCACAGCTAAGTGATCGATATTGGAGGTACAGTTCTGATGTCATAGATTGCTACACAGTTCTATATATGGTCAAGTTATGTGACCACCATAAGGTTCATGGTTTTCCTTACCACCTGTTAAGAAATACAGCTTCCCTTAGAATGAAATTTCTGGTTTTGTAAACAGTCTTTCTGATGTCCCTTTCTGATAGTACAACTAATGGCTTCATTAGCACAAATTAGCCTTTATTTCTTTTTATTATGCTCTGATCAATATGTGGTCATCTGTGTTTGCAGTCTTCTGGCCTGGTTTCATCCTGTGTTTGTTCACTGCAGTGGAAGGGATATATCTCAATATGTGCATATAATCCCTTCTTCACTATAGGGTTTTGATACCTGTTTACAGCAATGGTAAAGGTAGTTATCAAGCCTATATACTTAGACTCATTCAATTCTCCTCAGACTACTACACATCTGACAACTCCAGCTGCTGCAAACTCCTCTCTGGTTGGTTTGTTTGTTTGTTTGTTTGTTTTTGTGGGGAAGTTTTGTTTGTTTGTTATCTGGGGGGGGGGTTCTGTGGAAAATTTATACAACTACAAGAACGAATCCTTCCAGAGTGGCTTTGTTCTACTCAGAACGAAGTGACTTTGGTTACAGGCAGCTGAACAATTGCTGCACACTAAGAACGTCAGTGGATCCTTTGGGCACGTTCAGACCCACACAAGGTATGTGGGAGGCTGCCATGCAGGCACAAACGTGCAGTCTGGCCTTTTCTGTAGGGGATCTGAAATGCTGGGAGTCCACACCCTGCTTTACCTCACAGCACCCTGATCATCTGTCCCTACCTTACCACGAGACCAGCTTAAACAGTGTAACTGTGGGAAGCAGCTTGCCCCAGTCGATCAAGGACACTGGAGAACCCATGTTATAGAGAGACAGAGTTTCTTGATCATGCTATCAGCACACACCCAGATTTCAGTAGATATAATTAGTGATTTGTGGGCAGATTTGATTGAAATTGTGCCGATTTAGGTTTAGGTCAAATATTCATGATTGGGACTAAGAGTGCCTTAAATAAAACAGAGATTTTCTACAGAGGAGACTGCAGCAAGGTAACTAAATCAGACCCAAATCACACATGGAGGCTTGCTTAACTGAGTGAAACCGAGCTGTAAAGCTGACGTTAGGCTGTGATTCACACTCATTTTATCAAAAAAAATTTGCCTTTTAGTTTGCTACTTCAGTTTTCTTTTCTTCCTATTTGTATCTTCAATCTTCCTATTTTTTCCGTTCTTTGCAGCATTTTCCCCTCGGTGGCTCACTGATGGGAGAAGTGCTGTGCCAATTATCTAATAAAATTCTGGCAGAAATTCAATCACACTCACTATGCGTGACATTATAAAAAAATATCTGAATTGAAAAGTCAGGAATCTGGTTATCCCAATAACGATAAAATATTAGACTTACTTTTTTTAACACTCTCTTCTTCAGAAAGGAGTGGGAAAGGAGATGAAGGTGATTTGGGTAAATGCAATTATCCAAATACATTTATAAAAGACAGATCTTTTTCTCCCCATCACCCACCTCCTGTAAAACAGCATATCTTGGGCTCAGCTTGTCAGTACCCAGAGACTCACTGCTGACAGTGCAGATTACAGCTGTGGAACCCAAAACTGTTTTAAAGAATTCTACTCATAGAACTTAAACTGCTGGTATAACTCACTACTAGGTGCCTGACATACAGTGGTGAAGAGGAGACAACTCAAAGGTTACAGGTAGCTGAGTTTGTGATGATGTGATGGGCACCAGAGGGAAGGTGGGGTTTGTTCCAGAAAACACTGCATACTCAAGTATTCATTCAGAGATTGTTATTTGTACTTACAGAATACTTCAAGTAAAAACATAGCTTAAATAGACAAAAAGGGTATGTCAAAATGGTGCAACTACCAGCCATCACAGCTTTCTAATGCTAAAGAGGTTTTTACCTGTCCCTGTCCAGCTCTGGGTGAACCTGAGTGCGGGACTACCCCGAAAGAACCCTGTCTGGGGCCAATCAGGGAAGAGCAAACCCTTCTCCACCCCTCTGAAACCCTTATCACACCACACCTGGCAGAACATGTGGCCCCAGACAAGAAGCAGGCAGTTTTGTGGGCAGCGGAAATACATGTGGTGCTCGTGAATGCTGATAGTCCACCTGGTGCAGTGGAGGGGCTTCCCACTTGCTTGTGGCACAGCTCTAGCATGGGGACTGACAGAAGCTTCTCTGCAAAGTGTAAAGCTGTTAAGAAAATGTCAGAAAAAGACAGCTCAGTGACCACATTTTTCAATCTTAACTGGCAAATGAAAAGAAATATTAATTGTCTGTTTATGTCATCTCCTCCCACAGCTGACTGATGCAGAATACAGCTTAAGGTGGCATTAAAATGTAAGGTGGGTGTTATAATTTGCCTGAAGTACTTTAGCAGGTTTTAGGTTTTGTTCCAGAAACTGTCTAAAGATTGCCATTCTACCTATGTCCTTGTAAGTCACCTACATCCCCTGCCATTCAGTATGGGAGTGTACAGCCCCGTGATTTACGCAGCAGTTCCAGCAATGACAGTGCTGAGTACATGATGTTCATAGTTTTGCATAAAAAAGTATATCAGAGGTGGGCAAGTATCAGTCTGTTACTCTGCAAACCTCAGAGCCAAATTCTCCCTCGGTTTGATCAATGCCTCCCACTCACACCCCACTTTCACCTCTGTGGTAGCCATGCATAAGCAGTGATGCTCAGGCTGCAGAGGCTGGTGCCCACCATTCCTTTCTGGAAGTAGATTTCCAAATTCCTATTTAAAAACACAGGAACTTGATTGATATTCCTTAAAGAGTCATGTTTCTGGCCTCTTGGCTTAATCTGATTAGTAGAAACACAGCATCTTGCTGCTTTTTCCCCCAGCAGTGATGGGTTCTTTGCAGAATCAAAACAGCTCTTCAAAACCCAAGGATGACTGTGCCTCCTCCTGCAGCACTGAGATGCTCTGGCTGAGTGCCCCAAGCTTGCCCATGCCGTGGGGAGTGAGGAAGGTACAAAAGAGCAGCTTGCAGCAAACCAAATGCAAGAGTGATCTTTTCCCATCCATGAATCACCAGTCCTGCCAGTGCTCACATAAAGGAAACAGCTGCAGCCACAAATCAGGCAACTTAATAGGTCATTGCACTCTGCAAGTATTTCCCTTTGAGCTTTTCTCTAAACAGTACAGAAAAAGGTCTGATCACATTCCCTTCATTAAGGGGCATAAACGAGTTAATCTGCCAAAATATGCCATCCACTCGCTGGGCAATGAGGTGTAACATCCAGATCCTGTTAACATCACAGTAATATCACCACCAGAAATATTCAGGTTTGTGAACTGACTGGTTTTTACAGGCAGAGAGCAGGTAATGGGGGGATTTGCAAAAATTCTACTTCGTGCGAGTGTGAAGTCTATTCGATCTAATTATCTCAGTGGCAAATAGATTCACCACGCTGTACTCAGAAAGGGGGGAGTGTTCCCCCTGAGGATCACCTGGGGCTGCCCAGTGCAGTGCTGATTAGTGGTGCTGTGCCAGCTGAACCAGCACTGATGGGCTTCATCTTTTATATCCACCCTGAAGTTGTGAAAAATTTACTTTCAGCTCCCTACTAGGCTGCCTTTCACCATTTCACTGCTGGGCCGGGAGCTGTATTGGCTTTGACAGTTCCCTGGCAAGTGAGCCTCAGGACTGTGGTCTGCCTTCAAGTAATTCGCGCTCCAGGAAATGTTGCATCATCCCCTTGTTTAATAGAATCATAGAATGGATAGGATTGGAAGGGACTTTAAAGATCATCTAGTTCCAAACCTCCTGCCACAGGCAAAAGCACTTTCCACTAGACCAGATTGCTCTAAGATCCACCCAGTCTGGCCTTGAACATTTCCAGAGATGGGGTATCCTCAACTTCTCTGGGCAACCTGTTCCAGCATCTCACCAAATTCACAGATCTTTCTAATATCTAATTTAAACCTACTCTCTTTCAGTGTAAAGCCATTACCCCTTCTCCTATCCCTACATGCTCTTGTAAAAAGTCCATTTCCAGCTCTCATGTAGGCCCTCTTTAGGTAGTGGAAGGTGCTACAAGATGTCCCTGGAGCCTTCTATTCTTCAGGCTGAACAACGCTATCTCTCTCAGTCTGTCCTCATAGGAGAGGTGCTGCAGCCCTCTGATCATCTTCATGGCCTCCTCTCGTAGGTTGACCCTGGCTGGATGCCAGACACCCATCAAAACCCCTCTATCACTCCCCTTCTCAGCTGGACCGGGAAGAGAAAATATAACAAAGGTTCATGAGTTGGGATAAGGTCCATGAGAGATCACTCACCAAATACTGTCATGGGCAAAACAGACTCAAATTGGGGATATTAATTGAATTTGTTACTAACAAAATCAGAGCAGGATAATGAGAAGTAAAACAAATCTTAAAAACACCATCCCCTCCCATTCCCCTCTTTCCTGAGCTCTACCTCCTCCCCCACAGTGGTGCAGGGAGACAGGAATGGGGGTTATGGTCAGTTCATCACACGTTGTTCCTGCCACTGCTCAGGGAGAAGAGTTCTTCCCATGCTCCAGAGCTGGGTCCCTCCCATGGCAGACAGTCCTCCATGAACTTCTCCAAATTCCTCCTCCATGGGCTGCAGTCCTTCAGCATGGGTCCCCCACAGGGCCACAAGTCCTACCAGGACACCTATGCCAGGATGGTTTCCTCTCTCCACGGGTCTGCAGGTCCCTGACAGGACCCTGCTCCAGCACAGATTTCCCTCGGGTTCACAGCCCTCTTTTGGGCATCCACCTGCTCCAGCATAGGTTTCCTCTGTGGTCTACAGGTAGATCTCTTCATCCCCATGATCCTCCATGGGCTGCAGGGGGATAGCCTGCCTCACTATGGTCTTAACCACAGGCTGCAGAGGAATCTCAGCTCTGGGGCCTGAAGCACCTCCTCCCCCTCCTTCTCCACTGGCCTGGGGGTATGTGGAGTTGTTCCTCTCACATATTCTCACTCGACTTTTCTTTGGCTGCAATCACATCTGCACAATAACTTCTTTTTCCTTCTTAAATATGTTATCGCAGAGGCATTACTAGTATTTCTGGTTGGCCTGGCCTTGGCCAGCAGTGTGTCCATCCTGGAGCAGGCTGGCATTGGCTCTGCTGGACATGGAGTAAGCTTCTAGCAGTTTCTCAGAGAAGCCACCCCTACAGCCCTCCGCACTACCAAAACCTGGCCAAGCAAACCCAATACACCTCCTCTGGACTTGCTCCAGCAGGTCCACATCCTTCTTATGGTGGGGGCCCCAGAGCAGGACACAGTACTCCAGGTGGGGTGTCATAAGAGTGGAGTAGAGGGGGAAAATCACCTCCCTTGACCTGCTGGCCATGCTGCTTTTGGTGCAGCCCTGGGTATGGTTGACCTTCTGGGCTGCAAGTGCACATTGCTGGCTCATGTCGAGCTTCTCTTCCACCAACACCCCCGCATCATTCTCGCCAGAGCTAATCTTGATCCATTCTCTGCCCAGCCTATATTTGTGCTTGAGATTTCACCGACCCAGGTGCAGGACCTTGCACTTGGCCCTGTTGAACTTCATGAGATTGCTTTTGCACAGGACCACATCTCAAGCTTTCCAAGGTCCCTCTGGATGGCATCCCTTCCCTCCAGCATGTTGGCTGTACTACACAACTCAGTGCTCTTGTCAAACCTGCTGAAGGTGCTCTCAAACCCACTGTCCATACTGCTGATAAAGATGTTAAAGAGTGCTGGTCCCAATACTGATCCCTGAGGAATGCCACTTGTCATCATGCTCCTCTGAAATCCCCCTCCTTCTGCAGCCCCTGAGGGGGTCAGGCTGACTAGGGACTGAGGAGTGAAACAGAGATTTCCACCCCTCTCCACACACACTCTTCCCTGTCTGCTTGTAGCCCTTACATTCACGCTCAGAACCCCACAGGGCAGAGGAGCTTTGCCTCCACTGAGCAAGGAGCAGGTTTAGGGCACTGAGCAGAGCAGGTGCAGCCTTTGGTCAAAGCAGAAGGGGTATGGGTGTTCAGCTGCAATGGTAAAAATGTAAAAGGAGAAAGCATTGATGTGTAAGTCAAAATCAAGTCCACAATTTCTAAGACTGGGAGTCCTAAGAGGTTCTTCCTGAGAAAACCTAAATCCACTACATGCTCAGCGGGGAGAGGGCAGGGAGGAGCTTTTTAAATACAAGTCTGAGGTATCCTGTTATTGAAACCTTTAAGCTGCAGAGGAGATCTTTGCAGTGTGAGGTGCAGTTTCATACCCATTACGGTCCAGCAGAATGCTAAATATTTGAGGGTATGTAAGGTTATCATAAAGTGGCTTTTATTTGCCATTACACCTGGCTTTCTGGAAGCATCTCTTCATCATGGAAATGTTCCCAATGCCATTTATATTACAGCCTGGCGAGAGGTCAGTTTTATGCTTTATATTCTTCTCCTGAGCTGTGGTTTTAGAACCGGCACTTACTAGAGCAGAGATAGGAAGAAAGCTGGACCATTTACAGACAGCATACATGGTATTAATGAAACTGTTTACCTAGACAGAGATAGGAACTGCCACAATGACACTTAAAAATGGTCAGCTGAATTTAGTTCTATGTCTCTAATAGCATCCTATGCTAGATGGATTAAGAAAGAGGCATAAAAAACCTGAGGTGTGCCAACATGTTTTCATTTAGTCAATTCATTGAATGATGCCACTGGGAATTAATTCTTTATTTTATTGCACAAAATTATTTTAGTTAGCAAACAGTAACATAAGCTAAAAAAAAGAACAAAAATCCCTCTATTTTTCATACCATATTCTTAGCATACAACCCAGCCATCTGGGATCCACAAAAGAAAGAATGCTCCTTTCAGAGGACACATATTGATTATCTGGGGCGCTTTAGCTTCTACTTTTGTGCTTTTCACTACATCTTTCCTGGTGATATTTACTTCTGCACTCTAGGCAAGGATAGTTCAAAAAATCCAGGGAACCAAGGTGTGAGAACAGAAGTTGGTATCACCATTACTGACAAACTACATGGATTCAGCAGCAGCCCCAGTCTGGATACCAAATATCTGGGCTTGGCTAGCTGAGCTGTCTTGGTGAGGTGAGAGCTGTGTACAGTTTTCTCTTGTGCTAGCATGGATTTGATACAGAAAGAATTCTGGGGCCCTTTGTTTACAGCTGACCAAAAGCATAAAAAGAGAAGGGGGAAGAAGGCAGGATAACTGTCTTGCAGCGTAGCACCCAAAAATCATGAATCAGCTCTCTTTTCCCTCTTTCCCCATTCACTATATGGAATTAAACCCCAAGCTATTTTAGCAAGTAGCAGGCCAGGTCTTTTTATAAGCCTCTCCTGCCTGGGCATCCAGGTGCGCATTTCACAGTTTCCTTCATACGTAGCTAGAAACATCCTTGCTGAGAAAGGAAGATGAAATGACTAATTGACTGGTATGTGCTCTGTTCCCATGATTTTCATAAATCCACATGAACGCAGATACTGGTGTTACCTGGGGGCTTGTGGCCCAATAAAAGTGCATGGGAGGAAGAAGAATATGGGGGAAAAGGGCAGGGAAGTGGCTGATACCTGTTGCTGTCCCTCAGACTTGGCAGTGGCTCAGTGGCTGCTTGAGGATAAAACCCAAGTTCACCTTCAGTCTGATTTCATCTTTGATATTTCCTGACTCTCTTTCAATAATATGTTCATCTTTTGAGTTTACACAGCCAAAAAGATGTGTGTTTCCCAAAAATCATGGGACATAAGGGTTTCTTAGAATAATTTTTTACCTCTCCCTAAGCACCAGTGGGTTTTTGATCAAAAGGTTTCCATGGCCAGCACAGCTGCTGGGCAGAGGTGGGTCATGTGTTGTATTAAAGCTCAGAGGACCTTTGCCAGCCCCCACCAGAATCTTCATTATGAATTTCAAAGTCTTGCTAGCAACCTGCATTAATCAGTTATCCCTGTACCTTTCCGGTGCCAGCCACCTGAAATGTGCAATTCCCACAGAGAGACTAAGCCAAAGTCTTGCTAAGACAGTAAGGTGGTACCTTATCCAGTACAACAGTGAGCTGATTCTCTGTTATGTCTGACAACCATCACAATTCAGCATTCACCTTACATGTCACTTCTCCCCATAATGAAAAGAGGAAAACACAGGTTCCTATTTGCTCTTTGACACACCACACAGATCTCCATTCACCCAAGATTTATGTTAAAATCTTCTACAACTACTTAAAAAAAATCCTGTCAATTAACTAATTTCTGGTATTCCCAAATAAAAAATTTTGTATCTGATTTAGCTTTGCCCCACATTATCTAATTAGATCACCTAATGAAAATTGTCATTCTACTGTAAGTTTAACAGAGATGTCTGAGCAGAGCTCTCAAAGGAGAGGTACAGCTTGGAGGGGGTCACAGTACCATGGAAAAGCTCACCATGTTGCATTGTATCTGGAGTAACGTACTTCAAGTTCAAAAGAACATGGCTTTAGCATAGAAACTTGCATGGCTGGCAAAATCAATGCTTCCTGCTTCTAAGTTACATTAGAAGAGGTAAAAAAAGTGCAATAAAAATGCACATTTTCCATAAAAAAACTGGTTTCTTTGTTGGCAGCCGTGTGACTATGAACAGGGAAGGCAGAGTGCAGGGTAAATGCAATCAATGCCTGTGAGCCAGAGTCACTTGGATAATAGCTATCCAGCTGGTGAAGAAATGAGAAACATCAATCTAAGGTACCTTAACTACATTTTAAAGCAGAAATATACCTGTAGACCCTCAGGTACACTTCAAGAGGAAGGGCTTGTATTTTTGCATGTTTGGTTGTTGTGCTGTAGGATAGCAGACATTTCTCTGTGCGACTCAGCCTGAGGACAACCAATACCCCTTTGAAAACTTTGAAGTTTGGGGTTGGTTCTCTGTGAAATGATATAAAGGACAAAAAGAGTGTTAACAGTCTAAGGAAAGAAGGAGGGTGGCATGGAGAGAAGCAACATTAACTGAGAGCTTGGAGTAACAGAAAGAAACATGCTTTAGAAAATTTAAATATAGCAGCACATTGTCTCAGCCCATTCCCTTGATAGAACATTAGGCTGAACCTCTTTTTTGTTGCAGGTGGTTTTCAGGAGGGTAGGCTTTGTTGTTTGTTGTTTTTTTAAAGAAGCTGGTAAAACAGAACTGATAAATGAAATGAAAAATCATTTCTTCCAACTTAAATGCAGCCTATTATTAATATCCAGGTCTGACTCACAGTACAGGAAATACATTTTAATCCTCTCAGGCTATTGTGACAGTCACGATGAGCACTGAAGCACAGACACTGACGTGGGCCGAGCTGCGGTGGACCCGCGTACCACCACTCATTCACCTATGGAGAAATGTAAAATGTACTGCCAGCTAAGGCAGGTAAGGCAGCCAATTTAAGATGTGGTTTTGAGCAGTTCTAAATGCATTTCATCTTTTAAAAGCAGATCTGAGTTATGGCTCTGGTGTAGCAACAAAAAGCTTCACGTCAAAAGTCAATAATTTTCTGCCATTTCTGATTGTTCATTTGAGAGCAGCAAACAACTGATGTCAAAGTTTAAATGTTTCAGATGAATGCATTAAAAGCAAGTCAACATTTCTGATTGATCTGA
Source organism: Lepidothrix coronata (assembly GCF_001604755.1). Lineage (NCBI taxonomy): Eukaryota > Metazoa > Chordata > Aves > Passeriformes > Pipridae > Lepidothrix > Lepidothrix coronata. The sequence goes on along the minus strand of NW_016690286.1, from coordinate 2,513,480 downwards.
TTATTTAACATTAACTCTTCCTCCTTAGAAAAAGCTGACCATACCAAAAAGTGTCCAAACCTCTGGACTATTCAATTAATAAAGTTTATTTCCTGGTTTAGATGACTTAATTAGAATCCACCTTCAAGGTTTATAATGCAATGAAACAAGTACTGGAGCTATTGTTTAAAAAATAGACTCTGTGTCACTACTGATGGAACAGGATTTGTAAAAGGGCATGTGGAAAGAGTATTTCCAGCTGACTTCAGTGGGAAGATAGCTGAACCAGAGTAATCATCAGAAACACAGCAATGTGAATGAATGGGTATAGTCAAGAAAATCATCCCTGGCAGAATAGTTTGGATCATAAATGCAGAATAACATCAAATTGCAGTCCTTCTTTTCTTCCATATAAAAGAAAGCAAAACAAGAACAGAAAGTAAAAAGATGCTTTTCAAAGGAAAAAAGCTTAAAAATGGGAAGAAATTCATTATTGTGAGGGTGGTGAGAAACTGGAACAGGTTGTCCAGAAAAGTGGTGGATGTCCCATCCCTGGAAGTGTTCAAGGCCAGAGTGGATGGGTCTTTAAGCAATCTTGTCTAGTGGAAGGTGTCTCTGCCCAGGGCAGGGGTGTTGGAACGAGGTGATCTTTAAGGTCCCTTCCATCCCAAACCTTTCTATGACTCTGAGAAAAAAGAACACAGGAACCTGTGGAAAAACAAATAAGAAAGCTCTACTGAAGAGCCAGTCACTTACTTAGCACAGAGTCTCCTAAACCCTCATTCTTATTTGATACTAACATTTATTTGACAAAGAGCATTTCACACTCTTGCACCTCTGGGAGAGGCAGCCACTTTCCATCTTACCAGGAAAGTTGCTGTGGAAAGGCTATCATGGCTTTATTCAGTATTAGTCACTGTCCACTCTATCTGCAAGGGCACCTCATGACTCTCCCGCTCCCATCAGTTCTACTCCTTCAAAGGTGGAATGACTCCAGGCACATTTCCACAGAACTTAGACACCTTGAGACTCACACCTGTAAGGCAGAGACATGGACAGCCTCGGCAGCCCACAGCCCAGGACCTTCTATCCAGTGCACGGGAAAATGAGATAAAAAAAGAATCCTTAAATCTTCTGAGCTGACCACTATTCTGTGTGAGAGTTTGTAATGTGGATCCTAAATCCACAAAGCTTATCGTGAATTTAGGTGCAATCATATGGCTAAAGGTGGTCCACGGTATTTTCCCATGCATTTAAGCAGCTGGGGCTCATTAGGAATTAGATAATGTGTTTTAAAAATCCCACTGCTCCTCCATCTGCATGACTGGGCATCTAGCATATCTAGGACAGGAAATAAGCCTGTCATCACACACCATATACTAACCTTTCTAAAATGCAGGTCCAACCTTGCCTTTAACACATCTCTAAAAAAATTGACCACAGATCTAAACAACTAGCCATAATAATCTCAGAACAGGCTAAAAATCATGCACAACAGTTATCTCCAGCCAGTTTCTCCCATTCAGAGTATACCTAGTTTCCACCACAGTCTAGTAGCAGCAGTACCCTCAGTAATCAGCAACAATAGCTTGGCCCTAGGCTGAAGTTAAAGCGAGTGGTCAGCTCACTCTGTACCCTCTTAACCGGATTGGCCTAGGGTATGCTTAAAATCTTGAATTTAATAAGAGTTTAGAGGGAGTTCATGTTCTGCAGCAAGTGCAAGACTGGAGCTGGGTGTTCATTACAAGCAGGTGGGAGCTGCTTGTAGGTATGGGCTAAATATAGCTTGGAAGGTCTCTGGGCCTGGCAAAGACTAGGTCATTAGAGACAAGCAAATAACTTAGATAAGGGATATCTTAGCAAACACCCATATTAACTGGAAACAAGATAATGTTGCACTACCTGTTTTATAGCACATGCTTAATTGCTGTAATCGAAGAGTCTACAGGGGTAAGGCTGCAGGTGCTGTAGGACTATAACCTACTTACCATTTTATTTATGAGCACAAGTTTCCTTCCACTTTCTTTCTTTGCACATGGATGGAATATTTCTGTAGTCTAGGCTTATTTTTTTATTATGGTCTTACAGACTGGAGCACAATGAGCCCCATATCTGGAGTCTCCAGGTGCTGCTGTAATACAGATAAATAAATGACTGATAACAATACAGCCAGATAAATAAAATACACTGATCTGATATGAATTACTGCATTAGTTAGGTGACTTCCACTCAGTAGCACTTTCTTACTCAGTGTACTAACCCACCAAAACAAAGCAAGAGTATTTTAAAATTTTCACTACTGTGTGTTAAATTACTCATTGATAATTTTTAACAGGAAACCATTAATAAATATTAAACAGCCAGATCTGACATAATGTCAGATTGTGATGCGATAATCCAGTATTTGTGAATTATTGACTGGAAGCCAGAAACTGATTTATAAAAGCTGGGGCTCCTGAGAACTATCCCAGGCTCGTAAGCTGTCCCCCGGTGATAGATTTGGATTTAGTTTTCTGTACAGAAGCTCTTTTTTCTTTTCTTCACTCAACTCAGTCCTAGTCAGGCCACACCTGGAATACTGTGTTCAGTTTTGGTATGTGCTATCAAAAAAAAGATGTGGACATGCTGGACACGAAGGAAAAGTTGAGACAACAGGGTTAGTTCAGCCTTGAGAAAAGGAGCCTTTGGAGTACCTTATCATCATGTTCCAGAATTTAAAGTGCGGCCAGTGAGAAGATGGAGTCCCTTTTTACAAGGAATCACAAGGAAAAGACGGGGGGTAATGGGTACAAGTTACTCTTTCAGAGATTCCAATTGGACACGAGAGGAAAAAATTTTCAGAATAAGAATCAACCACTCATTTTTCACAATGAGAAGAATCTCCCCAGAGAAGTGGGAGATTGCTCAATGTGGGACACTTACGAGATTCAGCTGGACAGGTTGCTGGGCCATCTTGTCTATACCATGCTTTTACCAAGAAACGTTGGACAAGGTGACCCTTGAGGTTCCTTTCCAACCTGGTATTCCATGATTCTGTGATTGATTCTGCTGGATTTTGATTTTAAATGTTTGTTGACTTTTAGTGGTTAATGGTCATCAGGTGATAACAAGCATGGCAGTGGGAAAAAAGATCCCATGTTGGATTTACACAGGCGCTTCTGAAGGTCATGTGGCCACGCAACTGCACATGCAATCCCACAGGAAACACAGAGCAATGGTCAGTTCAGCTTAAAAAATACCTCTCCCACGTGTGCTGAGTGCTGCTGGGTACCTCATTCTTAAGCACCAGGGCAAGGGGGCAGCGGAGCATCGGGAGCTGGCACAAACCACTTTGGAAAACATTTGATGCTGCAGCTAAAACTTGGTATTTATTAGCCATCTACCAAGTAAATCCCATCTCACCCTGACACACTGCAATGTGTTGGAGCAGCGCTGCCCACCCTGTACCATGATGGAGGGTCTTATGATACAGAAAAATTTCAGAGCTGAAAGCATTGCAGTGGGCTTGGTTTGTAGGGATGAAGAGAGAAAAGCATAGAGAGAATTTCCTATCCTAGAAGAGAAGATACGTGGGATCATCTAGATTTCTTCCTTGGTTAAATCAAAGTTGGGCATAACTGTGATTTATATTACAGAAATTGCCAAAGGTAAAGGTGAACTGTCTTTTAAATGTTTTACACCTATCTATGTACAAATCTACAACAAGTAAAGGAGAAAATACTATTGCCTACTTTTATGGTTCTTACTTCTTGTTTTTCCTGGTGATTCTAACATAAAATTCAGCCTTTGTTTCAGAAACAAGGCTCTGTTTCTCATGATTAGAGAGAAAAAGATGAAAAGGTTAACCCTGAAGTCAAAATGCAGAAGCCATGCCAAACAACTCCAGTATTTATCTTCATTTCACAGCTCATTTTTTAAGTCCATCCTGTGATTTGGAGAGCTGATACAATATTTTCGATGACCTGGCCTGTCAGGAGTGGTATATGAAGTACACAAGGAAGTACTAAGCACACTGGACTTCTATGGCAATATTGTGTCTACCCCAGAGAACAGAGGAAGATTTTAGAAAGAAAATAATAGCATGAAGTGGATAGATAAATATTGTGTGAGTGTTTTGCCTTGCTTCTCTCTTTGCCAGCTCATGAGGTAATAAATCTGTTTTTTTAGGTTTTTCTAGCTTTTCTATACAGATGAGTGTTCTTGAAGTTCCAGAAAATTGAGGTAATTGAGTGGAACAGCTCAGCGCAAGCATTTAGCTTGCACTAATTCTCCTTCAACTCTTTCTTTCTCCACTAAGTCACATTTGTAATGATAATACAAGTAACTTTAGTTTTTTATAATTATTGATACTATAATTCACATGGTCATTAGTTTATAGAGATACCAAGAATTAGCAGGAGATGCTGTATATCATATACCTCAATAACTTCCAATTTCGATTTTAATGATTACTCAAAGCAGAACTTTATGTGTATTCTACCCCAACAGGTCCCGGCCTGTGGTGACGGCTCCTGGTAGCTCTAGCAACTTGTGGCCATCCTGGAGTCCCTGTGAACCTCACCACCTACTGCTGTGGGTGGAAATGGTTTATACCATTGGGGGCTCCAAACATTTTTGTGAACCTAGATCGGTCTTAAATTTTGCATGTAGCAGTGTGGAACCCATCACCAAGTCTGTAAGTCAAAGTAATGCTGCTAAAAGCTAAATTTGCCAATTCCAATAACACCCATGTGTTTTATGAAAAGAAAAACTACATTATGCTTCACCGAAGACAGTGTGACCAAAAAGCTGGCCAGTCCTAGTAAGCTGGTAATGCTTTGCAAAAATATGTATAGAAACCTGGAACTTAATTGCACTGACACATCTCTCCTGGGGACAACAGCCATGTGGAAACATTTGAAAAGCGGGAAGGAGATGTAAATACATTAAACCTTCACACTGATTCTTTTCCAGTTTGGAACTTTCTTATGTGCTGCTTTATACAGTTTTTAGTCACAGTGTCTAAAGAAAATAAGTTGTGTATCAGGAACCAAAGACCATCATTTATGTTATGCACAGTGTGGGTCCTGACCATGCAAGATACGTATCTGTGAACTAAAACCACTTAAGAACAAGGATAGTGTGTTGCCATTTTATCATGTTACTTTGAATAAAAACTTTGAGTGTGTCTAAGTCCCCCATTTGGCTAGTGAGTAAATTTATAAAATTAAAAAATAAGAAAATGAAAATGTGGATATAATTTACCTTGCTCTTGTTCTGTGTACCTTGTCATGGTAAAACAGAAACCATGAGAGAGGCTCCACATGAGAGAGGCTCAGAGTGCAAGTACCTTACAAGGCCTTATGCAATGTTAGATGTCTCTTTTCTGGCATAAATAGTTGTAGTTATGTCTTGGTTTATGAGTTATTTTAGATAGTATTTTCTGCTACTTTGGATATTGCCAAAACAAAGATGTTACAACTGTTTCATTTAAAAGTACTAATTCAGGCTTACAGCCAAGCTTCAAACCAGTTTTGAGGAGTTAGCAGAATTAAGCAGTGACTTATTCCTTTGTATTTTGAAAATGCCATTAACTTTACTACATTTGTCAATGTGAGTGCATTCATTCTGAAAAATTGCCTCTTAGAACACTATTTTCCTAAGTTATGCAGTCTGTGATAAATTATTTTAACAGTTTTGCATAAATCAAGCATCTGAGATGAGTCTGAGGCCACAATAAATGATGTCTTTATCTTACTTTGCAGAGTAATTACTATAATAACTGAGACACTATTGTTGTCCACACTACTTCAGTCTACAGGGAGGTTATAATTCAGTTTTAATAGTTTAAAACAATGCATTGTTATACCAATGACATGGTTGGTTCTTTTCATCAAGTATGTTATATTTTGGAATGCACAAATAATTTATTTAAATAAAGATATATACAAACATGATGAAGGAAAAACTCTACAGAATTCAGTACAATGGCTGCATGCATTGGGGATGATGCTATGATTTGCTTCATAGGCGTGGAGTACGAACTGAAAAATAGGAAAAGTTTTGAAGGTGTGCTGAAAATTCCATCACCACATCGAAGGGTCTTCAAACCTGTAATACATTTTAGAGAATATGTATTTAAAAAAAAAACATTAAACACATGGAAAACTCACTCTGGAAATACTCATCCCACTGATTGATTGCAAAGACAGTCTACACAAGTACTTCACACTAGGTATCTAACTTCTAAGAGGCAGTATTATGAGAGACACATCCTGTTATTGAGTATTAAACATTTTCTTATCACTCTATAAGGAAGACAAGATCAGAAATATGCCACATCACATATTTCTGTCATAAGAACTTACCTGTACTCAGGTCAAGGCACCTCTTTTTTTATTTTTCTTTTTAATCTTTATCTTCCTATTTAGTAACAAGTTTCTGTAAGAATCTCTCTAAAATTTCTTCATATGATCAGGTATACACTTAGACTACAAAATATTTTGGGCCGTATTTTAGTCAGCAAAAGCAAAATGTCAAACCTGGCCGGCCAAGCTGAAGACAATTAATTAATTTATTAATATCCCAATATTTAGTTACAAAGTTCAGTTCCCAAGAACTCAGGAAGTATCTCTCTATGTCACTGATTAACTGAGTGCAATTTACATCTGCTCCTTAACTTGCTTCATATGTAACCATTTCTAAAACATTTACTTAATTTAAGCTCAGAATAATAGCAGCCTGCCTTTCATTCATTCAGCATGGCTTCCTCCATGAGGAAGGCTTAGGCAGCCATGCTGCACCTGAGTATATCTGCTGTGTGTCCAGCTGTCCACTCCTGTGCAGTTCCCCTAACTTCCTCCCAGCTTTCACACCCTCTGGACAATTTCAACCAAGTCAGGGTTTCAGATCTCAGAGATATTAAGCTCCCGATGTGCCATGAAACACAGGACTGGATAGAAAGAAGATTTAATTATGTCCTCACACGGAGGAAAAAGCTGGAGTGGAGTTCAGAATCCATACTGGGTTTTATCCTAGAAAACATATCCATAGGAAACTAGAAATCATTGTTCCCAATACTCCCATAGCTGTCACTGATGAGTGACAAATACCATACTCAGTTTAAAGTGCCGTTACAGGGGGTATGAAACAAGAATCTGCTTCTCATCAATACTTGATCTTAAATGCAGACAAGCTGGTTATTTTGCTGATGAATTTTTGCTCCCCGGTGTGTTATAAATAGCATTATTGAAACAATAATAATAATCATGAAGTTTTGTTATGAAGAGGTGAAAATTACAGAGACTATTAGACTTTTTACTACCCTCTGTGTTGCCTCAAATTCATAGCAGTGGAAATTTCCCATTATGTGAGGGCTCTGCCTTGTCATTACCAAACACAAAATAGTCTAATACATTTCACTGCACTCCATACAGTTTTTTAGATAAGCATCTGCAGAGAAAACTGCATCCCCACAGCTGCAGTTAGTCATCAAAACATAAGTCAACGGTCTGCCTATATGCAGAACCACAAGTTTCATGGAAAATGTCTCTGGATGACAGTGGAAAATTTTGGTTACCTTTCAGTGTCATGATCATGCCCTGAATTCAGTGCTACAGACTATTATGCTTAAGTACTTAACTAGTCTAATTGAGCCTTTACGGAGCTGATGAGAGTGCATAGCACTTGCTTGTAGGCTCCTGAGATGACAATTGCATAAAATATTTATTTCTGCATTAGAACTATTACCAGCAAACTTCAGACTATCAGTAAAGGCTTAAACTGAGCTCATCTATGTTTGATTGCGAGTAAAATTAAAAGCAATATTTTCCTTCATGAGCCAAAACTCCCCCTGCATCTTACCTTTTCAACATACTTACTTTTCAGCTGTGTAAATTGTAGTCACTACTACAGTATCTTACATTACAGCTAAAATGTAATTACCTAACTAGATAAATACATTATGTACATTTGAAATCCCTGTGTTGTTTGAAACACCATTGTTACTCTAAACCAAGTGCAAGTGGAAATATAAAAGCCTTTTTTCCCCTTTGTAAAATATTAGATACAAAGCCAATGTGAAATACTGTATTTTAAAGACAAGTCATAGCCATGCATTTGTATATGAGTTAATGTATGAACACATTTACCACCTATGTGAGTATCAAATGGGTAGAAATATGTCATCCTTGGGGCTCTAATATGTAAGGAATCATCATCAAACATCAGCATACAATTTTGCATAATTAAGTCCAGAATGGGGCAAGTGCCTTGGGAATGCTTCCCTTCCTCCAAGTAACAGGTACGGCCTGCTCCCAAAGTCACGGAATATGGACTGTATCATATTTGGTAAGACGTTTCTTGCACTCATAAATGGTGATATTTCTTTTTTAAAAAAGGAGTTAGAAAAGTTTTTTTAAGGATATGTCTAACCAGCTATTGGTGGCATGTTTTTTTCTCTGTGAAACATATTTACCGATAACAAATGAAACCATTAAATCTAAATGAGAAGTGAAAGCCACCACAAAACCTCTTCATACATACCTCGATCTAGGAATGTTTTCTGTGCTTTCCCTCAACAAGAGGTCTGAGATCAGTGTATCTGGGCTTGATCTCTTTCCATATCTAAGGAAAAATTTTAAAAAGTTGCATTTTTGTATATGTCAGTTTTTACAAATGAAGACTAAGCACAGAACCATCAGTCTTTTTCTTTCCCCAGAAAAAGTAACAGAGAAGACATAAATACCACTTTTCAGCAACTATTTTAATTTAACTTAGCAATGTGGGGAAAACATTCATTCTTCAGTACTCTTCCCCCCCCCAAAATTTTTCTACATTTTTTCCATAATCATTTTACATTGTGGTATTGAGAAACTCTGAATATTTCTCACTTTGATGGCTGTTCCTGGATACTCTAGGACTTTGTACCTTACTGATGTGAGCATGGAGGAAGAGGGAAGAAGCTGTGCATGCTGTGACCTCCAAGCATGTCATTCTTGCTTACAAATCCATTTCCATCATCTCTTTAATTTTCTCACTGGTTTAAATGATACCCTATCCTTCATCAGAAATTATTCAAATGAGGAGTGAAATTTATCCATTAGGTTAATAGAAGAGAAAACCCAGTGTGCCATACTAGCCAAGGAATCAAACGAGATTTTTTTAAGATAATTAGTACATTTGGGGCTGCCCAACACATAGTACATTAGGTTGTCAAAACTGAGCTATCTCAGGGTAATCATCTTGAACTATGCGGCTTTGGGAATGAAAACTTACTCATTCAGAATTCTTCAATTAAATGGGATGTCATAGGCTACCTTTGTCCTAAACTTACACAGCAGCCAGCCTTCTATTTGCCTTTTTTTTTTTCCTAATTCTGTATACTGTACATTACTCAACAGTTAAAAGTACCACAACTTCTGTTTCTTGGGAAGGAATTCGATCTCTTTTCCTGAGAAAACAGAAGCAACAATGTCAGCCTGCTTGACAGACATTTCATCACTGTAAGGATTCATTAGCCTAAGAGTGATAACTATGAGCAAACGATCCCTCAGTTGGAAAGAATTAAGATGCACTTTGCAACTTGTGTATGCAATTATTCTGAATCACAAAGTACATGAACAGCTTTCTTTCTTAATGTCACTTGAGTGAAATTCTGACTCCAGAGAAATCGAAGGTGTAAAGACTTAAGTTACTATTCGGTGACCACAGTCATTTCAGTGATCTACATTTGGCAGAAAACAAACAAACAAACAAAACCTTCCCAAATTACATTTAAAAAGCTAGCAGTTTTAACTGTTGATTACATAACTTCTTGAAAAGTGGAAACATGTCTCACTTTTCAATCATTTTATTCAACTCTTTGTAGTTTTGCATCACCTTAATCATTTTAGTGCATCACCTGTGCTCCAGAAAGACAAACCAGCAGTTTCAGAAAGTTAAGGTAAATTTCTTAATCTAAGCAGATTGAAAGCAGGTATTTGAAAAGAACCAGCCAGACACAGTAAAATGCTATTACAACAGTGCAATCAGGCATGATGCTAAATCAAATACCTTGCACTCCAGCACCACAAAGGGATTTCTTTCTTTCTAGTTCCCTACTCTGATTAATATGGATGTGACCTGCAGTTCAACTGAGGAGGAATCTAATTTTCCATTATATTAAAGAAATTGATTTAACAGATCAACAACTTGCTCTAATAGCTCACACTTGGACAAAACTCCCACGAATCTCTCAGAAAGTTTTGTCTGAGTAAGAAATAGGAAACAACCACCTGGAATGCAGAGATTCACTCAAATAATGAAGATGACTGTGTTAGGGAGATATCTTTTATATGAGTTCCTTTAGCGTCTTGGCTAGACTAGCGCTGCTACCTGTGCTTGTGCTCCATGGATCCACCTTGTCCTCACACAGCAAAGCTGCACACAAGGTGTTCACTGACTGCAACCAACTGGGCTGGCCAAAGAATAGCCATTCTTCCTGTGACAGGAAGATGCCCGAGTCTCCTGTCTACCCTGGAATTTTGTGCCTGGGAAACAACCATGCTACAGACATACTAAATAGAGGCAAAAGATCTCTCTTGTCAAAGTCAGTCTCTTCTTTCTGATGCAAATGACTTGAGAGATCTTTGCTCCACTCCAGCTGCTTCATGCTTTGTCTCCTTGTCTACCCTGCCCAGCTCTGAGATAACAAGAACACAGAAAGCCAGACTCTTATCTTCTGTTTGGGAAACACTTTTATCAAATATCATGGTTTTTTTAAAAGGCTTGAAAGCCAGGTGAAAATACCTGGTTAGTTTTTATGTTCAGTTTGAGACATCAAGGCCTATTTTGGGGCATGCTGATAACTCACAGCTCCAGCTGAAGTCAAAGAGATCTGAGGAGTAAACACACTTATTCCGATTAGAGATATATTATTGCAGACTCAGCAAAATCTCAAAGCTTCCTATGAAACCTTGGTTCTTGGGAGTCAAATCCCAGTGTCTAAGGCTGGCAACAGGAGCTGAGGGATCTCAGAAACATGTGTGTCTGATTCAGAAAACTGCCAAGAAACCAAAGCTCTTGAGAGCTGCTCCCTTCCCCATCAAAGGGTGTTGACATGAAGCAGGAGCATCAGCACTGCCCAAGTCAGACACCCTTCCAGATACTCTCTGCTCTGTCTATAGTTCAAGCCATTTCCAGCAGGAATGGCCTTACTGTTTTGCTACAGCACAGAAGAGCCACGGATCATGAACAAGCTACAAAGGACAAGGAAAGAAGGTGGCCTGTTCTCGAGAGGGAGTACAGGTAGTAGCAAGTAACAGAAGGAGGAGTGATTCAAGTAAAAATGGGCTATGAAAAAAGCTTCCTGAACAGTGTGGTAGAGGGATATGAGGCCAGACCACAGGATGGTTTGGGAGACAGAGGTGGAACTAATCCAAAGACACACAGACATCTATAGTGCAGGAGTCTGCATCTGTGCTGATCATCTTGAGTTCTCTTTCAAGTCATAAAGACTGTCACACAAGGAACAAGGGATCTCATCAGAAACAAGAATCCTGAAACAGGCCTGGTGACCTGCATCCCACCAGTACCTGTTTCCCTCAGCTAACCTCAAAGGGATATAAAAGCTGACACTGATGTCTAAAGCTAAGTAAGATGAATCTGAAGGAGGAGGATTTCAAAGGAGAGCGGGAGCAAAACAGTCAGACTGGCAGGGTCTAAAGACAAGAAGAGAAAGATGGTCTGGAAGGAAGAAGTTTCATGGGAGCTGGGGTGAAGACCCTGAGGGTCACAGTAGCTCGGAGGGAAATGGCACTCAAATGCTTGGGTCAAGCCAGAAGCAGAAGGCAGGAAGATGAGCCAGGAGGTTATTCATAATCACAGAAACATCAAATAAGGCAGGACAGATGAACCTGAAGAGAAAAAAAAAAAAAAATCTCCTCATCTTCTCCTTTGCCAACATGCTCTTACTGCTTCATCTCACTGGCTACAGGCACCAGCTTGCTCATTCACCCTCAGCGGGAGCAGGAGAACCCCTGGACACCTTGTCTCCCCCCTGTCACAGTACTATGCACAAAAAGCAGAAGTAAAAAGCTGTAAAAAGAGAGAAAACTTTGAGCACATCTGCTGAAATCAACAAAACAACCAGTCCAAAGTGCTTCAAAAATTATTGATTTATTTTACAAATGACTGTGTCACTACCGAAAAAGGGACACCTCCAGGAGCTCAGTTAAGCTTTCCAAAGGGAGGAGGCAATTGCTTTATTTCTGGACTGTTAATTCACCACACAGTGGAAACAGTGTACCTTTTTGGATTTTCAGTTAACCTATGTAGTCAAGTTTTAAATGTGTATCACTAAGTTGTCATTGTAGTGCTTTTTTCTACCAACTTTCTTATACTTCTAGGTCAATTCTGTTCCTTTAAATATGAAGGTGGGTAGGAAATCTGGATAAAATCTAAAGAACAAAATTTAAATTTTATCCATCAGCAACAATCCCTATTTCACTCCATTTCAGACCCCAAATCCACACATAAGAATTGAACCAGTCTCAATCTCTGAGTTGTATAGGTACAAACCAGAAAATAGGGGGAAAAAAGCTACACAGTCAACATTAAAGCAAGCATACAGGGCACACACCAGAAGCGGTGTTTGAATAGAGAAAGGAGGGTTTGTTTGGTTGGGTTTGGATTTGTTTTGTTTTTAAATATGACCTGGCTTTGGACAGGAGCCACCTTTGAAACGGAAGATGAAAGAAGAAAAGAAGGGATGAAAGATCAGCCTGGAGATCCCACCACATGCAAGAGAAAAGGGTAGCAGAGGCAGAACTCGAGGATCAGATTACTTTAGCAGTAATCTAGACAAAAAGTTATCTGAGCACAGTCTGCCATCCAGAACCATGCCATACACATGTGCGATCTGTGCATATTGCTTTAAAAGTTCAGGACTGAAGAATTGTATTTCTATCAGCATCTTCATCTGTTTTATACTATTAGTGCACTGGCAGACAATGTTATGGACTTGCTGAGAAAGGCCTCAGTTACATGATAGCCTCCCTTCTAATTTAATTCTTCAGAGTTCTAGAGGGACAAATGAATGCCTAATTTTAGACCTCTCATCTGGTTTTGATATTAACAAATAGATAAATATGTCAAAACTCTTCTGGGTCACACATTGCTGTGGTACCTCAGGGGAAACTTCTCTCAATCACAGTCTAAGTGGACAGATGCTTCCAAAGAAGATGATTTTTTATAATAATTTGTCAGGGGTTTTTTTTCAGACTGAGCTTTTACTTCTACTTTAACAAGCACAGTCAAAACCAGAAAGCTGGTTTAGAGCCAGGTAGGCTTGGGTTCACACTCTTTTCTCTTTCAGATTGGGCTTGAGTTCTTATTTGTGATCTTGAGAGAGATTTTTGTTAGAACTAGTGGGTTTTTTGGCAACCACAGCTGGAATAGGTAGCTGGCAAACCACAAAGCATCTGGACTATTACGTTTTCTCAGAGGGCACTTTTTCTCATGAAAACCTTCACCTGAATGAGTGGCAGCAACAGAAGTGGAAAACTGCTCCTACTGCCCTGTCTAGCTTTCCCCGGCTCCCAGGTTAGTTATGTTTTCTTTCCCTTTTGGGGGGGCTCTCCCCATGCATGCCCTGTGGTTACTGTTCCTGATTGCCAGCCTGTTTGAGCTAGGAAAAGCTGATAGCAGAGGTAGCGTTGACACCCCTCCCTCTACTGACAACTTGAATGGTGGAAATTCAGCTCTAGACCCAGAGGCAATTCAGGGGCTCGTGGGTGTTGCTCTCTAAAGGGAATCTCTGCAACCACGTCCTTCTCCGTGTGGGTTGGGAAAGCAAGGAAAGACACACAGTGTGAGGGGGCACCCCACCTTCCTCCCCTGAGCCTCGACAAGGAAAAATTTGCCCGGGGAGCAGGAGGGGGGGGATGTCTGCCGTCCCGCTTTGCCTACCTCTGCCTGGTGATGAGGTTGATGTAGTGCCTCAGCGCCGAGTAGTATCTGGCCATGTCCTCTGCGGGGGCGTCCTCGCCGGGGCTGTCCGGTTTGGATGGGTACGCCTCTGCCAGCGTCCCCAGGCAGACCAGCAGCGACAGGGCGAAAGTCAGCACCGACACCCACAGCCTCACGGTGCCCTGCATCTGCATGGCGGAGCGGGATGGAGGGGAGCCGTCGTCAGCACCTGCCCCGACGGCGGGAGCAGCGCAGCCAAACCAGCGCAGCCCCTGGCCGGTCCCGGCCACCCCACGTCCCCCGCTTCGTCCCCATTCCCATTCCCGTGCCCGCCCCGTCGCGGCACTCACGGCAGTGGTTGCAGCGGAGCGGCTCCCGGCTCGGCGAGGCGTCTGCCCGTGCGTCGGGGCTCCCGAGTGCGGGGCTCCGCGCCTCGTCGGGGTGTTTTAAGGCTTCCCCAGCAGGCAGGAGGGGCCTCGGGCGATCACGCCTCGCCAGCTCCGATCCCCCACGCCCCGCTCCGCCTGCCCCTGCCCCGGGAGGGGCACCGCGGCCGCGGCCGGGCGGGGCCGGGCGGCACCGAGGGGGGGTCGCTGCCTTAGCCCCCGCCGCGGCCCCCGCACCGCCCCCGCCGCCCCGGCGGGTCCCACCCGCGGGCTGCCCCCGGATTCTGCCCCCGGGCGCTGCAGGCGGCTCTGCGTGTCCGGCCGTGGGAGCCCGGCCGCTTGTACCTGTGGAGCCGCCGTGCTGCCCGGTGCCCGCAGGCGGTGAGGGAACTCTGGGGAACGAATTTGCCCCGCTCCTGTGGCACCAGAGGTGCCCAAAGGTTGAGCTTCGTATGAGTAGTGCCGCCAGACATAAAGCCATGAAAGCAAGCCGGTTTGAGGCAAACAAAAATACCAAATCAGTGCCACAGGCTAAGACATCATACCCACAAAATGGGTAAATCAAAGATTCATAGGATTGTTTGTGTTGGAAGAGACCTTAAAGATCACCTAGTTTCAGCCACTCTGCCATTTACAGGGATGACTTCCATTAGACCGGGTTGCTCAGAGACTCATCCAAACTGATCTTGAGCACTTCCAGGGACGGGGCATTCACAACAAATCTTGAGGCTTAACTCCCCAGGAGACTGGCAGCAGAGCTGCAAATTGTACCTCCCTCCATGCCCACTCTGCCCCCCTGTTCAGGGCTACCTTCTGAGTTTCTGTGCTAAAATTACTTTGTTCTGTTTCATTTCTGCATCTGAGCCACATGTCACAGAAGGCAACTCACCAACACCATGGGAGCAAAACAACCTTTCCAATAGCTGTCCTGACCCAAGGGAGCCACTGCTGAATTTGGGATGCAGCAGCTTCTCCCAGCAACATGGGACTATAGACACTGATCCAGCTAAGGTGCCAGACTTACATGTCTCCCTAAACTTGTCCTGACCTGAGTCAGTGGAGAGAGATGGGCACCCTGATTGTGACCTGATCCCTCATACAATAGAGGTCTGAGATAAGCACAATGGGCATCTTCTGGCAACATACCCTTCGCTGATGACAGGACCAGCCTAGGTGATTGGGCTAGGCTAGATACCTGACTACCAGAGTGCCTGAAGTCAGGTAAGATGAATCCAACTCAAATAAAGTTTCAGAATTTGTCAAAGAATTTGGTAGAGTTGGGAACAATCCTTATATATTAGTAAAATAAGGTTAGGTCTTTAGAAACAGATAATTTCATTAGCATCTTGATGACCAATGACTAATTCCAGTTGGAATGACAAATCATGACTCTCATCATATCTTATTTTTACTTTAATTTGAAGGCAAAATTGCAATCACCCAAGCAGGAAAATTTGACATACTGACAGAAAACTTTAAGACACATTCTAAAATCATATCATTCATATGCTACTGTAATTAATTTCTATAGTTATTAACATATGCAGTTATTGGCTTAATAATAATACAGCAGATTCTGAAAAACAATATTCAGTTTGCAAGAGCAAAGTCAGAAATAGTTTTCATCACTCCAGAAACAGAATCTCAACATTATCTAAGAAAAAAAAATGAAGTGGCAAATAAATGGCTCTTGTGGTGTACAATTAAGCTCATGGGACTATGTCCATTTCAAGCCATTGAAGCAAAGAAAATTCCAGAACTCTTAACATCAAGAGATATTTTGAAATCTTCATGACTCCACAGTGCACTGGCCACAGACCTTACAGCAAGATTATAGGCTGCCTTATATCACATACTGAGTGAAGAATTTTAATGTGTGTAAATAATCTTCCATGCCACAGCCAGCAACTCCAGCTCCTAATTTCAGCAGGTCTGTGCACAGGGTGACATCACATCATACAAAGTGGCCTCATGCATCCCCATGCTCTCTGTCCTCCCACCAGCACACTCCTGCACATTCGGTGTTCACATTGCCCTCATGTCAGCTCAAGAGATGCAGTTCATGTGACAGCCTGATACCTATGACACTGCAAATGCCCTAAAAAGCAACTGGCTCCATCACTTTCCCTTGGCTATGCTGAATCCAATAAGCTGCCTATTCCAAAGCTTGCATAGATTCAGTTTATCAGTTTTTATGGAGTGTAGGGAATAAGTGGTGACAGCACTGGAGACTGAAGCATCTGGGAAGGTGTACCACAAGGACAGCTGTCACCAGCTTCAGAATGATTCTGGCACAACCATCTCCCACTGGCTCACGGGACCGGGGGTGACTCTCTCATTGTTAAACTCTTTCACTGCTTCTCTCCCACTAGCACCGCTGTTTTTACACTATCAATCTTCAAGGCATTCCAAAGAGGAATGAGCCAAGAGACTAGCAAGCAGAGCAAGATGAACATGAGGTCTGGCATCTACATGCTTACTTGGGCTATAAGGAGGCAGTGACATTCCCCCCATCCCAGGTATGTGCGTATTCCTTGACAGAGCAGTATGACACGCTGACACGTCTTGGCACAGAGCACCACCTGGGCAGTTGGCTGTCAACATCTCCGGAAACCCTGGACAGATCCCTCCTCTATTCCTAGTGATGAGGTACAAGCAGTAAGCTGCTTCCTCCAAGTATGATTAAGGAATCATACTGGCTAAGTCCCTCTACACAATGCTGGGTCTGGAGCAGCAACTCTCCCCAAAAATAAGGTGTGGTCCAAACTAATAGTCTGTTTACTTGACAGTATGAGTGAGGGAAACCCTCTCTCTTAGGCAGGAAGAGGAATAAAATTTGCCTCCCATATGAGACAGCAGCTCCTGCAACTACAGACTGCTTGACAGGGTTTGGGAAGAGATTTTCTTCTGTGGAGCACCATGACCCCATCAACTCATCTGTTGTGTCTTACCTTTGGATGAAGTAGCATCTCCCAGCTTGTGCCGAGTTTGGACTCACACCTCCACTCTGAGTGGCCTAAAGGTTAATGACATGTCAAAACTTACCACTTTCACTGCACCTCCAGGAGAACACTTCTTTCCATACAGTTCCAACATATAATTTAGAAAGCCCAAAACACTGAACCCAAAATTTTGATTATCCTGCCTTCCCCAGTGCCTATAACAGTATTGAGGCACTGTGTGTCTATGCCCCATTTCATCATTTAGGATGAAGCATAAACCTTAGAGGTTTCTTGAGTTTGGAAATTTTTATGTTTGGAGCCATCCTATAAGTTCTTACGAATAATTCCTCTCTTCTGTTTTTAAATACTTAAATCCATACAGAATCATCCAATTCATACCCTTATAGGTAAGTATTATATATTACTTATGTTAATATTAATGATTAGTGATTGATAATTAATAATTATATTAATATTAAATAACATGGATAAAACATAATTTGGATGCATAACATAATCATCAGTATAATCTCAATGAAAAAAATACTGGCATTTTTTAATTGATGAAACAAATCCTATACCTAAAATTACAGAGATATATATAGGCTCAGGTGTACCAATGAGACCAAGTGTCCCTGAGTCTCAGTTAACTTTATGGGGGTTTTACAGCCAGTTTCCAGAGTCAAGGTCTCCTGCACTTTCATTTCACCTGTTGATGATTCCTCCATGTGGATGTTTGCCCAGTGTTGCTGTCCCTTCACAAATCAGGCAGACCTTTGTATTCTGGCAAGTGGCAGAGCTGCATTTTCCACAAGCAGCTTTAGGATGGGCTATAAAAGTGAACCAGAAAGGCGGCAGTGAGTAAGACTCAGAAGTGGTGATGAAGTCAAAAAGAACTGAATGAAGTTAAAGAATGCAGCCTGGGAGAGAGAGAAGAAAGACTCAGGCATAGCTCAGGTCTAGCAGCACTTAGATATCCACATTTTGCCTTTGCCAGGTATTATGGGCTTGCAGATGTGCAACTCCTAATTACACCCTAGCTAAAGAATCAAAATCTAGAAGAGTATTTAACTACATACAGAGAGAAAAGGGTGTTTCAAAGCTCTGAGCAGGTATCAATGCCAGATACAGAACTGATGGTTAAAAAGTGAAAAGGAACATGACAGTTAAATTTTGCCTACATTTTAGTGTTATGACATTTAAAGATTCAACAGACAGCATTTTAGCCTACAAATTTCAGACTATACTAAGAATGGAAAGACTCCCAAGGTATCAACATATTAAAAGGTAATATTGTTCTAAAAACTGCATAGATGTGAAAGAAAATTCAAGTAATTTATTAATGGTAATATATTCGATTGAATTACAGAGGGGTATGATATTTGCCTTAATTAAGACAAAATTTAACATGATTAACTTTGGACAGAGCATTATTTATAGCATGCTTTCTGTGGTAGGCACGGAATTAAAACCGTTCTTTATTATTACAAATATGCCAAATGTCATCTTTTCACTGCAACCAAGTAAGGTTGTTTGCGTCAGTGACCCTAAACTAACATCCCATAATAGCTCATTAATAGTCCTTGTTTTAAATAGAAGAACAAGATCAGTCTCCTAGTAGAGAGAAAGTGGTAAAAACTGGAGCCCCAAGAAGAAAAGATTCATGTGGTACTAGAGACATGGAAATAGCAACTTTTATCAGCTGATGTTGCCTATGCTCTTATAGTTAAAATGTCTCACTAAAGGTTTCCATAGCTGAGCAAACCTTCCAGAAATGCTGTATCTTAGGACTGGGAGTTCAGTCAGATAAGCAGTGCATAATTATTCAGTAGCCACATGAATTTATCTGAACCTATTTGGTCAGGAAATGGAACTGTTAATCTCACAAAATGAGACTCTCACAAACTTTATAGTATTGCTGATTTCAGTCTGCTTAGCAATACTTTCAGAAAAGCTTCTCATTGTGCTTTGATACATCACACCACTATCCACATTTCCAAACTTCTATGTGTCCCTTTCAGTACTTCTGTTTGCCTCCACCTGTACCTACCGGTAAGAGTTGAACAGAGCACCCTCTAATCCTAAAGTGACCCCCATTCCTGCCTGCTCAGCAGTAGTACTGTTTTCAAGAGGCATCCTTGTGAGTCCAGCAAGCATTAAGCAGCTTTGTAGTATACCACCAAAAAGCAGGGCTCTGGCTAAGGACAAACAGCATGAAAATATAAGAGAAAAGCAAATAACTATTGGATCAATCTATCCTGCCCTGAATGACATCTAAAAGCTTATTTCTAGGACTGTCAGAACAGGAAAAGCATACAGGCACCATCTAGGTGACTACTTGTGCCTGTATGTCATCTTTGCCCACAGCACCAGGACAGTCCAATGTTGATGCCAGGGAGGTGGGTGATAGGACAAGGGAGTAATGGTTTTTAAGTGAAAGAGGGTAGATATAGATTAGATATTGGGAAGAAATTCTTCACTATGAGGGTGGTGAGGACCTGACGCAGGTTGTCCAGAGAAGTGGTAGATCCCCCATTCCTGAAAGTGTTCAAGGTCAGGTTGGACGGGGCTCTGAGCAACTTGGTCTAGTTAAAGATGTCCCTATTCATGGCAGGGGGGTGGAACTAGATGATCTTTAAAGTCTCTTCCAACACAAACCATTCCATGACTCTGATTCCCACACTGAGGCAGTGAGTGCCTTCACAACGCACGGTGATGTGACACCACAGGCACCAAGCTACCACACTGAGCCAGACCCATCTGCATGACACCTCCTGCCCTCCAGCAGGGAAAGAAAAGGCAGTTCTTGACTTGAACTACTTCTGGTGGTGCACAAATGGCTCCTGTAAAACTACGCGACTATGAGCTGCAGACCCAGGATATAATACAAATAAATTCTTTGCTATTTAAAGCAATGTTGTTCGTAGCTTCACAGCAAAGGCCTTGCAAGCATTTGACTCATAATCACAGCAACATATGACTGGAAATCAGAAAAATAAAACTGGTGGAGTCTTACAATGAAAGTTGTTGTTTTCCTTTTCTAGAAAACACAGCCAAAGAGACTTCTGAAATGCTGCAACAAGGTCAGAGGGGCATGGGCAATTGTCCTGAGGACACATGGTGCAGTGCACAGTTTTGACAGGAGCACAACGATACTCAAATAAGCAACAAAACCAAACCAAACCCAGTATTTGCAGCTGTAATGACACTTGTTTTTCTACACCTTTTTCTCTTTCCCACTCCCTCAGGACAACAGAAAAACAAAGTCAGATTAGTAGGATAGAGATCAAATTGCTACCTCTGGCAAAACAGCTACTGCCGAGACAAAAGTCAGTAAGGAGCAGCTTATACAAAGGTAGTGGTTTAAAGCAAATGAATCAAGCATTTATAACAGAAATAAATTCTCCACACTGAAAGTGATTTTTCATGTGCATGAGATGAGGAACTTGGCAAAGTTGTCATGACTTAAAGACAACCAGAATTATTAGAATTAACCATTATCTGCTTCAACACGTCTTGATTTCAACCTTGTGAAAGAGGGAAATAGGAGGGAAAGTGATACAAATCCAGACAGGCTACACAGTAACATTGAGCTGAGTGACTCCGCCTGAAACTGAAACAACAAAGACTTGCCTGAAATGTGAGATATCAGAGGTTGATGGGACTGTGCCAAGGACCGAAGAATCCAATCACACTTGCACGGAAAACTGTCACACTTCTTACCTGCAGGGAGTAAATCAGAGAGGCAGATATAAGAAAGACATCTGCAAAGGCTTCTGAAAAAGCTTGCTATGTGTGTTCATTTGCAGAATATTACCACTTACTGATACACATACAGAAGTGAATTCATCTACATCCAAGGCACTAGAGCTGAAAAACATCCTTCTGCTTAAAATGTGGATATTATACACACACACACAAAAAAATCTTCTAAGAGACTCCCAGTCTATGCACAATCAGAATCATTTTTTCTTCCTGTCCTGCAACACTGACACAGCTGAGACTTAACTTTCTCCCTTATGTTTTCATAATTTTGTGTGTGTTGAATGCTTTATTGCTTGCCATGACACACAGCATAGGAAACCTTAAATGCCAAAGTTGAAGCCCTTTTTAAAAGCAGGTCTAAACTCAGAGACAGGGGTGATAGATTGATTAATTTTAGGCTAATAGTGGGTGGAATTTGACTCTACTAGCTGTGGCTGTTCAAAAGTAGGCTCTTAGTTTAAGCATAGGTCCAGGCTCTCCTTATCATCAAAGAAAAACAGAATGCGGCTGCAGAGCAATTCACCTAAGATAAATGTCCATCACAACTGGGAACCCTCCAGGAGATGCTCCTCTCTCCCTGTCATCTTAAAGCATAGAGATCATAGACTACATAACTGCACACAGTCAAAGAAACTGAAGAACAAACCTCACACTGGTGACAGGGAATCTTCTCCATCACAAGGGCTTGGATACCATAGAGGACTACAACAGTTGTCCATACTAGAGATCATTCTTCATTTATAGCCTAACAGGCACATTTGAAATTATAGGCACAGGATTTAGGAAAGGATCATACATTTAAGGTAGTGTCACACCAACTGTATTGGTCTCACAGGGCAGAGACACATGGAAATGTCTTGAAACATGCCTAAAAACGTGTCTAAATGGCCTTAGCTGTGCATTGGCCTTATGCAGTTTGAGTGTGTCTTAGCTAATGGCTTTTCACTCCTGCTAACTGGATGTGTTCCATCAAACAAACTGCATGTTCAACCATTAATTCAATAATTATGAAATCAGGAAAGGAATGTTTATCCATTATTCTGTGGGTTTTTTTTCATTACACGTTGATGCAGTTTGGAGTAGAAGACCATGACAGCTGTAACAATAAAGGCAGGCTTGTTTAGGATATAACAAGCATAACAAGAATATGTATCACAATCTCCAGCACTGAAACATTCCTTCTGAAGCCCTTATGCTGTTGAAACTAATTATTTATTTCATATTTTATTTCTCCTCTTAATCCACTCACAAAACTTTCCGTCAGGCACTAAGTTCCTGGTAAAGTAAATTAAAATACATCTTTAACAAACATGACTGAAAATGGATTCTGCCTGATTGAAGTTCATTTGCATTTCTCTCCTTTGTTTGTCTTTTGGCAATATGTTCTTATTTGCTAATAGCATACATTATTTTATTAAAATTAGCGGTGATATTATTTATGCAAATAGAGGCCACCGACCACATTGTGATATGGTACTACTGTGCTATCTGTGGCCTCACTTGTTAACTGTTGCCTGCTGAGAGGTTTTTTAAGAAAATATGGAGTTACCCACTTTGTAATCGTCATGATTATATTTGAGTTTAAGATCTTGGGGAAATGTCTTTCTTTCTACACTCTCCCATGAGAGAAGGAACAGACTGGAATACTTTAAGCATTATGCTAATCTCCCCCCAAAGCAGGAAAAGACAAAGAGTCTCAGGAAAGCTGTAATGCTTGAATAGGAACCAAATTTTGGGAAGCATCAATGTAGTTGGATGAAGGGACAAGCTGTAGCCTGGAAGACAAAGGTAGCATGCTGCCAGCCTGTGCTACATGTTCAATAACAGGGCTCTGCTCATAGCTGGAAGGATGGTCTACAGAGAAGAGAGCAGATCAGGTGTTCACTCTACTCAGATTTTCAAAACCTTCAAGCAATAGCTGCGCAGGAAAACATGCTGGTACAGCTTTTGGCCTTTGCTTTGCAAAATGCACCTGGCAAAGCACAGATTTGCTCCACAGGGTGTCCATCCTTTGAATCTTGAAACGTCTGGATGTGAGATAGCACTGTTGTTATTTATATAGGCTTGATCCTTTCATTCCCATTTGTTGCACGTCTCTTTGAAGCAATTGATGTGATTAAGCTGTCATCTGCCAGTACTTTGCACAAGCCCCCCAACAATTTTGTGACTACTTGGTAATGTGAGACTGTCACCTCACTGCTAAAGAGTCAGCACTCATTCACAACCAACATAGTAGCAAAAAACTCATCATTTTTACACATGGATCAAAGTACTATTAATCAAATAAATATAATGAGAAATCAGTGCAGAACAGTGTATTTCATTGAGGAGGAGGAAAGACATTCAAGATACCCACAAATCTGATTTTCCTGTTACCCATCCCCACAGTATTTGTCTACAACCATATAAACCATGCGTATCTTTTAAATTAGCTGTACATCTGTTTCTGGGCATATAAGAACTTTCCAAACCTATGATCACTTGCAAAATTCAGCATGTTCAAATGGAACCAATAAAACATTGTTCTCGGGAAGCAAAATCTCAACTGCACAGCGCAATTCCCCAAATCTTGTTTGTTTGTTTGTTTCATAAAAGACTTGATAGAGATTTGTAAAATCAGCTGAAAATTCTCCAGTTATAAGAACTGATACAATCAGAAAATTTATTGCAAAGATTTTCTGGCATTTGCTCCGATATCTGTTCTGTATTTCTCTTATGATCATAACTGTTTATAGAGAGGTTTCAGATTTCTCAGAAGTTTCCAGACAATTATTTTTTTATCAAGCAGAAGAAAATCACATTCAAAATATTATTTAAAGGTGTTAGATCAAACCAATCCCTACTGTGACTTTCTCACACTCGGCGGTGCTGTTCAATTGTGGTAGTTTCACCATTATAACGAAATAACACATTTGCTTTTAATGTACTGACTTTGCAATTCAAAATTAATATGACACTGTTTTTGCATTGTCATGATGATAATATTACTGAGTTCATATTCCCAGGTTTTAGATTACTCTTTTTTAAGTACATGTAGCAGCAACATACGGGCAAAAGTCAAACCAAAAGTCAAACAAAGTCTCCCTAAATCCAACCAGATAGTTGGAAGCACACATGAAATCTACATTAGCTACTACAATGACCCAGGGCAGTTCTCTGGCCATGAAGGCAAGGTACCAGCACAGCTTTTGGCAACACACTAAACTGTTTTCTCAGCCCTAAGACAGGGTAGTCTTTTCTGAATGACACCCCTTGGAAGCTTACTCTTTGCAGAATTTTTGGCTTTTTAATTTC